>NC_025696.1:16511316-16562702 GCF_000633955.1 Camelina sativa
TTTTCTTTTTGTCTTTGGGAATTATGATCTTGATTAATGATTCCTCTTATTTGGCTAACACTCTAATGATTATTTGTTTATGCTTGATCTGAGAACTGAAGCTTAGAAAGACTATGAGCCTTATCAACAATCCTGAAAGCCCTTATTTAATGGATATCTGATTGATCTAACGTTGTCTCAACCTTTATCAGGATTTTGACCGGACTTAATCGCTTACTTTGGGGTTGGAAATCAATGGACTAGACTTCTTCTTTAGGCCATACAAGATAGTGCAATTTTTCAAAGTATGTCTCCCCTCTCTCTTCCCTTCAGTGCTTTAAAAAAAAAGAGAAAAATCAGAAAAAAGAGAATAAAAGATGAGATGATTTTGATCAGCTTAGAGAGGTAGGTAAATTACCAGTGACCTCATTATTCTACTCTTGAGTCAAATGATCACACAAAGCTTGGAAGCGAGGGGTAGGTAAATTACCAATGACCCCGGTATTCGCTTACACCTTTGAGAAAAAAAAAAGAAAAAGAGAGGAAAAAAAAAAAAATGGAAGTGAGAAAAGGGAGAGGAAAGGAGATGTAAGAAGAATGTCTTGGCCTGAAAAGAGTCCATATGCCACTGATCAATACAGCCAAGGTAATAATTCACCTTATTTGTGCCTTAATATTGACTAATGAGATGACAATGAAGATTTCAGAGATTCCAAAGGATTGTGGGATTTGAGTAAGGAATGTTGATGCTTATCATGGTTGAGTATAAGAAGTAAGTTCTTGAGTCAGGTAAATGAAGAGTGCAAATAAAAAATCGTCATGCAGTTGAGTGAGTTCCCTGTTTTCAAACTTCTTTCACAGGTCTAAGTTTCTGTTTTGCTTGAGGGCAAGCAAAGGCTAAGTCTGGGGGAGTTGATATATCATGATTTTTGTGGTTTTTAACCATGATATAAGGAGTCTTTTAGAGTCTTTTGATTTGTTTTCTAGGATGTTTTTGAATCTTTACAGGTTTTCTAGGATTTTGGCATGAAAGGAGCGAAATGGAGCAATTTGGATCGTTTTGGAGCATACATCTCGGATCAACACAAGAGCATCGATCGACACCAAGATTTGGAGCATCGATCGACACCCTCTCCAAACGATGAAGAATCACAAAATTGGAAGTTTTAAAATTCTGCCCCAAAGTTTTCCAAAATTGCAACATGAGTCCCTGACGTGTTTTAGGACATATATATATAGTTTTTAAGTTTTGAAAACCTTTAAGTTTTATTCTATCAAGTTTTATTTTTCCTGCAACCCTGAGAGATTTTTGAGAGCTTTGGAGAGATCAGATCTGCTTTGTAGAGAAGAATTTCTAAACTCTTTCTTACTCTTTTAAATCTCTATTGCTTATTATTTAGAAAGATGTTTTGTTCTTCAATGATTATGTCTGAGTAGTTTGCTTGTTAGGTTTAGGGTTTTTCACAGGGATTTTATGAATTATTAGATCTGTTTATTTAGGATTCATTATCTATCTAGATCTTCATCTTATGTTGTTCTTCATATTAATCCTTGATTGGCCATCTAGAATTAATACTTTAGGAAAATAAATTGATATGAGAATATAATTGATTTTCCTGATAAAACCTTTTGATGAGCAAAATTATTTCTTGCAAAGAGATTTGATTTAATAATTTTGTGAACAATCTAAACCTGATTTTATTGCTGATTTATTACCTAGAATTTTACAAAGAGATTTGGATTTTCTGGTTTTAAATTTAGATATTATTTGCAGTGAGAACTGATTTAATTTACAAAAGTGTTTAGAGTTCTAGATCTGTTCTTAATTGCTTGAATCCAATTTATTTCCTTGATTTAATATTTCATAATTTCCTGAGAAATTCCCTAGGCCTAGCTTTTTGATCATCTGAATTTACACAGCTTTTATTTAATATTTTGCTTTTATTTTAATTCAAATTAATCTGTTTAGCTTAATTATAAAACTCTATAATTTATTGTGTAGTCTTGAGTCCTTGTGGAATTCGACCCCTAAGTACTGCATTGATCTCTTAATTTGAGAGAGTAGCTCTAGGGTTAATTTGAGAATATCAGAAGACTATGGGAGGTCAAATCAAGGAGCTGCAAGACAAGGCAAGCTGTGCCTCAACTCCTACCTCGGCACACGCACCAACTTGGATGGGGAGAAGCTGACCGCTAGGAGGAACTCGAGGGCTGCCACATCCATAACCTCACAGAGCATCATCATATGAGCCCCAAGGAGAGGGAGATGTCACTCGAACTAAAGCATCGCGGAGAAGCCATTCAGACGCCTACCCGATGCATAACCCGATGGGGTACACAATGCCTTATCTGATGCACCCATCGAGCACACAATCGGGTGACTACTCAGTACTCTTCCCTCCGCCTTACCAGATGCCATGCACCCTGCAAGTGGCTATACAGGTGATCATTCTGGACCTCTTCCACCGTACCCATCGTACTACCCGATGCCCTACCCGATGAGCTACGCGATACCCCCCTCGATCAACCCCTCGGATGCTGGTCCGAGTAAGTCGTCCGTGCATATCGCCGGGCTCTCTAACGAGCAAACACCGGCACCTGCTGAAGCCGGAGACGACCCTGGCTACACGTTGGCGAGTATGGAGGCTGTTACAACCTCCTTCTGCACCAACCCATAAGGTACC
Source organism: Camelina sativa (assembly GCF_000633955.1). NCBI lineage: Eukaryota > Viridiplantae > Streptophyta > Magnoliopsida > Brassicales > Brassicaceae > Camelina > Camelina sativa. Next base: position 16,513,980 of record NC_025696.1, read on the forward strand.
ACTTTCATCAAACCTTTGTATATAACATTGCATTTAGTTTTCTTTTATTTTGTGTGATTCTTGGATTCTTTTTCCAACTTTTATTTACACAAAGGACTGTGTAATTTAAGTTTGGGGGAGGGTCCTAGAATGTATTTAACATTGTGTTTTATTTTCTTATGTTCTTATTTCAAATTTTTGCATGCTAGTTTTATTCATTTGGGTCTGCATCTATGTGCATTGAAAAATCCAAAAAAATTTGAAAAAAATTACAAAAAAAAAAAAATGTTCATGTAGTTGCATTTACATATTAGGATTGAGTCTAGATTGTTTCATATAGGATTGTTGCATATGCATTTTAGGGGACAATGATTAAAACCACCTTGTTTAAAGTCAAACCTTAGGATTGAAGCTATAGCCCTTAATCACAGTTCATTGTTGCTAGATCAATCTTTGGGAAAAAATGAAAAAGCTTTGCTTAGACCCTTGTGTCTTTTGAATGCTTCCTCCACTTGTTTGAACATTGGAACATCTCTATATTATTGGATTTAATTTGAACTTTAATTGTCTTGCTTATGGAACTTGAATACTTGCTCATGGTAACTCTAAATTCGGGTCCACTTTTATCAATCTTTTTTGTTTAACCCGATTCATTTTTCCTACCCATGAACCCAAAACTTTCTTTCAAATCTTGTTGTGAATTGTTGAGTGAGGCCTTTTTCATTGTGCTATAGGTTGTGAAACCTTGAGAGTATTGAGAACGACAAATAACTGCCTCTTGATTTAGCTAAGTTAGAATTTAAACTAGCTAATAAATTTGGTTTTGGAAAATAGGTGGTTAGTATATTTATTTGGGTTGGGTTGAGGAATATATAAAAAAAAAAAGAGAAAAGTCCCTAAGGTTAGAATCAATTAGCTCTAAGTCTTTAAGTAAAAAAAAAGAGAGAAAATATCTTGCTATAGTCTCATAGAAAGAAAGAAAAAAAATATATATATATATATATATATATACATATTAGGAGTTTAGCAAAGAAAGAAAAAAAAAAGAAAAGAAAAAAAGAGCTAGAAGTTAAAATCAAGGATGTGGATAGTTTAATTCTAGGAGGTTTGATAAAATAAAATAAAAAGCGAGTGAATGAGTTAAGGGTAGATCATCAAGAGTTAAGATTTGTATGTCTAAATTGTTCTCAGTCTTAGATAGTTTTCACAACTGTCTAGCATTCCTTCTATTGAGAGAAAACCACCCAAATAATTTGTTTGAAACCACCTTACTAAAAAGTCTTACCCTTGAAACCGATTGAGCTTGATTCACCTTCCATTTGCAAGAATTCGCCAAACACTTAATTGAATGTGAAAGAGATGTTTTTTATCTTTAGTTGGAGGTTGAACTAGATTGATGCATGGTAATAAGCATAGAAAAAATATTTGTAAGTATGCTGATTGATCTTAGCACCGTTAAACTATCTTTAAGGACTATAGCTTGAAACCTGCGCTTAGCATAAAAAGGTTATGAGTCCCGGTTTTTAAACCGCACCCTCCTACTTCCTTGCTAGATGACTAGAAAGATTTAAGTTTGGGGGTCTGATAACACTCTAATTTACATGTTCTTAGCTTCTTTTTGTCCATATTTTGCATTGTTCATACCTCTAACTTAGCACTTTTAGGTCATTAACTGTAGGAATTCACTTTTAGACCATTTAGGGTGTTGCATTTTTGTATTTGCATGTTTTGGATGAAAATAAGTGCTAAAGAGCCTAAAATGGGGGAAAACAAGGACAAACCCGAGCATGTACCCGAAGGAGCCATCAAGCTGATAGAACAAGTCCGAACCCCAACACGATCGAGGAGGATCCAAGAGCCGGAAGAACAACCCGAAGATCTACCCGAGGAGTAACCCGACTTCATCCTCGTGTACCCCATCGAGTAAACCATCGGGCAGGTCTGGGATGCTAGGTCAAAGAGGTTTCCATATATAAACCCCCCCACTAGTTGTCCAAACGGACCCCAAGCTGGCCCTGCAGATCAATTGGTGGCAACTTGTCATGTGGGAAGGTTGTTAAAGGGTGGGGACCAGGGTTCAAGGAACGCCTGGCGCACCAATAACCTACTGGTGGATTGGGATATCCACAGTGATGGATTAGGATTGATGCCCTGCAGGTCCAGCTTGGGGTCCGTTTGGACAACTAGCAGTGAGGCTAGTGGGATCCATGGGATGGGTTGTTACAATAAAAAATACGTGGAATCAAACTCTAGAACTCTAAATACGTATAGGAGACTCTCAACCATTGCGCATCAATGATTTTCTCTCCTTTCTCTCAAAACAACAAAGCGGCGACAAAATAAACTTCCCAAAACCCTTCTTGTGTCGAAACCCGCTTAAATAACCAGGTTCAATGGTTTCCTAAAACCAAACCGAACCAAATCGATTAAAAACTCAATCTAGTTGAACCAGAATTTAGTGGTGTCGATCTACACCCCCTTGGTGTCGATCGACACCCATCCCCAAAAACCAAGTTTTGGTTCGCGGATGTTACAATTCTCCCCCACCAATCTAGATTCGTCCTCGAATCTCGAACAACCATCAACCAAGGACTCCTATGCAACTGTCTCCACGGCCCGCACTCCTCTGATCGATCTACAGAAGGTCACCTCTAGGCGATAGACTCACGCTCCAGGCGTCACTTGCTCTTGACTTTTGGACTTTTCTTTTCTCATAGGCCTAAACCTTGAGTTTTTATTGGCTCCTCATCAGACCTAAGTCCGCATGCCATAATATTGGCCCCTCATCGGGCCTAAACCCGCATGCCATAATATATAAGGAAAAATCCAACTCATCTCTCGGGTTGCCACCCTACAGTGCGACCCCGGATCGTCATCCGTAGTCGATATACCAACCATATTCCCAAGCCACAAAGTCTCAGAATATGGCAGTACTAGGAAAACCTAAGTCCTCCAAGAATCGCGAGCAAACAATTCTGAACACGTCTGAGTCCTATCCATATCCAGGTTTCCTTCCTGTGGCTCACGTAAGACTTTACAATGTCCTACTAACCACATATCCCCTCACTGGAATACCTCATGACCGCATAAGGATCATATACATGCCACAAGGCCAAACAAATGTCCTAAACAGGACCACCACCAAGGTCAAACAAGTGTCCTAAACAGGACCGCCACCAAGGCCAAACAAATGTCCTTAACAGGACCGCCACCAAGGCCAAACAAATGTCCTAAACAAGACCGCCACCTAGGCCACTCGTCCCGAAGGACCGTCACAAAGACCATATGTCCCGAAGGACCGCCTAAACAGGCAATCTCGCTAAACAGCCCGCCACAAAGGCCACTCAATTGGCTAAACAGCCCGCCACAAAGGCCACACAATGGCTAAACAGCGCACCACAAAGGCCACAAACGGCTAAACAGCCTCCCACAAAGGCCACACAATGTCTAAAAAGACCGCCACACACGGTCACACTAACTCGAAAGTCCGCCACTAAGGCCACACAAGCCCCTCCAAGGCTCTTAGCCGCTAAAATGGACAATTTCTAACTCCCGTAAAAAACTTTCCATATTTAGCACTTTCCATTTTTGGAAACTTTCCTTTTTGGAAACTTCTATTTCAGGAAACTTTTCCCAAAACCCCGCCTCACGAAAACTTTGTACCCCGAGCACCACCTCATCTTGTTACTGAGTCGCACAACCAACCACCCCAAGCGACCGAGTAAACAAAAGAGATGGGCTGGAATACTCCATTCCCGCTCCAGCCACGAATTACAGATGGGACCAGGCTAGACAAGCTCAAGTCGCAGCTTGCTTCTCATACCACTTATTGAACCTTGCCTTCATTTTCGCCTCAGGCTCCCAAGTCTGCTCCTCAACACCATCACAGTCCCAAAGGACTCTCATCAAAGGAATATTCTTCTTCCAAAGTTCCTTGATCCTCCTCCCGAGAACCCTCACTGGACTCGCCTCCACAGTCATGTTAGGCTGAAGATCCTCAGGAATCTTAGCCAACACCTGCTCACCCTCACGGAGACACTTCCGCAACATAGACACATGGAAAACCTTATAGAACGCATGCATAACCTCAGGTAACTCCAGCCTATATGCTACAGGTCCCACCCGCTCAATCAGTCTAAACGAACCCATAAACCTCGGACTCAACTTAGTCTCTGCCAATGACCTGTTTGGACCCCGCAACATGGCCATCTTGAGGTACACTCTGTCTCCCACCTGAAACTCAAGATCTCTCCTCCTCATATCAGCATAACTTCTCTGCCTATCCTGAGCCTCCTTCATGTTCAGCTTGAGAACCCGAATCTTCTCTGAGGTCTCCTGAACAAAACTAGCACCAAACATGCTCCTCTCCCCCACCTGATTCCATCATAACGGTGTACGACATGGTCTCCCATACAAAGCCTCATAAGGAGCCATCTTAATACTCGCCTGATAACTGTTATTGTAAGCAAACTCTACCAGGTTCAGGTGATCTGCCCAATGGCCACCCCAATCCAACACACACATCCTCAGCAAATCCTCCAGCGTCTGGATCGTCCTCTCAGACTGTCCATCTGTCTGGGGATGATAAGCCGTACTCATATGCACCTTAGTGCCCATCTCTGCCTGAAATGCCTTCCAAAACACCGAAGTGAACTTAGAATCCCTATCAGAAACAATGCTCGCTGGCACCCCATGCAATCTGACTATCTCTCTCACATACTTCTTAGCCAAGACCGCTGGTCCATCAGTCTTCTTAATGGCCAGAAAATGTTCTGAATTAGTCAACCGGTCCACAATGACCCAAATAGCATCAAAGGTCCGTGACACTGGCAATCCTACCACAAAATCCATAGTGATCATATCCCACTTCCACTCAGGAATGGAAATACTCTTCAGTAAACCGCTAGGAACCTAATGCTCAGCCTTCACTAGCTGACACACATCACACCTCGAGACCCAACTAGCTACATCCTTCTTCATCCCGACCCAGTGATAGTACCTCTTAAGATCACGGTACATCTTAGTCGCTCCTGGATGAATAGAAAACCTGCTTGCATGAGCCTCTCTTAGGATCTCCTATCTCAACTCCTCATCCTTTGGCACACAAACCCGACCGTGCACCAAGATAGTACCATTATCTGAGACCTGATACTCTGAATCCACATCCTTTGAGGCATTCACCAGCCCTAAATCCTTCTCCTTAGACAACCGCACCCTACTCAGAAGATCTGCTCTATCTACTGCTTCCAAACCTAATGGTTCTTGTGAAACAGCACACAAGCTCAAAGCACTGATCTCTCCTACTAGAGACTTCATCTCCTGCTCCTGAGTGTTTATCAAATACTCATGCATCTCAATATGTGTTTGTGGTGCAGGTAAAGGCAAAGTGTGATCGTGGAATCAAGGCAATGAAGAGGAGGATGTTCTAGGGACTCGGTTTGATGTTGTCTGGCATTGCTAGGTTGCTAGAGTTGGGTCATTAGAACATTGCTAGGTTGCTGGTTCTATGTTTCCTGTTATTTGATTATTGTATTTATTAGTTATATTATTGGATATTTATTGGATAGTGAGATTGGTTATTCCGCTGATGATTGTGATTGTGGTTAGGTGGCTAGTGAGTATGGGACAACTAGTTATAGTTTATTTACTATATTATATTTATTATTTATTATTTAAAAAAAAAAAGGTCGGTCCTTTCAGTTTGGCGATTTTTATGTGAAAACCCGTCCTGTGGACCCCGCTAGCCTCATTGCCAGCCCAATAGCCTTACTGCTAGCCGCCCAAACGGACCCCAAGCTGGCCCTGCAGGGCATCGATCCTAACCCATCACGTTGGATATCCTAATCCACCAGTAGGTTATTGGTGAGCCAGGCGTTCCTCGAACCTTGGTCCCCACCCTTTAACAACCTTCCCACATGACAAGTTGCCACCAATTGACCTGCCAGCTTGGGGTCTGTTTGGGCGGCTAGCAGTGAGGCTAGTGGGCTAGCAGTGAGGCTAGCGGGGTCCACAAGACGGGTTGTCACAGCATGTCTTAGTTGATTGTATATGTTTAGTAGATTTCATTCTAGATTGGTGTTCTTAATGTTGTCAACAGACCGAGAGGTTGAGATTAGATCTAAGGCGTTTTACCACCAAGAGGTGAAGATGAGATGCTTGAATCAACCAATGCTAGAGGTTTACTCACTTAGCCTAAGAGATTAGATGAGTTAGGGGTTTACTGACAATAATGGATCGGATCTTAATGCCTACTTGGTCATGTTTCTCCAACGAGAGTTGGGTAGGGAAGTGATTCAAGGTTGATTGTTTCTAGTGCGAGAGTGTGTTAACAAGGTTTTAGAGATTCATTGGCTAGGATATATTTTCTTGAGACATGTAAGACATTTGTACCGGTTAGGAATACTTTGGATTCGATTACCCCTTCCTTAGAAGCTTTCGTATTTTAATTGCTTGCATTTTCTTACCTTATTCGATCACTTACCCGATCAGGTACACGATAACCTACATCGAGTAATACCTCGAGTTGTTCATATCTCATTTGCTTTCTCGACCACCCCACTCGATCTTGTACTCGAATGCTTGCATCGAGTGCTTAGGTCGTGTGGTTTCCTGTTTATATTATTTTCTTTTATTATTTTAGGATTGTTAGAACAAAACCCTCAATTGCTTGGCTTGACTTGCATTCTTATTTCATCCTTCCTGCTAGTATTAAACAACCATTTGGATTGATAACCCTTTGTACTACAACTGCATAGGGAATTGATACCCTGGGTGAAAACCTGTTTATCAACTGGCAACCGCCTTCTAGAAGTAACACAACATTGGGCTTCTCAGGTTCGTCGCTTTTGTTTTTGATGAAGTGAATGTGGGCGCGCTTTTGATCGTTGCCAAGAGTGCGGATATCTCATTCCTATCAAACTGCGGTGTTGTCCCCGTTTTGCTGGGAAATCTAAATACCTCGTCGACGGTCCTGAAGGTAAGAGTGTAGAATTGGCCGTGAACACGGAATGTAATGTAGCCCAAACCTCCATCAGACATTCTTCCCGGCTCATCCGCATACAAGTGCATCTCCAGAGTCGAGAGGAACTGGATTGTCTCCTCCCTATATCCATGCTTCGGGGTGTTCATGATTCTCTCGAGATGGCATCGTCTAAATAGATACTGAACATCCTCCAAAATCCAGAGTTGCTCCATCGTCTCGACATGAGGATATCTTATTCCATTGAACTCCAACTGCTGGAACAGCTCGTAGTACTCCTTGGGAGTCAGTTTTGTCTCAACGCCTTTCCGTCTGACAGATTTCTTGGGAGCTTGTCCTGAGCACAACTCAGGTTCCTCCTGTTCGTAATCACTGCCTTTCTCTCATGAGTTGGAAGCTCGTGTCGGTCTCTTCCCGCTACTCTTGCTCTTAGAGAGCGGTTTGTCTGGCCTGCTTGACCCTGCTGCCTGTGCTGAACCCCCAACAACTTCATAAACCATGTTCTTCATTTTCAAGAAATGCTTTACCATGGACTCAGGTGATGAGCGCTCTCCACCAACACAACCATATGCCTCTCTCATCTCATGTATAAGCTCAGAAATTTTTCTGTTTCTCTGAGACATGGTGAACTCAGAGCTAAACGTTAATATGTTAGTGAGCAAGCAACAAGAGCAAATATGAAATTAAAAACTTGAACAAATATCCAGACGGTTGTAGTTGAGTTTGTCGGTGGTGAACGGGAGCGAGGCTATCCGTCTTCATGATTTGCAGCTCAAACGAGGAAGTATGTCGGCTCGAGTAGTGTCGTGTGAGAGTGGCTCGATTGGGATTTTGAAATTGGCTTGATCGATGGGAATGATGGTAACTCGAGGGAGGCGGCGATATGTTGGCTCGAGCGTGTTGTCGAAGATGGCTCGATAGAGTGGGTTTGGGCGTGGAGTCGAGTGGGCTCACAACATCGGGGGGTGACATTCTTGGTGTGCAACGAGAACGTTGCAATATGTTAGTGGGGGTGAATTGTGACACCCTGGTTTCAGAGACTTGCGGAGAGGTTTAAAACAATTGATTTGGCCACTTATGTCACCAAAGGACACTTATTTTGTCGGTCAAGGGTCCTGAGAGAACTCCAGGGTTAAGCATGCTTAAGCTAGAGTAATCGCAGGATGGGTGACCTTCCGGGAAGTGACTGTCAGAATAGTGCGAGTGAGGAAAAAACACAAGAAAATATCATGTGGTGATTTGTAGGGACAGTAAACAAGTCTTTAAAGCATTCCGGACGTAGCAAACCGACCGTCGGATATGGATGGGCTCACGGACCTAGTGAGAGGACGTGAAACCCATTAAAAACATGGGCCCATGGACTGAGATTGGACATAGGGCCCACTAAAAGGTGGCGGTCGGAGCGTTACAATAGTTGATATAGATGAGGCACAATCAAAATATGGTTTTTGGGGATGGAATTTTGGTGTCAACCTATAGATTTTATCATTTTCTAATTTCTTCGCTAGCAGAATGGGAGAGGTTACCATTTGATTTACCAGAAGCGGAAGAAGAATTAATAGTAGGTTATCAAACTGAATATTCAGGTATCCAATTTGGTTTATTTTACCTTCCTTCTTATCTAAATTTATTAATTTCCTCATTATTTGTAACCGTTTTATACTTAGGCAGTTGGAATATATATTCCTTATATTTCTATTCTAGAACTTTATCAAAGGGATCAAAGTTTTGTAACAACAATTGGTATATTTATGAAATTAGCTAAAACTTATTTGTTTTTGTTCATTTCTATCGTACCTAGGCTAAGAATGGATCTTGGATGGAAATTTCTTTTACCTATTTCCCTTGGTAATCTATTTTTAATAACTTCTTTCCAACTCTATTTACTCTAAATTGAAAATGAATCCAATGTATTCATTATTTTTTAAAACAAGAGAAAGAGACAAAGATAAAATTATTCAGAGATAATAATTACAATATGCTTCCTATGATAACGGGTTCATGAATTATGGTCAACAAACCCTACGAGCTGCAAGGTATATTGGTCAAGGTTTCATGATTACCTTATCCCACACAAATCGTTTACCTGTAACTATTCAATATCCATATGAAAAATGAATAACATCAAAATGTTTCCGCGGTCGAATCCATTTTGAATTTGATAAATGCATTGCTTGTGAAATATGCGTTCGAGTATGTCCTATAGATTTGCATGTTGTTGATTGGAAATTGGAAACTAATATTCGAAAAAATGATTGCTTAATTACAGTATTGATTTTGGAATTTTGTATATTTTGTGGTTATTGTGTTGAATATTGTGCAAAAAATTGTTTGTCAATGATGGAAGAATGTGAATTTTCCACTTATGATTGTCACGAATTAAATTATAATCAAATAGCTTTGGCTCGTTTACCAATGTCAGTAATTGATGATTACACTATTCGAACAATTTTGAATTCATCTCAAACAAAAACTGGGGTAAACCCTTCAATTTGATTAAAAAATAAATTCTTTTTTTTTGGTGCAAAATTAAAACATGAATTCAAAATTGTTGAATTATATAAAGATTATAATTAAATCATGTATTATATTTTTATACTAATATTAAGTATTAAGGCGTATTCTTTTAATATAATATATTTGTAATTACTTTCGTGAAATAGATAGGTTGAAAATACATTTTAGAATTAAAAAAAAAAAAGAGAAACTGTCTAATAATTGTATCTACATCAATCCATATCCATTAGATTCTAATTTCACTCTATTAGAAACATATATAAAAAAAAATTCCTAGTGATGGTGCAGTCTCCGGATGAATGGCCCGCTTTCTCCATTCTATTCGATGAATTTAGTTTACTTCGATCATCCTTTCCATTCTTCATGCTTTCGAGGATCCCACCCACGTCAAACGTACGGGCAGACTGCCTTGCTCTCTCTTCGAGATCTTTATTTTCTGAAACTTCTTTTGTAAACTCTTACCCTCCGGTTTGGGAAACCAACCTTGGAGTTATTTTCTAATTTAATGTTTGGTAGACAAAATTAAAAAAAAAAAATTCCTAGTTAAATTAATAGGGTCATGAAAAGGATTTCGATTTTTATTTTCTATTAATAATATAATGGATTTGCGTAGACTAATACATGATTTTTTTTTAGTTTTTCTAGGATCCAGTCTTTTAGTAGAAGGTCTGGGAGTGGTATTACTTCCCAACCCAATATTTTCAGCCTTTTCCTTAGGATTTGTTCTTGTTTGTATATCTTTATTGTATACTCTATTAAATTCCCATTTTGTAGCTGCTGCACAACTCTTTATTTATGTGGGTGCCATAAATGTTTTACTCATATTTTGTTGTGATATTCATGAATGATTCAGAATATTCCACCGATTTCAATCCGTGGACCATTGGGAATGGGATTACTTCGTTGGTTTGTACAACTATTCATTTATTTATTAATGTCTACTATTCCCGATATGTCATGGTAACCGGATTCTAGAGAAAGATTTAATAAGTAATAGTCAACAAATAGGAATTCATTTATCAACAGATTTTTTTCTGCCATTTCAACTCATTTCAATAATTTTTTTAGTTGCTTTGATAGGTGCAATTTCTGTGGCTCGTCAATAATAAATAATTAGTTAAGACCAAAGAAAACTTTGTGTATGTTTTGATTTTTCTGATTATTCAATTAAATTTGATTGAATACTATTTCATATTTTAAGAATCAATTTTTATACTTCATATTTATTAAAAAAAAATTACCTAATATTGTTTTTATTCGTACTTTTTTTGTTATATTCTAGTTGATGGAGTCCGGTGAACTATTTTTCATATTGAAATGAATCAAAATTGATAAGGACTTGCTGAATGATACTCGAACATGTACTTGTTTTGAGTGCCTGTTTATTTTTGATTGGTCTTTATGGATTGATCACGAGTTAAATATGGTTACGGCTCTTATGTGTCTTGACCTTATACTCAATGCAGTTAATATGAATTTCGTAACATTTTCTAATTTTTTTGATAATTCCCAACTAAAAGGGGATATTTTCTGCATTTTTTATAGCAATTGCAGCCGCTGAAGCAGCTATTGGATTAGCTATAAAGAAACAGTCTATGTCTTACAACCTGAAGGATTTCAAAAGGCTGGAAGTGAAGGGAAGGTTTACAAGCTAAATATAGCCTTGTATGGATTGAGCCAAGCACATAGAGCCTGGAATAACAAATTAACCACAATATTGTTGGGATTGTGTTTTGTTAAGTGTTCAAAGGAGCCTTTAATGTATCGCAAAGAGGTTGGAGAACACTTACTAGGTATTGGTGTTTATGTCGATGATCTGTTTGTGACAGGTACAATTCTAAAAGTAATCAACGAATTGACAAAAGAGATGTCATCAAAATTTAAGATGAATGATCTAGGCAAACTGACGTATTATTTAGGAATTGAGGTGTCACAACATCAAGGGAAAATAACCTTGAATCAAACTCGTTATGCTCAGAAAATTCTTGAAGAAACATGGATGAGAGACTGCAATTCAATGCATACACCAATGGAGATTGGTCTGAAATTGTCTAAAACCGAGAATGCGTAGGAGATTGATGCAACAATATACAGGAAAAACGTGGGATGTCTTCGTTACTTGCTTCATACACGACCTGATTTATCTTTTTGCGTGGGAGTTTTAAGCAGGTATATGCAGAGTCCTAGAGAATCACATGGAGCAGCCATGAAGCAATGCTTGAGTAGATATCTAAAAGGAACAACAACTCTTGGATTAACATTTGGCAGAACAAAGATACCAAGACTAATAGGGTACAGTGACAATAATCACATTGTTGATCCAGACGATGGCAAAAGTACTTCTGGACATATCTTTTATCTAGGAGAAAGTCTGATAACGTGGTGTTCACAGAAGCAGGGTGTGGTAGCTCTGTTTTCTTGTGAAACCGAGTTCATGGCTGGAACAGAGACAGCTAAACAAGCCATCTGGTTACAAGAACTGCTTTGTGAAATCACCGGAGATCCATGTGAGAAGGTTACAATACGACTTGATAATCAGTCTACAATTGCGTTGAAAAAAAAATCAGTGTTTCATGGCCAAAGCAAGCACATACATAGGCGGTTCCACTTCATAAGAGAATGTGTCGAGAACGGGCAAATAGAGATAAAGCATATTCCTAGAAGTGAGCAAAAGGCAGACATTTTAACAAAGACACTTGGGAGGATTAAGTTCAAAGAGATGAGGAATCTTATTAGAGTTAATGATGTGAAGAGCACTTTTAAAGTAAAGTTACCTAAATATCCTCCAGCCATCTTATTATATAAAGTTTGATGTCAAAATTATTAATTAACAAGATTTTGACACGTGTCAATTATACCATTCAGATGTTGACACATGTCAATTCTAAAATTATTAAAATTTTAGAAAATAAAAATTTTAAAATTCAAAACCTACCATAAAAAGAAAATATCATTATAAGGAATATATATATATATATATCAAAAAATTTGAAATTGCAATATTGTTTACTTATTTTAATTTTAAGTTGCTAATTTTACAAGAAAAAATTACTTTTTATATAAGATAAAAAAGTATGATTGTGAAAATTATAAAACTAGCTATTGTTTCTAGAAAAATATAAATATTCACCTTTACATAAAGAAAGAGATTGTTGAAGCAAAAGATTTAAAATAAAAATAGATCGTTTCATATTTTTTTCACCAATCAAATAATTTATTTAAAACAACTGCTATTGTAACATATAAGATAGGAGTATATAAGATTAACATATGCGTTTTTGCAACTATAAAAATGTTAAAGTGAAGAGACATATAATAGGTTATTTAATATTTTCATAAAGACAATTTGTTGGTAGTAGTAAAAAATAATGAGTATATTTTAACAGTAAAACATATTTGTGTGTACAAATACACTTCAACAGTAAAATATATTTGTGTGTACAAATACACTTCAAGTGGTAATGTAGATAGTAGATTTGTAAATGGATATACATTAGTGTATTATAGCAAAAAAAAACAACTATTTTCTATAACTAAAAGTTTATCTCTTTACTTTTATACATTGTTTTTACTTACAAAAAGAATTAAATAAATATATATTATTTATCAAATTTAATTTAATTTTAATAAATTTGAACTCATCTACAACTATTTACTTAACTAAAAGTGTATCTGTTTACTTTTTTTTCATGCAAACAATAAATTAAATGAAAATTCCTTGGTTAGTTGCCCAAGCCGGATGGAAGGGGTTTACAAAAGAAACTTCAGAGATAAGAAAACGCGAAGCACGAACAAGACAATTCACCTTCTTATTTGACGCACGCGGGATCCAAAAGATGGAGAATAGTTGGAAGGACTCCAGCGAGTTGAACTCAACAAGCACGTTGGAGAAGGACGGCCAATCTTTAGGGGACTGAACCATAGTGAGTAACTCAGCACAATCAGTCTCGAAATGTTGACAAGCGATCTCTGCAGTACGTATCCGCTCCATGGCCCAGTACAACGCTTCTAACTCCAAATGCAGGGGGGAGGGGCTCCGTCTTAGAGACATGGCCCCCAACAACAAGGTTCGCTCCTCACCAACGCAAAACCACTAGTCCAATCCTGAATGCTCATTGGTTGCTTTCCAAGAACCATCAATCTGATAACGAGGTGAAGAAATCTGGACATCCGAAGATGGAGATGGAGCTGACATGACCGCCATAAAAGAGAGCGCTTCTTCCCAGGCTAACTTATCGTCTAAAGCCTGAGAAATTATATCATTCACCTTGATCTCTAAACCTGAAAAAAACTTTTTTATTTATGGCCTTCCGGATTGAAGAAGTTGATTAGGATCACCCTGTTGAAAGGCATCCATACATAAAACAAAATCCAAATTCCAGTACACCGACTCATATGGAAAACCCTCTGACGAGACAGGAGTCAGAGATAAATCCCAAACTTCACAAGAGCGAGGACATTCAAAGAAAACGTGACTAATAGTCTCAACCACAAAATCACACATTTACACCAAATATCACATTGGACACTTCGGTGTATCTATTGACTTTTATAGATAATTTTTACTTATTAAAAATATTTATTTTAAATTCTTTGTTAAATTTAGTTTTATTTTAAAAACTCTAAACCCGCACATTGGACGGGTCCCTAATCTAGTTATATATAAATGTCCGTCAATGTTTTTTGAGTTAGCGATAACGAAAAGCACTTTTAAAGTTTTTTAAGTAACAAATTTGGGGTTATTGTAAAGTGGAACTTTTCCAAAGATATATGAGCATTGTTACACCCGAAAGAAAGTAAAAAACATTTTTGTTTTTCTTTTTGGTAAAATATTTATTTGCTGCTTTATATATTCAGAACATCGGAATAAGAACAACAAATTTTTTGCTTGATCAGTTACAAGAATATCTGTTAGATATCCTAAAATGTCACTCCGCCTAACAAAAGCTTAAACTGTGACTTCGGTCCGACAAATTTAGGAGAACGTCTAGAGTGCCTTAACTCCACACTCACCTATATAAATAGCTCAAGACATTTATTGAAAACCTCATTCGGTCCCTTGGAGATTACCTTTAGAACAATATTCTCTCTCGAAATAGAAATTTATTATCCTCTTATTATCCTCTTTGTAATTTCTTTCTCGTTTTGAGCTTGTTGCTCTTCACTCGACAGCTTGCATGTAAGCTGTTGAATTCGATCTCAATTCTTTGTTAGTTTGACGACCTCATTTTTCGTTAATAAAAGGATCTGCTCCGCTCAGCTCAGTACAAAAAATATCCAATACGATTGTTGGTCTCACGTCCTTGAGGAGTTGTCTCCGATTCCAAAGAAGGTATCATCCGTAACTCTTTTCAACGGAGGCTCAGTTCAAAGTTGTTTTTCCTAAACTGCAGAGTAAACACGATAGGTACGAAGAAATATACTGTGATAAAGCCAAGTTTGCGTTATGATTTGAGATTTTAGGAGCTTATACATGTGCTCAGGAACCCACCAGTCCATATGAATATTAGTAATTTCTTTTTGAGCTTATTATATTATTTTGAAATCACAGTAGAATAAAGCTATATTTTCTCTATTTTCTTTATTTTAGAGATAAATATATTAATATAGGGAAAACCAGATGGTCTTAGTTGCTAAATTGCATTACTTGTAAAAACAAAACGAAAACATAGTATTCAAATTCACTCGAGGACAATGCATTTTCGTCCAATCAGAAGCCAGAGGACTCGACTAAAGCTGAGTAAGACGCATTCTCGTCCAAAGTCGTCATCATATCCCTAGTCACCCTTCTGTTTTTGGTCCTGAACACTATTCCATGATCTAAACTAATCAATTCACACAAAGCTAACCTCTGATATTGGGTTGAATCCATGTCAGCATCCCAACATGTCTGAAACAATATATCTTTCACATTCTTAATCTTGCCCTCCGGTACTAAGATTTCGTTTTGAAGGAGCGCAAGATAGGCATGTATAGCCGCCGTATTTCGAATCTGGATCAAGTCAAAACAATTAAGTCATGTAACCAACATGAATTTCCTAAACAGAGTTTGACAATGCAGAGAAGTGACCTTTGGGTATTGGTGGGAAAGGAACGGTAGAAGCTGAGAGAACGCTTGAGCGCTGATGGGTTGGGAGACAGAAGCAATAGAACCAAGTATTACAACGCCTGTCTCTACCTTTTCGAATTTCTTTGAAGCTCTTAGTTCGATGGCTAAGGAATCCATTACTCCCATGTAGAAACCCAGCGTATAAGCCTGAAATCAAATGACACACAAGCTTTGCGTGGAATTTATAAGCTTTGGCAAAATCTAATCTGAACAAGTAAAACTGTAAAATCAACCTCTTGATTCCGAAAAATCTGGTTCAAGAGCTCATGAATTGTCTGTGTCAGAAGAAAAGTCGTTAAAGATCTAAACACATAGAAAATAGAGGTTAATTGATACGGATCGTGGTATCACGTAGAACATAAAGCCTTAACTTGAGGCCAAAGTTCCAAAAGTTTCTAATGATACAAGACTAGTTCTTATTATTAGATTATTAGGTTTCCTTTTCATAATTAGATTAAGGGCTTTGGAATATTTACTTATTACTCTTTATGCTAATGAGAATACTAAGCCCCAAGAATTAAGAGGGAGCTAAGCTTTCTATCCTTCTTAATTCACAAGCAATAAAAGTAGTTCATAACATTAATCGTTTATTTACCTTCAGACAGGGTACGATAACTCGGTCACATTTCTTGTACTCTTGGAGTATCCAGACGATATCCCCACAGATCGCAGATTCTCTAGATTGTTGTTGTGTAAGATCTTTAGCTTCACCTTCTTCCCTCACATACTCCAGTAATGCAGAGAGCGAAGCCGTTTTAAGCGACTTTTGTAACCCTCCAATAGAAATTACTAATCCAGACATTACCTGTTTGCTATAACATTGGAATTTCAATAGCTGAACAAAGCGTGGGAAAGAGAAATCCGGAACCTACAAAAGAACTAAAAAACTTATTGTCTGATAAACGCTTTGAAATAAATGAAGCAACCCAAGGCTCCAGGATCTGCATACCGCCCATTGTAAGCTTGCTTTGTTGGGAAGAATTTCTTCCAGTGCTTCTCTATGAGGTATGAAAGGGACAGTAACAGTTTTGTTATACAAAATCCTTTGAAGAGCTTTTGCAGCGGTTTCTCTTAATTTATCCATTTTCTCCATTCCTTGCTTCACAATACCTCCAATCAAATGGTTTGCGAGATTTGAATCAAAAAGCGAAGATGAATCATTGTTATGATCACCCGCTGAGTTCATTTCGACCTTCTTACAGAGCATATACGTACATTTCTCAAGTCCATGGATTGCAGCTTCACGAACCCAAGAACCAACATCACCTCTGTTATCAACTGAATAGTCATCAAGAGCTTCCAGTAAAGTAGTTACCACTTTAGTCTTGATAAGAATAAAAAGAGACAGGTCATCGTTTTCAGGATCAGTAGCACTTTGCTGAGTAAGAGTCTCACACACAGATGTGAGTCCTTTCACAGCATTCATGCGTGCCTCAGCATCTCTATCTTCAGGATTCGCCTGCTTGGAAAAATAAATAAAAAACATCCGTCAAAGTCAATAAAATGTTTTCCAAGGATTGGCAACCGATGTAGCCACATGTTATCTTCTTTACCTCTATCTGACACGCACTGCAGAGCTTCAAAACTACGTCCATCCATTTTGCAGTCAATAGTTCACATGGCAAGACACCTAGTGCAAGTGCAAAACCTCTTCGAACAGCTACGTTTGTGTCCGTTAGATGTTTCAGGTGTTTTGATACTAACTCAACAGCAATCTTATTATTGCAAACGAGATATGTTTGCACAAGCTGTTTAACAGCATTCACAGCTGCATTCTGAATAATATGTGAAACTTATTAACTAGTAAATTATGCTAACAGGATGAAAATAAATAACTATATGATATTTAGAAACGTAGGTACCTGAATTTGAGAATTGGGATGTCTTAAATTCTCATTGAGGGTATCAAGCAGGATCCGTTCTGTTCTCTCAGATAATATCACATGCGATAACGAGATACACTCGATAAACCGTGAGACAGCCAGTCGCATTATTTCTCCACCTTTTCCACGGTAAAGCCTTGCTTTCTCAATGGCAGGGACAACCCCAGCCATACGCTTATGGCTATCTGTAAAAATAAAGTGAACTAGGAACATTTAATATAAGAGATAATGATGCCAATCCTCGAACTTGTTAATTTTCTCCACTAACAGAAAATTAAGCTCCAACGGGTCTGAAGATTCCAAGATGAGTCCATATATTTCATTATCCATACCAAAACACCAACCAGCAGAAAATTGAAAGCTGAAAAAGTAGACGGTACCAACCAGCAGAAAGAACATAGCCACACTGGTGGAGAGCTAACACAACCTCTCCAGCTGCCAATGTTGCACCATGGCGCATGCACAAATCAGTTGAAAGGGTACGAGGAGTTAGTTTCTCCAACACATAGTTGGCAAAGTGCTTAGGCTCGTATTTAACAAGAGCAGCAAGAGTTTCTGCAGCAAGTTCTCTCAAGCTTTTATCCTGAAATGACAAGATTGAATAGTTAACATATTATTGGAAGATACAATTGGGATCAACGATTTGATACAGTTCCCAATCAAACTATTGGCTCTAGTTTATGGGTTGTCGGATTTTATAATTAGCATGTCGACCACTTAAGAAAGAAGCGTTTAACAGAAAATACAAGCAGGCTTAAAGAGGTTTTATATTTGCAGAAACCAGAGGCGAACCAATATCAGATAGAACATACCCAGTGGCAGATCTTGTTGTATAGCAATTCATCCACAAAAGGATATAGATACCCTTCATACTGAGCAACGGAAACAGCAACCTGAAGGAACGAGTTTACCCGAGAAGAAAGGGAAAAATAGTTAGCTATGTTCACTATGTCAATCCCATGAGGGTAATTTCCTTGCCTTCCAACATTCTCTTGGAAAGCAGCTGCAGCAGCCCTTCTACAGTTCACCTGATAAAAGACATCAATAAACTTTACGCAGTGATAAAAGAAATCAATAAAATTTATGCAACATTTAGATCTACAAAAATACAACTCTTCAACTGAGTGATTAGTACCTCTCTGTCGAAGGAAGCCACTATCAATAAATCTGGAGCAAGCTGATCGAGGACGTTTTTCATATCTTTGTGGTAATAGGCGCGTCCAAATGCCCAACAAACATAGGCAGCTGCATCACGTACATGAGATCCAACACTGTGCGGACCTCTACGGACATCGTAATGGAGTGCCTGCAAATGACATTTACATGTAAATCCATACAGCTTCTACATAATTTGGGTGAGTGACGTGATGGCTTCGTATGCATTGAGTAGAGAAATAAGTAACCCAGTGAATGGGAAAGAGTACGACCTTCACAATAACTGGGACGACTTGTGGGAAACTTTTAGGCAACAGTAACCCTCTACGAGACAGTTCAGCTAAAGCCAAACAACCCCCATGCCATGAGCCATCTCCCTGAATATCATGAAAATCACAATAACTGTCAGTTAGACAGTGCCTGTTTTAATTGGAGTGTCGAACGTGCAAGTCATGCTGCCAGATATCCATTGACTTTGAGTACCTCTCCTGGTGAAAACAGTTCCAATACAGATGAAAGAACTTGTTCAGAAAGAAAAGATGTTAGTCGTGAAGTTACACGACCTATACCCTTTGCAGCAGACCAACGAACCACGGTGTCCTACACAATTCAGAAAATAGAAAAACGAAAAACATATTAAAGGAAAATGCTTGTAAATCCTGGTAACATGTGAAATATTCTGGTTGGCAGCTAAAGTTTCATGTGGCATACAAATATAAATAGCATCCAAGAAAAAAATATCTGTTTTAACTGTTAACTGTCACTCCAGTCTATACCTTAGTACATGCATCATATTTTTACTCAGATTATCATGTTGTTAATTACTTGTATAAGTTGAGATGTAACCACCTGTAGTTATCAGCGTAACAGTAGAATCTCACCCACTAAACGTACCGTGTCTGTCAAACCAGAGAGTAGCATTTCAATTATCTGTTCTAAGATTTCAGGAACATCCATATATTCATCCTCTTGGTCATTCGCACTTTCTGGTTGCGAGACGGCAGCGACAACATGATCAGGCGGCACCAACGTTTGGGTCGAACTCGTAGATATATTCTCATAAAGGGAGGCGGTGCGAGCCTGCACGGTAGTTCCAAACAAGTTTCAGATGACTAACTTGAGAATGAGATTATGACAATTACGGGCATAGTCAGAAATTTGAAAATATTAAAGCCCATGAAGGGTGTTTATACATGCTAGAAGGTCTTTACCACATAGAGCCAGGAAGGTGAGCGATGAGAAAGACAAACAAGCCCTATCCTCTGAGTTAACTTGATCAGATACTTGCGAAGCAGAGGACTTCTAGTTGCTGCATTTGATTTGCTTAGCATAGTCACATCTTTCAAAACGACAGGAAGGGCTTCAAGCAACACTTCTCGGCTAGCAGTCTGCCAATGTTAAGACATATAAACCCAGATCAAAATACGAAAACTTAAGTAATCAAAACCATCTATATTCCCTACAAAATAAAAACATGCAAATTAAATCGGATATTTACTTTACTAGCATCTTTATCTATGTTTAACATGTGGTATATGGACCATTATTGAAAACATAGTGAATAACTCCAGGTTAAAGAAAAAAAAAACCATAAAAATGGCAGCCAGAGCCTCCATCACACCAAGCAAGCAAAAGTTGTTCACAACACTATCTCCCTCAGAAGATAAAACTTCATGTGTCCACTCAAAAAAACTGAAACAGAAATGCCACAAAGCAACAAAGAAAAGTAGTTGATTTGAGTAATCCGAACAATCTTGTTGATGAAGTCAAGTGTTCAGACCAGAACAAACACATAAACAAAACTCAAAACTGAAGCTATGGTGATAGAATCAGACCTTGCAAATGCCTTTCCCATATCCGGACGCGTTAAAAGCTTAGAGAGGAGCAACCCCGAAATCCTGCGCATAGGGCCAGCAGTGGACAGATAGTCCTTACAGAAACCCAAAATCTTCAATACCAGAGGAGCAAGGTCGTCCACACCAAAGCTCTTGTCGTTGGCAATGCTTGTATCAACAGAAGAAATATCAAACGGGACCAACACAAGGATTGAAAGCCACAAAAGAGTAACACACTTGGCCTCCATTTCTCCAGTGCTTTCTTGCCTCAAGGATGAAACAGAAGTCATGCTATGGCACTTGTCCAGAAGCGCCACAGCGAGTTCTAGATCGGAAACTTGATGCGGAAAGTACTTGATTACAGCTTTGTACCCACAGACAGTAACTAAACTGTAGATAATGATGCATATGGGTTTGATTATTTCGAGAATTTCATGGGATCTCGGATCCAGTTCAAGTGTTGTAGAGCGAATGATTAACATGAGTGGTGAAACTATGCTCTCTAAGTAGGGTTCCACCAGCTGACCTTGCTCCTGGTATTTGTCCATCTACAATACAGAAAAACAATGTCGGCAAAGATATCACACAAGAAGAAGATGAAGCTAAAAGAGTAAGAAGCAAGCTTACAATGGAGCGGATGTTGTGAACAGAAGAAGGATCAACGACACGGCCATTTGCAACAATATCATCAAGAAGTGATTTAACAATCTCCCATTCTTGCAAAAAGTATCTAAGTAGAAATTTTTCCCTGGAATCATGAATGTCCTCTTCTCCATTCACAACCACCAAACTTTCCTCTTCTCTAGCTGCCATTACTCTCTCAGTGTAAAACTGGAATAGAGAAAGGGATTTCAACGCTAGCGAATTGAACAAATTACTGGTTCCTCTTGAAACTGGAAAAGACAGAGATCTTCAGAAGGTTGGTGAGGCTAGAAATAAGAAGATGAAGAACAACTGGCTGGGTCTACCAAGGTGAAGACTTTGCCTGCGAAACCAAGATGAAAAGAATAAACCGAAGAGCTCCCAAAACAGACTACTAACTACTATTACATACGTTCATTTGTCTTTCCCAAACAGACAATTTCTAGACTGAGCCAAGCCTCATAAAGAACAACCACAACAACAACTTGTGAATAGCGTTTGGAAATTTGAGCAAAAGGCAATCAATCACAGCGATAAGAACTTAAACAGAGATTCAATAGCATCACCAAATCAAAACCCACAGTCAGAGATCTCAATAGCTTTTTCAAAATGAAAAATTTAATAGATACAATGAGCAAAAGATAGATCTCACTCAAAAACCCAAACATGGATCTAAAGCCGCCATTAGAAGACTTGTCGTCGGGTCATTACAGAAAATATATAAGTTCGTGAGTAGATGGATCAAACTAACCTCAATTGAGCTAAACCATCAGCTTCCCTCCAGGTATTTGTTATCTTCCAACACAGATCCAGAACTCGGCCTCCAGAGGGAATAATCAATCACTAATCCAGAAACTGAACTCTCCTGAAACTCAGCTTAGCAGAAAAGATGCCAAAGGGAATATGCAGAGACCGCCTAATCCCGGTGCAAGATAACCAAGACGGCAACTCTCTCTACGATGGCGACTAGGGTTTCTCTCGGGGGGCTTGTGACGGCGATTTTCATCTCTTTCCCTTGAAACACTAGATTTCATTCCGTAATTAGAGTTTCCTATTGCGGCTCATTAGGTCCTGTTGATCTCTCATTCCATAATTAGAGTTTCCTATTGCGGCTTATATTTAGTTCTCATCCTCTTCTCTGGTTTTTCGGGGATAATTTCTAGATCTGGATAGAGTTATAGTGTGAGCTGCAGTTCTGTCACTATACAGGGCCGATTAAGACCTTTGAGGAGGAGAAAGAACTGCCGATCTGTTATTTCATTGCGGGTTGTAAGATTCTGGGTCTGTGAGGATGAATAGGCCTAGAAAGAAGAAGGAGCTTTTCGCTCATGGAGGAGTTAAGGGAACGCAACTTACTTCAGGAAGGAGAGCTGGTGGAGGTTCCAGATCTGGAAAATAAGGATTTAATCGAGGAAAACTCGATGAGTGTTATTGTTCGATGTCTAAACTCGATGAGTGTCATTAGTCAAAGTTCTACCTCCAATCTGGGGTCTCGATGATAGAGTTAAAGGGCGAGGGGTTGGAGATAATAAAGTTCAATTTATCTTTGAATCAGAAGGGGATTTTTATCATGTCCTGTTCCGGGGTCTCTGGTTTGTTAATGGTTGGATCGTCTCTCTGGATCAGTGGAAACCTAACCCAGGACCGGATTTCCTCAATCGAATTCTTTTCTAGATCCGCATAAGAAATATTCCTATACATCTTCTAAAAAAGCAAGCGGTAGAAAGTATAATTGAGCCAAAAGGGCAGATAGAAGCTGTAGAGTTACACGCTAAAAACTCTTCGTCTATAGAGTATGTTAGAGCTCGTGCTTGGTTCAAAGCTGATGAGCCACTGGAGTTTGTTAAGCAGGTTAAATTCTCTTTAGGAGAGGTAATTAAAGTGGAGCTAGAATATGAGAAATTACTGAAAGTGTGCTTCTCGTGTTTGAGACTCACTCACGACCAGAATTCCTGTCCGTTAGAGGTAGTTCAGAATTCAATCCAGAAAAGAGGTCTCAAAAAGGATTCGCACAAAGCTGTTGGTCGTTCAAAAGGAAAAGGAAAGAATGTGGTCTCGGAGGAAGATCAGGATCACCAACATCTCCCTAGAAGATCATTTGAATCTCAATCAGAGCAATCTGAGCCCCCTGTTCAGAAAGCAGCTTCAGGACCGCCTTCAGTGGCCTAAGAAGCAATCACATGGTAACAGATCTAGATCATCACAGGAGTGGCGGTCAAAGGAGTTACAAGATGGAATAGTTGGGCAAGGAAACTCTAAAGGAGATTGCTCCAAAAGTTCTGGTGAGTCCACCTATACGCCATCAAAGAGAAGGAGATTGACTAATAGTGGAGAAAGACAAGCCAAAAAAGCTCGGACTGAGGAAGCTGAGACTATGAATCAATCTCCATCCGTTTTTGAAAGACTTGGTTCTAAAGGTGATCCCCCATTAGTTACGAGTCAAAAAGGTTCATCTGGGGGCAAAAAGAAGGCTTCTATGTCTGTCTTTGAACGGTTAAGTTCTCAAGCCTTGAGTTCTAGTGCAAGAATGGAAGCTAATGCCACCCACTCACACTCTGGTCATTCTGCTCCAGTAGCAGCTCGGTTACCGACTCATTCTGCTTTTATAGCAGCAAAGACTCCCGTGAGCAAACGTGGAGCAAACTTGAAAGAAGGGTTGATGATTAATTCCAACCCTTCGAAATCAATATGAGAATATTGAGTTGGAACTCACCTGAGGGAAATACGAGGTCGGTATTTCCCGGAGGTTACATTCCTCTGTGAGACCAAGAAAAAACGTGAGTACTTGGAGAATGTTGTTGGTCATTTAGGATACTACGATCTTCATACTGTGGATCCTATTGGAAAGAGCGGAGGGTTAGCTTTAATGTGGAAAGACTCGGTTTCAGTTAAGATATTAGAGTCAGATAAAAGGATGATTGATGCCTTGGTTTCATGGCAAGGGAAAGAGTTTCATTTGACTTGTGTTTACGGGGAGCCAGTTCAGAGTGAACGAGGTATCTTGTGGGAGAGGTTGTCAAGGAAGGGAATTCATAGGCGGGGTCCCTGGTTACTTATGGGAGACTTTAATGAGCTTATTGATCCAATGGAGAAGTTAGGAGGCCCTACTCGTATAGAAGCATCCTGCCAGGAGTTTAGGCAAATGCTTCTAACCTGTGGAGTGTGGGAAATATTGCATAAGGGTTACCAATATTCCTGGTATGGCACCCGAAACGACGAGCTTGTGCAATGTAGGCTGGATAGATTTGTGGCCAATCAACTCTGGATGGAGATATTTCCTAAAGCACAAGCGATTTATTTGAAGAAGGTCAATTCTGATCATAGTCCCCTGATCACAAGTATGATGGGAGAACATTGTAAGAAATGGGCGGGCTTCAAATATGACCAACGTTGGAAAAGAAGAAAGGGTTTCAACGAGCTTATTTCGGACTTCTAGAGAAATGCAAGAGATAATAACCAGAGGCCAATGATGGAAAAGCTAGCGGATTGGAGAAGGGCTATCTCTAGATGGAAGAGAGATAGCCAACCTAATGCGGCTAAGAGGATCCAAGATTTACAGTGTCAAATTGATATGCTTACCAGACAGAATCCTTTTAGACGAGAAGAGCTTACCAGACTTAAGCAAGACCTTCATCATGAATACCAGAATGAAGAGATATTTTGGAGAGATAAAAGTAGGGTTTCTTGGCTTAATTATGGGGATAGAAACACTAAGTTCTTTCACGCGGCAACTAAAACCGGAGAGCTCAGAATAGAATCCGTAGTCTGATTGATGATAATGGGAAGGAATGGTTTGCGGATAATGATCTGGGAAAGCTAGCTGAACACTACTTCCGATCATTATTTACTTCTGAGGATGTTGGTCACCGAATTGGTGACAAGGTTGGTGATGGAAATGTAGTCTCCCTACTTCAAAACGAACAACTTCTGCAGCCGGTAACTATGGAAGAAGTAAGGCATGCTTTATTTCACATCAACCCGAATAAGAGCCCGAGTCCTGATGGCTTGACAGGGCACTTTTATCAACAATATTGGGAGGTTCTGGGGGATCAGATTCTAGAGATGGTCAAGGATTTCTTCAGGACTGGCTGCATTGATAAAGAGATGAATAAAACCAGCATCTGCTTGATTCCTAAGAAGCTGAAATCTGTCAAGCTCTCAGAGTATAGGCCAATAAGTCTGAGCAATGTTATTTACAAAATTATAGCAAAAGTTTTGGGTAACAGATTCAAGAGAGTTCTTCCTGACGTGGTGTCGGATACTAAAGCAGCATTCATACAGGGCGGACTCATTTTAGATAATATTTTGGTGGCGCATGAACTTCTCCATGCACTTAATTCCAAGAACAAGTGTTTAGAGGAGTTCATAGCGATCAAAACGGATATCTCTAAAGCATTTGATAGAGTCGAATGACCATTTTTGAAGGAAGCTCTAAAGCTGTTGGGCTTCTCAGACAAGTGGATTCATCTGGTAATGAGCTGTGTGGAATCAGTTAACTATTAGGAGTTGATCAATGGCAAACCCTATGGTGAGATTATCCCATCGAGAGGACTTAGGCAAGGGGACCCACTCTCACCTTACCTCTTTGTTCTTTGTACTGAAATGCTCTTATGAATGCTTTCGAAAGCAGAGATGGAAGGTCGTATCTCAGGGTTGAAAGTTGCAAGGAAGGCTCCTCCTGTGTCTCATCTTCTTTTCGCCGATGATAGTATCTTCTATTGTCAGCATAAGGATGAGGAGCTCCAATGCTTGATGGGTATCCTTGAAGATTATAGTCTAGCCTCGGGTCAACGAATTAACTATCAGAAATCAAGCCTATACTTTGGAAAACAGGTTCAAGAGGATCGAAGACCTTGGATTAAAAACCTTACTGGGATTAATGAGGAAGGAGGTGAGGGCTTCTATCTTGGTATACCTGAAGCTTTTGGAGGTTTGAAGGTCACCATCATGGGATACTTGAGAGATAGGCTCCAACAAAAGATATCAGGTTGGCACTCTAATCTCTTGTCACCAGGGGGTAAAGAGATTATTATTGAAAGTTGTTGCAATGGCGCTGCCTACTCATACGATGGCTTGCTTCAAGCTTCCCAAAGCAATATGTCAACAAATGGCTTCGGTAATGGCTAATTTCTGGTGGACAACTAAGCAAAACTCAAAAGGGATGCACTGGAAGGCATGGGATAAGCTTAGTATTCCAAAACATCAAGGAGGTTTGGGGTTCAAGGACATTGAGGCTTTCAACATTGCCTTATTGGGGAAACAGCTTTGGAGAATGCTAACTCGACCTGATACTTTAATGGCCAAAATCTTTAAGAGTCGGTATTTTAGCAAATCGAATCCTCTCCAAGCTTAGTTGGGATCACGGCCTTCGTTTGCCTGGCACAGCATATACGAAGCACAAGAATTAATAAAACAAGGTGCAAGGCGGGTGATAGGAGACGGAGACCACACTAATATTTGGAATGAGCCATGGCTTAGCTCCAAACCTGCCAGAAGCTTACAACGCGTCAATCCTGTTCCATCCCATCTAAAGTCTTCGGTGTCCTCCCTTTCTCAAGTTTGTGAGCTGATGAGTGATAACAGAAGAACTTGGAGGAGAGACATTCTGGAAATGATATGTAGCGATGAAGACAGAAGGCTTATTGAGGAGCTCAGACATGGGGGAAACGGTAGAAAAGATGTTTACTCTTGGGATTATGCCACTAATGGGCATTACTCTATTAAATCAGGCTACTGGGTACTTACGCAGATAGTAAATCAAAGAAGGCGACCCCAGGAACTAGACCAACCTAGCCTAAATCCCCTAATCCACCAAGTCTGGAAAACTGAGGCTAGTCCAAAAGTCCAACATTTTTTATGGAAATGTTTGACCAATTGCCTTTATGTTGCAAAGAATTTGTCTTATCGGCATTTGAATAGAGAGAATAGTTGTGCCAGATGTCCTAGTGAAGAAGAATCAGTTAAACATCTTCTCTTTCTCTGTACCTATGCTCGACAGGTTTGGGCCCTCTCTCCTGTTCCGGCTCCACCAGGGGGATTATGGAGCAACTCCATCTATGAAAATATGTTCCGTGTTCTAAACATAAGAACACTTCTCCCTCAGTTTGATGGATTAGATTTGGTTATATTGTGGTTGCTTTGGAGACTCTGGAAATCTAGAAATGCTTATGTCTTTAAGGGGAAGGTCTTTAATGCACAGGAAACTGTGGAGAAAGCACTGGAGGATGCGATGGAATGGAACCAGCGGAAGGGTCCAAATGAGCAGGAGCGGGATCAGACCTCAAGGCGCAGAAACGACAGATTAAAATGGCAACCTCCTCCCTCTGATTGGGTTAAATGCAATACGGATGGTGCCTGGAATGGAGAAAATAATCCCATTGGAATAGGATGGGTTTTACGGGACCATGAGGGAACCGTGTTATGGATGGGAGCTCAAGCTTTTCAGCGAGCTAGAACAGTTCTTGAAACTGAGTTAGAGGCTTTAAGGCAAGAAATTTTGTCAATGATCCGACTAAGCTATCATCGAGTAATCTTCGAGTTGGATTCTTTGGGGGCAGTTAACTTAGTTAATGGTGAAGAGCTCTGGCCAGCATACGCATCTGTTCTCCAAGACATCAAAGAGCTGCTTCTAAGCTTCCAGGAATACAAAATCATCTTTTCCCCTCGAGTGTGTAATGGTGTGGCAGATAGAGTAGCGAAGGAATCTCTTTCTACACTGAATTATGATCCTAAGCTGTATTCTACTGAGCCAAATTGGATTAAATCTCTTGTAAGAGTTGATAAACCAAGTGTACACTGATATTGGATTAATGAAAGTTGTTGTTGAGTCAAAAAAAATAAAATAAATAACCAAGACGGCTCACTCTAGAGTTTACTCTGCCCTCAATTCACTCAACTCAAAGAGATGAAATTCTCAAACCCGAAAGCAGAAAAAAGTCTTTGAATTGTAAGAACAAGACAAAAAAAAAAAAAAGTCTTTAAATTGGCACAACTCTCAACTTTAAATCGCCACCAAATCAAGCTTAATCCCACATCTGCCTCAACGCTACCAAATCATTTAGAAAAAGTTGCAGACACGATTTAACCTTTTTTTTTTCATAAACGAGGGATTATAAAATTCACTAATTAAAACCAAAGTAATAAACCCAATATGACATATATAAAGCCCAATTTAAAGAAACATACCCAAATCTTTTCGCCATATCACATTACTACTAGATCGGATCAGCTCTACAGCCCAAGAAAATATTTACGAGTATGTAAGGCTCATAAGAGCAGGTCCAGTGGTGTATTTTGAGCGATACTCATACAATTTCTTGGAAAAAAAAAAAAACTAAAAGAATTGAGCCATAATACTGAGATCCGTTATTCTAGGAAGTATCGGAAGAAACTCTGAAGACATGCTACGTGTCAATTTTTAGTTGGGTATTGATAAAATATAAAACAGAGATTATTTTATTCTCTCACTTTCTTCTTTTCTTTTCCCTAATTTCTCTCTTTCCTCTGTCGAGAAAACACAAAACAGTGAATTCGATTGCTTGATCCGGCTTAAAAAACACAACGAAACTATCAAAAATCACGAGATCCAGATCTCAATCACAGATCCACAGTAAGCTATGAGGAGAGTTACCGGACTTGCTGGGCGCACAATCTCATCTTCCGTCACAATCCATCCACAACGATTTTAATGATCTCGCAGTGGTTTGTTTCTTTGTTTATCTTATTCCCTAATTAATAAACCTATACTACTGACAATTATTCTCACTTTATTTTACCTTTGGGGGAAATTGAATCTGGTGATGTGAGTAGGATACGTTGCGGTGGTGGGGATGCCTAACGTTGGGAAAATGATTGGTCAGAAAATTTCGATTGTTAGAGATAAAACTCAAACCATGAGGCATAGGAGTCTTGGTATATGTTCTAGCCCTCAATATGAGGTTGGTTTTTTTTTTTTTATCTACTAAGCCCACATTGACAACATTATTTGCTTAGCTAGTAATTTGTGTTTGGGGTTTGATAACTATTTCAAAATTTATGATGTATGTCGACTGATACAAACAAAGCTTGTGTTGTGTTTGCAGATGATACTCTTTGATACCCCTGGTGTAATCGAGAAGAAGATGCACAAGATCATACAATGATGATGAAGAATGTCAGAGACGCTGCCATCAATGCTGATTGTGTTGTTGTTCTCGTTGATGCTTGTAAAACGCCTGCTAAAGTATGCTTCTCTGTTATGATTGATTTATACCTCCTGAATTGTTATTTTTAGAAATCTGTCTTAATGCTGGTGGTAATTGTGTGCTAGATAGAAGAAGTTTTGAAAGAGGGTTTGGGAGACTTAGAAAAAAAGCCACCGATGTTGCTTGTTATGAATAAGAAAGATCTGATCAAACTTGGTGAGATTGCCAAGAAACTGGAGGTGAGTCTGTAGTTGTAACTATTTTGGTAATGGTGTCCTGTTATTAAATCTCCCACCATTTTAGAATGAACTTGCACTGGTGGGAGATTTAATAACAGGACACAAGTGACTATTTCTGATCTGACTGTAGTATACTATTAAGAAAAACAAGGTTATGTTACAATTACAGTTTAGTGTTAATTATTTGTTTAACCAGGTTGTTTCTTATTTGTTATATTGTGCAGCAGGAGTAGCTCCGAGATGGTTTTGAAGAATGAATTCAACAGTTGGCTCTCTCCTCCTACATACCGAATCAACCACATAGGTTAACAATTACAGTTTTGTTGGGTTTAATTACAATTACAGTTTTTTTTTTTAAGTTTCATCTTATTATGGCTATGTTGTAGATTGTACATTCATGTTATTGTTTTCTATTTTATGTAATATATATAATTTAAATTTTATTGTATTGTCATTTTAGATTATTAAAATTTTATAATTACTAAATAATTGTTTAAAAATTAATATTTAAATGATTGAGCAACTTTCTTTGGAATACTCTAATGGAAGGATGACTTTGTTGAAGTACTTAATGGGTTGCTCTGATTAGTTTAATATAAATTATATGATTAATTTATTTTTGAGCAACCCATATGGGTTTCTCCATTGGCCATGGTCTAACAGACATGAATATAGCATCATTTCTCTTAGAAAAGGGCGATTCTTATGGCGATTTACAGTTATTTTGTCGATCTTCTTCTCCTAGCCGGAGTGCTTCTCCGATTGAATCTTATACCGGTTTGGAATTGAGATTTGTCGGTTTTTCTCTGCCTAAACGGTTACATGGCAGTTTCTCAGATCCATTTATCTCGTTAGATAACTGCTTTGAGAAACCACCATAGCCAAAAAAAACTATAAATACTTACTTCCCATCATTTCTTCTATCACAAATCTATTACTACTTTCCTCTCCTTCATTGCTAATAAAATCTTCGCGACTATGAGTGACTATGTCAGAAAATCTCTCCAAGATCTCGATTTGGGAATCAATGAGGCGTTAGTTTCATTAACCCCCCCTGGGTGCAGATAATTCCTTTCTGGGTGCAGATAAGAGGAATTCCTCTCCTTTATCTCTCTTCTGACATGGCCAGGTATGTTAATGACTAATTAGGACCAGTTAATATTGTTGATTTTGATGAAAATGCCCATATGGTGGAATTTGTCCGGGTTAGTATAGACTGGAACATAGATTGGCCTCTACGCTTTCAAAGGAACTTTTAGTTTACTGTAGGCGATAATACCACCATTGGGAGGCTTAGGAAGTTATGTTCTAAATGTGGTTCTTTGAAACATGATGTTGTTGAGTGTGATTTAAATGAGGTGGAGGAAGAGTTTCGCCAGCAACCTCTGAATAACAATGGACCAAATGATGATGATCATCCGGTGGAACATAGATTGGCCTCTACGCTTTCAAAGGAACTTTTTTAGTTTACTGTAGGCGATAATACCACCATTAAGTATCGCTTTGGGAGGCTTAGGAAGTTCTGTTCTAAATGTGGTTCTTTGAAACATGGTGTTGTTGAGTGTGATTTGAATGAGGTGGAGGAAGAGTTTCATCAGCAA
This sequence comes from Camelina sativa, assembly GCF_000633955.1. Classification (NCBI taxonomy): domain Eukaryota; kingdom Viridiplantae; phylum Streptophyta; class Magnoliopsida; order Brassicales; family Brassicaceae; genus Camelina; species Camelina sativa. Next base: position 16,545,102 of record NC_025696.1, read on the forward strand.
CCTCCGAATAACAATGGACCAAATGATGATGATCATCCGGTGGAGCATGATGTTATGTCGGACATCAATACGCTCCAAACCATTGAAACATTTGCAACAATCCCTGGACTTCACAACCATTTCTCTACTCCGGGTGCTGGCCCAAGTTCTGAACCATCATCTACACCAAGTGTATTCGAAGACACTGAATTAACTGTTGAAAGACTCTGCTACTTACACTCCAAGTTTAGCAAACAGTTTGTTGACACATTCTCTCCCGTTCATGATGGTAAGAATGCTGACTTGACATCTACTCTTGGAGTCTCCAAAAGGAAACGTGTGGATGTCGAAGCTTTGTACCAATGATGGGAGGCTGTTGAGGATCATGCAGTCCTGTGCTAGATCCGCAACAAGATCGAAAGAGGTGCGGGGGGGGGGGGGGCGGNGTTGAGTGTGATTTGAATGAGGTGGAGGAAGAGTTTCATCAGCAACCTCCGAATAACAATGGACCAAATGATGATGATCATCCGGTGGAGCATGATGTTATGTCGGACATCAATACGCTCCAAACCATTGAAACATTTGCAACAATCCCTGGACTTCACAACCATTTCTCTACTCCGGGTGCTGGCCCAAGTTCTGAACCATCATCTACACCAAGTGTATTCGAAGACACTGAATTAACTGTTGAAAGACTCTGCTACTTACACTCCAAGTTTAGCAAACAGTTTGTTGACACATTCTCTCCCGTTCATGATGGTAAGAATGCTGACTTGACATCTACTCTTGGAGTCTCCAAAAGGAAACGTGTGGATGTCGAAGCTTTGTACCAATGATGGGAGGCTGTTGAGGATCATGCAGTCCTGTGCTAGATCCGCAACAAGATCGAAAGAGGTGGGGGGGGGGGGGTGCGGTACCCCCACAGTTCATATGAAGATTGCCTCCTGGAATTGTCAGGGTCTTGTTGGATCGCTGACTCAATCACGACTACGTAGTATATGTCGTATGTATAAACCTAATATATTATTCATAAGTAGAAACTCTTAATAAGTGTAATATGGTGTGTGACTTTTCTCTTTTTCTAGGATTTTCTAATGTAATTACTGAACCCCCTCATGGTCGGAGTGGTGGTTTAGTGTTTTGATGTGGAAAAACAATGTTTCGGTATCAAAGAACTTTCAGGATGCTCGAATCATTGATGTAAACATTAAGTATTACGGCTTTCATTTTTACTTGTCTTGTGTTTATGGTCACCCAAATCCAAACCTGCGACATCATCTGTGGGAACGACTTGAAAATTTATCCATAAACAGAGATGGTCTTTGGGCCCTAATAGGTGGAAATTCTTTCTAATGATGAGAAAGTTGGTGGACCTCGCGTGGTGAGTCTACTTTTAGAGATTTCAAACACATGGTGTCCTTTTGCGATCTATCAAATTTAAAGGCCACCGGTGATAGGTTCTCTTGGGTGGGGGAAAGATATTCACACATGGTTAAATGTTGCTTGGACAGAGTTTTGGTAAATTCAGAATGGACTGCAATCTTTCCAAGAGCTATTTCTGAGTTCCTTGATTTTAATGGTTCTGATCACAAACCAATCCTACTTCGTTTAGGGATTCTCAATCTGACCAGACAAAAGCCATTTAGATTCGATAAAAGGCTGATATGCGTTGCAAATTTCAAAAACTATGTCAATAAGGGATGGAATGTCTGCAAAACAACATCATACAATTGTTGACCAAATAAGCCATTGTCGTCGCTATATGGCCAGGTGTAAACGCAAAAACAATTTGAACTCAGCTAAACAAATTGATGTCCTTCAACATCAGTTAAATAGAGCAATGTCTAGTCTTCATAGATGTGATAGAGAGACTTAATACCTTGACTATGTAAAGACCTTGCCTCGGCTTACAAAAGTGAAGAAATATATTGGAAACAAAAGAGTAGGAATCTCTAGCTACAAATTGGGGATCGAAACACAAAATTTTTTCATGCTTGTACAAAAAATAGATTTGCTCATAACTTCATTCACTCTATAAAATATGATGAAGGCAATACCTTTAGTGGAGAGACTGCAGTTGGTCGACATGCTGCAGATTACTTTCAAGCTATTTATACTTCTACTCGGCATCAAGTCTCTCCTATGGATTTTGCAGACTTTTATCCTACAGTCACAAATGAAATCAATGAAGAACTTACTAAGGACTTCACTAATGAGGAGATATTTAAAGCCCTATCGTTGATCGGTGATTACAAGGCGCCGGGTCACGATGGTCTAACTGCCCGGTTCTACAAAGAGTGTTGGGACGTTGTGGGAAAAGATGTGACAAAGGAAGTCAAGCAATATGGATAATGTAATTTTCGACCACCCGCCTTGTCCTGTTACCTCTGTAGACCCCTCTGTGCAAAGTATGATATCGGATTTAATTCATACTAATGGATCTGCTCCCTCCTAGAATATACAACCCGTTGAAGACATTATTATCCCAGCCAATGTAAAGAGGCTCACCCGAATCTACATTCCCCAATCATGTCCAATGGATAAACTAATTTGGCACTATAATATATCAGGAGAGTATACTGTTATGTCTGGATACTGGTTGGCTATTCATGACCCATTTGATAATGCACCTGCGCCAATTGTCCCACATGAAAAATCAAATTTGGAAGTTGAAGATTCTACCTAAAATTAAACACTTTCTCTGTAATATCTTATCTAAATCTCTGGGAACTGCAACAAGATTGGCTACTCGTGGAGTTTCCATAGACAAAGTATGTCAACGATGCAAGAGGTCAGAAGAATCAATCAACCAGACTCTGTTTACGTTCCCATCATCTCAGTCAATTTGGAATTTGGCAAATATTCATCGTCCTCTACCTTCAATGTAACAGATCCAGAAACTAATATCTCAACTTTGCTAGAGGTGTACAGTGACAATTTGAGTCCTCATGAACTAAATATACTACCATTCTGGCCCATATGAAATATATGGAAATCGCGTAATAATTTCATTTTTAACAACATCACTGAAAATCCTCAATATTGCTTCCATCAAGCTAATTAAGGGTAATGTTTCCAAATGGATCTCTGCCACAGGTGCTCAAACATAAGTTTCTCCTACGAGGATACATCCATGTAATAATTATTGGGTACGCCCACTGCCTCCTTTTATAAAATGCAATTTTGATGCAAGCTATTCAGCGGTATCCAACAAAACTAAGGGAGGATGGGTCATATGTCATTCTTTAGGTATTGAGTCTTCTTTGGGATCGTCTGTTTTCAGAGCCGCACAATCTCCACTTGAAGCTGAAGCGGAAGCATTATTATTTGCAATGCAACAGACTTTGCACCAAGGCTTTGATAATGTTTGTTTTGAAGGCGATTGCAAAGTATTGATTGATCCTTTCAATGGTTCCTTGATGGATGTCTCCATATAGCTTACTACAAGATATTCACCTCCTTGCGGGCCATTTCAGATTGGTTTCTTTTGCATTTTCACATCGTTCAACTAATGAAGTAGCACATTTGTTAGCACAACTTGGCTGTCTTAATACAGATTTCTATACTGATTGTACTAATCCACCTGTTTGGATGATGGAATCCTTGTATGTTGACAGATTCTATTCTTAATAAAATTTATTTTGCTGAAAAAACGGATTGAATATATATTGTACTAAAGAAGTTACCCACGTTCGGGCAAATATATATATTTTTAAATAGTTCAATTAATTAAATATATATATATATATATATTATAATATTTTGATGTTTTATTTGGTTGGTTATTTAAAAAACTTGAAACACGATATGTCTTCTTCTAGCAATATGTTTAGCTTTTGTGACCATCTGATATATTAAAAGAGAAGTCAGAAAGAGCTCACGTTAATCTTCAGCTATTCGACTTCTCCTTAATTATCTTTAATGAAAAATATCCTTTTAAAAAAATTTTGGACAAGCTTTCTTCTCCTATTTCAGATGCGGAAACGCACAACATTCATCTTCAGATCTAATTCATCCTCAGACTTAGAATTACTCTTTTGCCATTAATGAAAATCAAAACTGGACATTTTTACCCTTTTTCCTAATTATTTGAATTATTTAATAAATTAAAATTATTAAAATTATTAAAATTATTAAAATTATTACAAAAAGGGGCCTTAAATCTAACATAAATGGGCTTTTGAAAAATCTTATTAAAAAAACCAACGTATTTAAAACCTTAAAAACATAGGTCGTTTACTAATATAAATACGGAATATTCTAACCATTCTCCATATCTCGAAAACAAAAGAAACAGAGAAAAACACTAAATTACTAAATCTTTGTGTATTGTTTATTCACATTTTATAATACGTATATTGTATGATGTTTTGTGGTTTGATTTATGTTTTGTAAGCTAATACAAATTTATTATGTTTCATGTGATTTCCTAGATGATCGTGATCTTAGGATTGACAAATTTGAATACAAAGAAGAACAGCTTTTTTTCATATAAAAAAAACCCTAAACTTTATTCATTTGATTTATTATGTTTAAGGTGATTATGTAGAAGATCGTGATCTTAGATCTACAAAGAAAAACGCATATTATTTTTTTTTTTTACAAAGCCCTAATCCTTATTCTTTGATTTACTATGTTTCAGGTGATTTCGTAGATGATTGAAACAATCTGGCCCATTTTTTTTATATATAACATTAAGCTAGTGATCCCATACTCACTTAACCACAACGGAAATAACCCAATTTAACCAATGAATAATTAATCAATAACCAATAATCCAACTTCCTCAATCCAATAATACCAACAACATAAACCAAGTCATAAAACAAAGAACCAGAAACCTAACCATCCATTATAGACTACTACATTCCATTCTAGCAACCTAATAGAACCATAGAACAAACAACCAAGCCTCTAGAACATCCTCCTCTTCATTGCCTTGATTCGAAGAATCACACTTTGCCTTTATATGCACCACAAACACACATTGAGATGCATGAGTATTATTATAAACACTCAATGAGGCAATCCTCCCATCTACTGAGCTATACACACAAGCATTTCAGAATCCAATGTTCAACAAGCATCAAACAAATATAATCTAACCTAGAAAACAAGTAACAGTCGTCTCCTGAAGGTTGGTGTCGACTGACACACTTTTAGTGTCGATCGACACTGGCTTCTACGAAAGCTAGTGTCAACCGACACCTTACTACTGTCGATCAAAACTGACAACCTGGTCTCGGTCGACATTTCTCAAAAACCCTAGTTATGTCGACCGACACCTCCACATGGTGTTGATCGACACTTCTCAGTGCCTCCAAGTCTTCCTCGCACTAGTGTCGATCGACACAGTCATGGTGTCCATCAACACCGATGCCGAGCATCGTTTTCCTCGAAGCTCCATTGTAGATCTCCGCCTCCAGACATCTCCCAGGCGTTCCAGACTCTCCCACAAGCTATATAAGGCCATAGAAACCCCTAATCGACCACATGCAAGCAAGAAATCAATCATACAACTCAAAAAACACCAAAACATAAAATTCTCAAGCTTAGATCAGCCATGGTCATGCCACAAGATCTCCACTCAAGCGCTCTCTTTTCTCCCTCTGTTTTCTTTATGAAAATGGCAGAATAACTTTTTCCCACGACCTAGGTCGAGTTTTGCCTTAAATATGTTGGTTAAGAAATCCCAATTGAACCAAAACGAACCAAACCAACAATTTAAATCAACCCGGACGAACAGGAATTGATGGTGTCAATCGACACCCACTCCCAAAACCAACTTTTTGGTTCTCAAATGTTACAATTCTCCACCATTAACATAGATTTGTCCTCGAATCTCGAACAACCATCAGCCAAAGACTCCCGTGCAACCATCTCCACGGCCCACACCTCCTCCGATCGATCTACGAAGGTTACCTCCAGGCAATAGACTCACGTTCCAAACATTATTTGCTCTCGACTTTTGGACTTTCCTTTACTCATAGGTCTGAACCTTGAGATTTTATTGGCTCCTCATCAGGCTATAGCCTGCATGCCATAATATTGGCTCCTCATCGGGCCAAAGCCCACATGCCATAATGTATAAGGAAGTCTAATATTCGTCTCACGGGTTGCCACCCTACAGTGCGCCCCCGGATCGTCATCCGAAATTGATATACCAGCCATATTCTAAAGCCACAAAGTCTCAGAATATGACGGTTCTAGGAGAACTAAAGTCCTCCCAGAGTCTTTTAGGACCAATTTTCCTTAGAGCAAAACAGTTCTGAACACGTCTGAGTCCTATCTGCTAACCAGGTTCCCTTCCCGTGGTTCGCGTAAAACATCACAATTTTCTACCAACCACATATTCCCTCACTCGAATACCTCATGACCACATAACGACTGACACCCTTGCTTCCGGAAAGTGACTGTCGGAACTGTGCGAGTGAAGACAAAACACAGGGAAAGATCATGTGGTGATTTATAGGGACGGTAACAAGTCTTTAAAATCTCCCGGATGTAGCAAACCGGCCGTTGGATATAGATGGACTCACGGCCCTAGTGCCCATTAAAGAAGATGGGCCCATGGACTGGGATTGGACATAGGGCCCACTAAGAGGTGGTGGTCGGGGTGTTACACAACTTCTACATTTTACTCTTTTCCGAAACTTTGCTTTTTCACATTAGATTTGTTTTTTTTTTAATGACAAGATTTGTGTTGCTTGACAAATTGAATCCTTTGACAAGGCAATGGGTGATTTGTTTCAAGGTGTATCATGCATTGCAAGTGAAAAATTGTTTAAACAATATATCGAGAGACTAATCTTGGTTGACGAGGAGGTATTGTCAATTTTATTTAATTCTTTCTTTCTTCGTTTTTATAGTGTGGCTAAAGATCTCAGCGTCTCTTAAATTTTAATTACACTTATACTTTGAAATTAGGGTTCATTTGGACATGCTACTATTGAAATAACCCTTCCTATTTTTTTTTTAATAATAATAAAAATTCTCTAGTGGTCTCATACTCACTAACAACCTAGCAACAATCAACAACAGCAGATAACCATTCAATACCATTAAAACACATAAGAATCCATCAACAAATAATCCAATAACCAACAAGTCAATAATCAATTCCAACATCCTACAACATTCTATCAACTCAACTCTAGCAACCTAACAATAGCTAGACTATAATCAATCAAACCTCTAGAACATCCTCCTCATCATCGCCTTTATTCCACGATCACACTTTGCCTTTACCTATACCACAAACACAAATTGAGATACATGAGTTTTGTCATAAAAAATCAGTGAGACAATCCTCCCATCTATTGGGCTATACACACAAGCAGATGAGACTCCAATGTAAACAAGCAACAAACAACACAGACAAACCAAGGAAATAACTGTTGGATAAAATTGGTGTCAACTGACACCAGACTGGTGTCGACCAACACTGACTGCTGGTGTCGACCCGACACTGTTCTGCTCGAAACCGATCGACAAATCTCCGTTTCTAACCACCTCCAATCCGTCCAAAACTCGCCCAAAAGCCACAGGAAAACTATAGGAACCTTATAATATCCGAAACAAACAAGAAAACACCACAACAACACCAAATAAGCAAAACAAAAGAGATCTCAGGCTTAGATCAGCCATGGTCATGCACTCACCTCTTTTGCAGGAAGATCTTACCTAAAAACTACGAATCTACTCCTTAGAAAGCTTCTCCTCCGTCTCTAGCAACAACACTCCCTTCAACAACAACAAATCTCACCAAACAAGCTAAGAAAAACCTCCAAACTCTCAAGAACATTCAAGCTCTCTCTTTTCTCCCTCTATTCTCTCTGGAAACAGAGACAAAACCACCAAACCCACGACTTAGGTCAACTTTTCCCTTATATACTCGGTTTGGAGATTCCACTTAAACCAAACCAACCCAAATCGATAATTTAACTCAACCTGGCCTGATCACAAATTACTGGTGCTATTCCGGCACCACTCTATGGTTTTTTGTATTTTGATATGACAGAGAATCAAACTTATGTTATAGAGAGCTTCAAAGTTAAGGAAGATAGAGAACAAATCCAAAAAACTAATCTCGGTGATCGAATTTTCTTCACAAACAAGACTATGATAAGTCGTGCAAGAGATCCTATCATTTGTAAACTTTTCAATAACGTTGATTTTAAATATGTTCATGATAATGAGTTTCATGGACGGTGGCCTGACGGTAAGTTATACTTTATAATAGATTGTTTAAAGAATCTAATATTTGCTTCTTATAACACATGTTTGTATTATTTTTTGGTAGTTAATTTGATTGGATGTATCACTAATATGGGGGAAATCAAGAGTTTCAAAAAAGAAGACAATGTAGATCGTTTGATGGATTGCTACATCAGATTCAGAATCATGTCAATTGAGTAAGTTTATATATCATGGCATACAAATAGAATTTATGACTCATATATAGTTATTTTATCTAGAAGAAATCTTAGTAATGAATGGAAATATCATGGTACCGTGGATCAAAGTGTGCAGTTGAGGGCGTCGGCGAGTCGCAGGGCTTCCACACGGGGTCCCTGAGTGTGGCCGGTGGAGGTGCCGATAGGACCATAGGCGTCGAGGGAGTCGGTGTGGGCGGTGTAGGTGCCAAAGTGGCCGGTGATGTTAAGGTTCTAGGTGCAATAGTCCCAGTGGAGCCCCTGGAGGAGGTGTTGACCTGGCGGGCTTGTTGACGCAGCTGTTAGAGCGGTTGCTGGGAGTTGTACCGGCACAGCCTCAGGTAGTACCGCCTATGGCCGTGATGGTGCAGCAGCCAGAGGCTGCGTGTGCAGTAGCTCATTCTCGATATGTTAGTATGATGACAGAGATGAGGAGGATCGGTACAGTGGTACCGACCCTACTGTTGCGGATGCATGGAGGACGATAGTTGAACGCAACTTCCAGTCTCTCAGGTGTCCTGAGGAGTTTTGGGTGGACATTAGGGTCCACTTCCTAGCAGATGATGCTCACTTATGGTGAAGGTCAGTGGCTGCCAAGAGAATGCTGAGGGAGTTATCTTGGGTTGATTTTGTAAAGGAGTTCAACTGCAAGTACTTTCCCTGTGAGGCACTAGGTTGGCTGGAGGTGCAGTTCCTGCAGTTATCTCTGGGGACTCGGACTGTACGTGAGTTGGATGTAGAGTTAAGTCAGCTTCTGATGTATGAGGATCGGGTGATGGAGTCCGAGAAGCACATGTCCGGAGTTCAATGAGGGCCCTTCAGCATGACTTGAGGGTTCACTCTAGAGGGTGGAGCTATGCATCAAGAGCCGAGCTCGTGGAGATCACACTGTAATTAAGCAGGATATCCGGGCACATGCAGTGGTGTTTAGTGCAGCGGTTTAGCCTAGGAAGGCTTAGCATCTTGGAGGTTTTGGTAAGGGCGGGAAGCCTGCACAGGTGACCAAGAGGACGTGGGAGGCTACGCAAAGGCCTAGTGGTGCAGGGTGCTACGGGTGCGGTAGCATGGATCACAAGGTAGGTAGACGTCCCCAGAGGAGTCCCACACTGGCAGCTTAGACGGCAGTTTGTGTTTGCTCTCACTATAGGGAGCCTGGGCACTACAAGCCCAAGTGTCCCAAGTGTCCTCAGACTTTGTGAATTTCAGTAGGTTCAGATTTTATGAATTGCTTGTGATAAGTGTTAGGGTTCTTAGCACAAGAGGTTTGTCTAGGGATCTTGTTGGTTGGCGGGTTTAGGTCCCACGTTATATTTGATTCTGGAGCAACCCATGGCTTCATTACTCCTGATTGCGCAGACAGCGCTAATATCAGAGGCGTTGGTGGCAAGTTTCTGAGAGTCTTTGGACGGGCGAGGGAGTTGATATGAATATCGCAGGGGAGTCATGGCTAGTGGATTTTCTTATCAGCCCGGTAGAGCTGTATGATGTTAGATGGATTGGTTACACCATCATATGGTTCATGTTCATCTTGATTAAGCATCCCGAAGGGAAGTTGGTATTTGAGGGAGTGAGATCGACTTCGGGGAGTCTCATGATCTTGACCATGCAGGCCGGGAAGATGATCAAGAAGGGATGTGAGGCCTACCTGGTTAACATTTCTATGCCGGAGTCAGTAGGGCGGTCTATAATTAGCGGTATTCAGTTTTTTGAGGAGTTTTAGGATGTGTTCTAGTTGTTTGAAGGGTTACCACCATCTTGGTTTGATCCTTTCATGATTGAAGTCAAACCGGGGACAATGCCGTTATCCAAGGCGCCTTATAGGATGGCTCCAGCAGAGATGGCAGAGCTGAAGAAGCAGCTAGAGGATCTTTTGAGCAACGGATTCATCCGCCCTAGCGTGTCACCGTGGGGAGGGCTGGTGTTTATCATTAAGAAGAAAAACGGGAGTTTCCGCTTGTGCATTGATTATTGGGGTCAGAACCGGGACACTATGAAGAACAAGTACCCTCTTACAAGGATCGACGAGTTGTTGGATCAGTTGAGAGGTGCTACTTGGTTCTCCAAGATTTATCTGGGGTCGGGTTACCATCAGAAACTGATAGATGAGGCAGATGTGAGGAGGCTGCATTCATGAAGAGGTATGGGCACTATAAGTTCGTGGTGATGGCTTTTGGTCAGACTAACGCGCCAACAGTGTTTATGGGATTGATGAACAGCGTGTTCCAAGAGTTTCTAGATGTGTGTGCCATCATTTTGATCGATGATATACTAGCCTATTCCAAAAGTCTTAAGGAGCATGCACTAAATCTAAGAGCAGTTCTGGAGAAGCTGCGGGAGCATAAGTTGTATGCCAAGTTGAGCAAGTATAGTTTCTCGCAGAGGGAGATGAGTTTTCTTGTGTCTTATTGTATCTGCGGGAGGAGTTTCTATAGATCTAGAGAAGATTCAGGCCATCAGGGATTGGCCTAGACCATTGAATGCCAAAGAGATAAAGAGTTTTCATGGGTTGGCAGGTTACTATAGGAGACTGGTGCATGGGTATGAAAGACATGGCCGATGACTAAGTTGACAGTGAAGGGTGTTTCTTTTGTTTGGTCACAAGAGTGCAGGAAGGGTTTCGCAAGCCTGAAGGATTGCTGACTACTATGCAAGTGTTGGCAGTGCCAGAGCAGGGAGAGCCCTATGTGGTTTATACAGATGCATCCAGAGTTGGTTTAGAGTCTATGTTGATGCAGCATGGGAAGGTGATTGCCTATACTTTGCGGCAGTTGCGAAAGCATGATGACAATTATCCTACTCATGATTTGAAGATGGCTGTTGTAGTTTTCTCCCTAAAGATTTGGAGATCTTTATGGTGCGAAGGTACAGGTGTTTACAGATCATAAGAGTTATAAGTATATATTCACTCAGCCTAAGCTAAATTTGAGGCAGAGGTGGTGGATGGAGTTGGTGGCAAATTATTATCTGGAGATAGACTACCACCCTGGTAAGGCTAACTTGGTTGCGGATGCTCTGAGTTGGAAGCGAGCGGCTTTGGCTCAGGAGCAGGACATAGAGACTATGGTTGGGGAGATTAGTGCATTGAGGCTGTGTGCTATTTCTCATGAGCTGTTGGGTTTGGAGGCGGCTGATAGAGCAGATCTTCTGATCAGAGTGAGGTTGGCTCAGGATAAGGATGCAGGGCTGGTGAATGCCTCTAGAGATGCGGATTCGGAGTATCAGGTCTCTGCCAATGGTACCATACTTGTACACGGTCAGATCTGTGTGCCCAATGATGACGAGTTAAGGCAAGAGATTCTGATGGAGGCTCATGCGAGCATGTTCTCTATTCATTCAGGAGCGACCAATATGTATTGTGGCCTCAAATGGTATTATCAATGGGTCGGGATAAAGAAGGATCTAGCTAGTTGGGTCACAAGGTGTGACGTTTGCCAGCTAGTGAAGGCTGAGCATCAGGTTTCGGGCGGCTTGCTGAAGAGTTTACCCATTCTAGAGTGGAAATGGGACATGATCACCATGGATTTCGTTGTAGGTTTTCCAGTTTCTTGGACTTATGATGCGATTTGGGTCATTGTAGACCGTTTGACTAAGTCGGCACGTTTTCTGGCCATCAAGAAGACCGATGGAGTAGCAGTCTTGGCAAAGAAGTATTGGAAGGAGATAATCAGATTGCACGGGCTGCCAGTGAGTATTGTGTCTGATAGAGGTTTCAAGTTCACTTCGGTCTTTTGGAGGGCATTTTAGGCACATAAGGGCAGTAAGGTGCATAAGAGTACATCTTACCATCCTCAGCCTGATAGGCAGTCGGAGAGAATGATTCAGACGTTGGAGGATTTGCTGAGGATGTTTGTGCTGGAATGGGGTGGTCATTGGGAGGATCACCTGAGCTTGGTAGAGTTTGCTTGCAACAACAGCTACCAGGCGAGTATCGGGATGACTCCTTATGAGGCTTTGTATGGGAGGCCATGTCAAACACTGTTATGTTGGGATCAGTTGGGGGAGAGGAGCATATATGTTGCTAGTTTTGTTCAAGAGACCTTAGAAAAGATTTGGGTTCTGAAGCTAAACATGAAGGAAGCTTAGGATCGGCAGAGGAGTTATGCCAATAAGAGGAGGAGAGATCTTGCTTTTCAGGTTGGTGATAGAGTGTACCTCAAGATGGCCATGTTTTGGCGTCCAAACAGGCCATTGTCAGAGACTAAGTTGAGTCTGAGGTATATGGGTTTATTCAGAGTGATTGAGCAGGTGGAACCATTGGCATATAGGCAGGAGTTGCCTGATTTTATGCGTGCGTACCACAAGGTCTTCCATGTGTCAATGTTGCGGAAGTGTCTTTGCAAGGATTACAAGCTGTTTGCTAAGATTCCCGAGGATCTTCAGCCCAACATAACCCTAGAGGCAAGACCGGTGAGGGTTCTGGAGAGGAGAGTCAAGGAACTTCAGAAGAGGAAGGTTCCTTTAATGAGAGTTCTATGGGACTGTGATGGGGTGGAGGAGCAGAATTGAGAGCTAGAGGCAAGGTTGAAGGCAAGGTTCAAGAAGTGTTTCGAGAAGCAGGCCGCGACTTGAGCTTGTCTAGCCTGGTCCCAACTGTAGTCCGTGGCTGGAGTGGGAATGGAGTATTCCAGCCCATCTCTGTTGTTACTTGGTTGCTTAGGGGTGGTGATATGATCATGGATGGAGCTAAGGTGGAGGAGCTTGCAGCTGAGCTTAAACATGAGTAATATGTAGTTGAGCTTGAACCTGAGGAGCTTGTAGCTAAGGAACCATTGCTTGTACCTGAAGGACCAATGACTAGAGCAAAAGCTAAGCAGCTAAGGAATGCACTAAATGGGCTTATTCAAGAGCTTATGGCCAAGGAGAGCATGGGAAAATCTATTGGGGAAGATACTTATCAAGACCAGCCCACTTTGAGCATAATTCAAGTCCAAGAAAGCCCAAAATAATCACTTTATTTTGTGGTCCAAGAGGAGTGACGAAATAAAGTTCAAGAGTCACCTTGGGAAGGGAAACACCAAGAGTTGAATCTTCATTCAACTATTTATCTTTAATGTTTTTAGTTTTCAAGAATAATAAGTATATGGCTTTGTTACCAATGAAATAATCATCCAACTTTTTATCAAAAACTTTTTCTTTTTGAGAGTGATTATCTTTTGTTCTTTATGAACAAAACCGATTGCTTGGTGTGATTCCATTAATCAAAACCCCGATCTCCTTGGTGCGAGGCTGAGAGATCCGATCTTTTTGGTGTGAGGCTGAAAGATCAAACCGGTATATCAAGAGTCTTTCCGCAACTCTTTTGCGACCATTCATTCCACCATCCTTATTCTTAAGGCTTCATTGTCTTTAGAATCAAGGTGTCTCTATCAACCAACTTGAAGGTGCCGATTCCTTGGGAGGATCATATCAGGTAGGGGTGTTGTGCGACTAAGTACCAAGATGAGGTGGTGTTCGGGATATGAGTTTTCAGCAAAGTTTGTGTTAAAAGAGGAAAGTTTCGTGAAGTGGAAGTTTCTGAAAGGGGAAAGTTTCAAGAAATGGAAAGTGGTCAAAATAAAAAGTCCTATGGGAGTTAGAATTTGTCCTTTTTAGTGGTTGTGAGCCTTGGTGAGGCTTGTGTGGCCTTTGTGGCGGGCTGTTTAGCCAATTGTGTGACCTATGTGGCGTGTTGTTTAGCCAATTTTGCCTGTTTAGGCGGTCCTTCGGGATGTATGGTTTTTGTGACGGTCCTTCGGGACGTTGCTAGACAGGTTTTCACCCAGGGTATCAATTCCCTATGCAGCTGTAGTACAAAGGGTTATCAATCCAAATGTTTGTCTATTGCTAGCAGGAAGGATATGATCAGAATAATACAAGTCAAGCCAAGCAGATAGGGTTTTGTTCTAACAGTCCTAAAATAAATAAAAGACAAGAATATAAACAAAAAAACCACACGACCTAAGCACTCGATGCAAGCANCCACATGACCTAAGCACTCGATGCAAGCAATCGAGTACAGGATCGGGTGGGGTGATCAAGTAAGCAAATGGGATATGAACAGCTCGAGGTATTACTCGATACAGGTTATTGTGAACCTGATCGGGTAAAACCAGAGAGCAAGAGCTTCTGTGAGAGAACTGAGCGACTCAACATTTTTTCTTGTTTTTGTACTTTTAATATGTAGTTTTTCATAGATCTTTTATCCCTACTCTTTTCTACTCTACTCTATCTTTTTAATAATGTCATTTTCGTTTATTTCTATGGCTTTATCATTCGTTTCTATGTCCGAGTAGTGTAGCAAGGTTTCTAGGGATGGGATAGATGATTAGGTGTTCTTGATCGGTTAGGATGCTTTAGTTGATTGTTATGATAGATAAATTTCCTTCTAGGTTGATGTTCTTAATGCGGTCAACAGACCGACAGGTTGAGATTAGATCTAGGGCGTTTATAATGCTACAGGCCGAAAGGAGTAGATAAAATGCTTGATTAGGTCAATGCTAGAGGTATACTTAACTTTGAGTGACAAAATCATATAAGTATAAGTATATTGACAAAAAAATGAATTGTTCTTAATGCCTGCTTGTTCATATTGCTAGTGCGACAGTGTGGTAGTATGTTCAAGGTTGATTGTTACTAGTGCGACAGTGTGGTGACAAGGTTTTAGAGGTTCATTGTCTAGGAAATAATTGCTTCAGGCATGTAAGGCATCCGTATTGGTCTAGAACACTTAGGATTCGATCACCCCCATCCTTAGGAACTTTCGTATTTCATTCCTTGCATTTTCCTTACTTACTCGACCACTTACCCGATCAGGTACACAATAACCTGCATCGAGTAATACCTCGAGCTGTTCATAGTTCACTTGCATACTCGACCACCCCACTCGATCCTGTACTTGATTGCTTTCATCGAGTGCTTAGGTCGTGTGGTTTACTTGTCTATATTCTTTTACTTTGTTTATATTAGAACTGCTAGAACCAAACCCCCTTATTGCTTGGCTTGACTTGCTTGATTCTGATTGCATCCTATCTGTTAGCATAACAACCATTTGGATTGATAACCTTTTGTACTACAACGGCATAGGGAATTGATACCCTAGGTGAAAACCAGTCTATCAATTTGGCGCCGTTGCCATTTGGTTGTTTTATTTTGCTACGTTTAGGATTTCAGGACTTGCTAGATCAAGTTCGTTTGTTTATATTTGTTTCGGATACTGACTTGTTTGCTTTTGTCTTTGTCTGTTTTGACTCTCAGGTACCAGAAACCCGAGCACCCACCCGACCCGTCACTCGATCACCTGGATCGAGTTGATCCTCGAGTACACACTCGGATACTTGCTTGTGCATGCAAACACGATCTAGAGGTAGCCAGAACCTGAGTCCTTTCATCGACAACATCGACAGACCTCGGCTACTCAGACGACAACAAGTTCAACCGGAACTAGCAACCATTGAGGAGACGATGAATAATCAGAACGGTCCACCAGCTCCTCAAGAAAGGACCAACATATGAGCAGGAGATGCTCCAACTACTCACACTCAGAGGAATGGCATTGTGCCACCTGCTGTGCAGAACAACAATTTTGAGATCAAGAGTAGTCTCATCCAGATGATACAGAGCAACAACTTTCATGGACTGCCAATGGAGGACCCATTGAATCATCTGGATGAATTTGATAGGCTCTGTAGCCTAACTAAGATAAATGGAGTCAGTGAAGATGGGTTCAAGCTAAGGCTTTTCCCATTCTCTTTGGGAGATAAAGCACACATCTGGGAGAAATCGCTCCCTAAAGAGTCCATCACCACTTGGGAAGCGTGCAAGAAGGCATTCCTGGCCAAATTCTTCTCAAACTCCAGAACCACAAGGCTGCGAAATGAAATTTCCAGCTTTGTACAGAAGAACAACGAAACGTTCAATGAAGCTTGGGAACGTTTCAAGGGGTACACAACTCGATGTCCATATCAATGAGCATACTATACCGAGGAGTGGTCCCCAAGATACAGATGATGTTGGACACCGCAAGCAATGGTAACTTCCTCAACAAGGATGTTGATGAAGGTTGGGACCTAGTTGACAACTTGGCTCAATCTGATGGCAACTACAATGAGGAATATGATCGCTCTGTGCAATCTACAGGAGAGGAAGATGCCAAGTACAAGAGGGACATGAAAGCCCTCAATGACAAGCTCGATTAGCTCCTCAACCAGCAGAAGCATGTCCATGCTATATCAGAGGAAGAGCCGTTTCAACAGCAAGATGGGGAGACTATGCAGCAAGAGGAAGTTAACTACATCAACAACCAAGGAGGGTACAACAGAGGGTACAACAACTTCAAGCCGAACCCATATCTATCTTATCGGAACCCGAATGTTGCAAATCCTCAAGATCAAACCTACCCATCTGCAGTTCAAGGGAACCAGACCCAACAGAAGCCTTTTGTCCAGTACAACCAAGGCTATGCGCCTAAGCAACCATACCAAGGCACCTACAACCAACCACCAGGGTTCCAACAACACCAAGGATTATGCGACTGCTCAAACTATTTTCCTGGATGATGACTATGAGGACTACCTCACTGGGGACAGTGATGGTCAAGATGGGGAGGATGTGGATGACTCAATGAAGAATGAGGCCGAATACTATATATCCGAGTATGAACCTGAGCCTTCACCCGAAGAGACTGATCAAGTTGATGATCGAGCACTGGTTCGAGAATCACAAACTGAAGAACAACCCGAAGTGGAACCCGATGACCTACTCGATGGTGTTGATCGGATGATGCATCAAGTAGATGTTGAGAAGAAAGATCAGTCTCAACCACCTGCACCGGTAGGAGGGGAGTTGGAGGAAAGGTTCAGTGCTGCACGTGACATCTAGTTGTAGGCGCTTACAGAGCGGATGGCTAAGCGCAAAGCTCCACCACCTAAACTTTTGCTCCCACATGAGCTTCAGCAGGAAGCTGCAAAGGAAGCAGCTAGATTGGAGGATGAGGTTAAGGAGGCTGTCAAGGAGATTGGATTTGAAATTCTGAGAGGTGGAATTTGTTTGGATCCCGAGGTAAGAATTGAGGAAAAACTTGAAGATCCTGGCTCTTTCACATTGCCATGTTCAATAGGATTTCGGATTTTCAAGAGCTGTTTGTGTGATCTTGGAACTTCGGTCAGCATTATGCCGCTTTCAGTTGCTAACAAGCTGGGATTCACCGACT
>NC_025696.1:16563317-16566454 GCF_000633955.1 Camelina sativa
GTCAGCATTATGCCGCTTTCAGTTGCTAACAAGCTGGGATTCACCGACTTCAAACCAAGTAAGCAGTATCTGGTTCTAGCTGATAGAACGGTAAGACATCGATAGGCATTTTGGAAAATCTGCCCCTAAGGATTGGGAGACTGGAAGTGCCTACCGACTTCATGATCCTGGATATGGATAAGGAACCGGATGATCCACTGATTTTAGGAAGACCATTCTTGGCAACAGTTGGTGCGGTGATCGAAGTGAAACGAGGCAAGATCAGGATAGAACATGGTGAACACCTCAAGATGGAGTTTGAGGTGAAGAAAGGGTTTAAGAGGCCAACCATAGATGGTCAGGTTTTTTCCACCAGGACCAAACAAAGAAAAATGCTACATCTTGAAGAGGTCAACACCACATTTGCCATGGAACCTGGACAAAATTTGGGAGATCTTTTGAACCAACCTACTGAAGTGGAGAGGATTCCAGAACCTCTTCCACATGGATCCCATGCTTAAGGAGCATGAAGAGTCAAGCTTAGTGACTTTAAACAAGCTCACTTGGGAGGAAGTTCCAAATGTATCTTTTAATTTTTAGTCTACTAGCTTTATTTACTTTTATTTAATTTTCCTATTTTTGCAATTTTATAATAAAAAAATGGAAATTTGGGAAGAGAGAATTGGTAAACCCGAGGGTCAACCCGACACCGTACTCGACGCGCCTGGTCGTGTCTTCGCTCGGGTAGAGAGTGGAGTCCGAATTCCGCAAAGAAGCCCACTCTCAGTGAAGCCCACCAACCGAAACCCTACCCTATTTAAGGAGGTCGAACCCTTCTCCCTCTTCATCACCGATAAGTCTCCCTCATTCTCTTAAGCTTTTCAATTCCCATAAGTTTCTATTCTTCTCTCTCGATTCCAAGCTCATTCGATTTTCTTTGGAGACTAACCCTATTAATCCCAAGAACTAGCTTTTCTTTTTCTTCTCAAGGAATCGACATGGAGCCAGCCGCTAGAACCTACCAAAGGAAGGGAAGAAGATCCACCTCTGCTGCTGCTACAACCGGAGGAGACGCCGCCGAAGTTCAACAACCCCAAGGAAGAGGAAACGTTCCACATTCCCGACCGTTAGGTGGACGTTTAGCCTCCCCAACCCGATGCAAAACTCGATCCACCACCCGACCTGATGCTCGAGTAACCGATCAAGTAAGCCCCCGAGTTCGCTCATCGAGTCCAATGGCGAGTGTTGTCCACCGTTCTCCTCGACGTAGGGACCTGTCTACGTCCGAAAAGACGCTTACCGACCCTATGGAGGTCGATTCTGATGCTGGAGGAGAAGAACAAGGTGAGATCCAAACCTCTCGATCAAGGAGTAGAGCCGCAATTGCAAGGGGGAAGAGACCGGCTTCGGAGAAGGCTGAGAAGGTGGTTGAGAGAGCAGTGGTTGAAGAAGATCAACACGCTGAGGAGGAGGAAAGAGAAAGAGAAGAGGAGCATAGAGAGAGGACCCGCCAAGCCTCGCGGAGGCTTAAGCAAAAGGAAGTCGACACTCCGGCGAGATTGTTCAAAGTCTTCCGGAAGATGAGCTTCGTTGGTACCCGATACCCTCACCGTGAGACAATGAAGCAATTGGGCATCGCTAGAGACGTTGAGTTTTTGTTCGATATGTGCCAGATGGGCAATATAATGCGATCCCATCTAGAAGTTTATGAAGAGGAGACGGTCCACTTCCTTTCAACCCTGAAGCTGCACTATTTCGAGGATCACCCGACCCTACCACCCGATGGGGGGATCGGGTTCATCACCTTCTCTGTTCGGAACACGGAATACTGGCTGACTTTCAAGGAGATGGAGACGCTGTATGGCTTTAAGGCTGGTAGTGGGGAAGGTATGGAGGTCAGCAAGGAAGAGATGAGGTCCCTATGGCTGACAATAGGAGACAAGCACCCCTACAAGTCCACCAGCTCCAAATCTGCTCAAATAAGGAGCCCTGTTTTGAGGTATTTTCACAAGTCCCTCGCATGCACTCTTTATGCTAGAAAAGAGACTGGGAATGTGGACGACCATGAGCTTCAGTTATTGGATGTCGCATTGTGTGGAGTTTTGGATAGTGCTAGGGATGGAACACCGCTAGTAGGAGCCATAGCTGATACTAGTATGTTGTTCGTGCTACTCGATCAATTCCTGTACTTGAAATCGTGGGCTGTGAAAAGAAGAGAAGGAGGCGGAGAGATCTCTATTGGGGGACTAGTTACACCAATCTTAGTGGCATGCGATGTGCCTTTAAAGGGAATTGTCCACGAACCAAGGTGGCTGGATGCGGACTACCTCGTGCTGGCGAGATTCTTGGCCTATGAGAGGCTTAATGACATGGCATTGTTCAAATTTGTCCATCCAACCGCCGGAGATGCTCAAATGGTTTTACCCAATGTCGCATACACCAAGGTTTGGTTAGGGCACAACATTGACTTCGCACCGCCGTTGGAAAAGCTGTACAACCCGGAGGAGGAGTCCGAGGCTGAGAAGAGAGAAGAGACCGGGCAGAGACAAGGAGATAGCTTGGAGGAGTTTGATTTTGAGGAATACGCATGCTCTCAAAAGCAACCAGTCGGAGTGAGGGAAGCTTACAAGAGAATTGGATGGCTGAAGAAGATGAACAAGTTCCTGGTGAAAAAGGTGAAGGATCTTGCTGGTTCAGTGAAGGTAATGGGAGGACAGATCAAGGAGTTGCAAGACAGGGCAAGCTGTGCCTCACCTCCTACCTCGGCACAAGCACCTACATGGATGGGAAAAGCGGACCACTAGGAGGAACTCGAGGACTGCCACCTCCGGAACCTTAAAGAGCTTCATCGTACGAGCCCCGAGCTGAGGAAGACCTCACCCGACCAGAAGCATCGAGGAAAAGCCACTCTAACGCTTACCTGACACCCAATCCGATAGGGTACACGATGCACTATCTGATGCACCCATCGAGCACCCAATCAAGTGATTATGCTGGAATTTTTCCTCCACCGTACCAGATGCCATACACGATGCCGTACACGATGCACCCTGCGAGTGGATACACCGGTGATCATTTTGGGCCTCTTCCGCCATTTCCATCCTACTACCCGATGCCCTACCCGATGAGCTACGCGATCCCACCCTCGATCAACACCT
>NC_025696.1:16572691-16594573 GCF_000633955.1 Camelina sativa
GTTGAAGAAGATCAATACGCTGAGGAGGAGGAAAGAGAAAGAGAAGAGGAGCATAGAGAGAGGACCCGCCAAGCCTCGCGGAGGCTTAAGCAAAAGGAAGTCGACACTCCGGCGAGATTGTTCAAAGTCTTCCGGAAGATGAGCTTCGTTGGTACCCGATACCCTCACCGTGAGACAATGAAGCAATTGGGCATCGCTAGAGACGTTGAGTTTTTGTTCGATATGTGCCAGATGGGCAATATAATGCGATCCCATCTAGAAGTTTATGAAGAGGAGACGGTCCACTTCCTTTCAACCCTGAAGCTGCACTATTTCGAGGATCACCCGACCCTACCACCCGATGGGGGGATCGGGTTCATCACCTTCTCTGTTCGGAACACGGAATACTGGCTGACTTTCAAGGAGATGGAGACGCTGTATGGCTTTAAGGCTGGTAGTGGGGAAGGTATGGAGGTCAGCAAGGAAGAGATGAGGTCCCTATGGCTGACAATAGGAGACAAGCACCCCTACAAGTCCACCAGCTCCAAATCTGCTCAAATAAGGAGCCCTGTTTTGAGGTATTTTCACAAGTCCCTCGCATGCACTCTTTATGCTAGAAAAGAGACTGGGAATGTGGACGACCATGAGCTTCAGTTATTGGATGTCGCATTGTGTGGAGTTTTGGATAGTGCTAGGGATGGAACACCGCTAGTAGGAGCCATAGCTGATACTAGTATGTTGTTCGTGCTACTCGATCAATTCCTGTACTTGAAATCGTGGGCTGTGAAAAGAAGAGAAGGAGGCGGAGAGATCTCTATTGGGGGACTAGTTACACCAATCTTAGTGGCATGCGATGTGCCTTTAAAGGGAATTGTCCACGAACCAAGGTGGCTGGATGCGGACTACCTCGTGCTGGCGAGATTCTTGGCCTATGAGAGGCTTAATGACATGGCATTGTTCAAATTTGTCCATCCAACCGCCGGAGATGCTCAAATGGTTTTACCCAATGTCGCATACACCAAGGTTTGGTTAGGGCACAACATTGACTTCGCACCGCCGTTGGAAAAGCTGTACAACCCGGAGGAGGAGTCCGAGGCTGAGAAGAGAGAAGAGACCGGGCAGAGACAAGGAGATAGCTTGGAGGAGTTTGATTTTGAGGAATACGCATGCTCTCAAAAGCAACCAGTCGGAGTGAGGGAAGCTTACAAGAGAATTGGATGGCTGAAGAAGATGAACAAGTTCCTGGTGAAAAAGGTGAAGGATCTTGCTGGTTCNATGCTAGAAAAGAGACTGGGAATGTGGACGACCATGAGCTTCAGTTATTGGATGTCGCATTGTGTGGAGTTTTGGATAGTGCTAGGGATGGAACACCGCTAGTAGGAGCCATAGCTGATACTAGTATGTTGTTCGTGCTACTCGATCAATTCCTGTACTTGAAATCGTGGGCTGTGAAAAGAAGAGAAGGAGGCGGAGAGATCTCTATTGGGGGACTAGTTACACCAATCTTAGTGGCATGCGATGTGCCTTTAAAGGGAATTGTCCACGAACCAAGGTGGCTGGATGCGGACTACCTCGTGCTGGCGAGATTCTTGGCCTATGAGAGGCTTAATGACATGGCATTGTTCAAATTTGTCCATCCAACCGCCGGAGATGCTCAAATGGTTTTACCCAATGTCGCATACACCAAGGTTTGGTTAGGGCACAACATTGACTTCGCACCGCCGTTGGAAAAGCTGTACAACCCGGAGGAGGAGTCCGAGGCTGAGAAGAGAGAAGAGACCGGGCAGAGACAAGGAGATAGCTTGGAGGAGTTTGATTTTGAGGAATACGCATGCTCTCAAAAGCAACCAGTCGGAGTGAGGGAAGCTTACAAGAGAATTGGATGGCTGAAGAAGATGAACAAGTTCCTGGTGAAAAAGGTGAAGGATCTTGCTGGTTCAGTGAAGGTAATGGGAGGACAGATCAAGGAGTTGCAAGACAGGGCAAGCTGTGCCTCACCTCCTACCTCGGCACAAGCACCTACATGGATGGGAAAAGCGGACCACTAGGAGGAACTCGAGGACTGCCACCTCCGGAACCTTAAAGAGCTTCATCGTACGAGCCCCGAGCTGAGGAAGACCTCACCCGACCAGAAGCATCGAGGAAAAGCCACTCTAACGCTTACCTGACACCCAATCCGATAGGGTACACGATGCACTATCTGATGCACCCATCGAGCACCCAATCAAGTGATTATGCTGGAATTTTTCCTCCACCGTACCAGATGCCATACACGATGCCGTACACGATGCACCCTGCGAGTGGATACACCGGTGATCATTTTGGGCCTCTTCCGCCATTTCCATCCTACTACCCGATGCCCTACCCGATGAGCTACGCGATCCCACCCTCGATCAACACCTCGGATGCTGGTCCGAGCAAGTCGTCTGTACGCATATCTGAGCTCTCTGACAAGCATACACCGGCACCTGCTGAAGCCAGAGACGACCCTGGCTATACGTTGGCAAGCATGGAGGCTGCTGCAACCTCCTTCTTCACCAACCCATGAGGTACCAATTTCATCCAACACTTGTATATACCATTGCATTTAGTTTAATTCATTTTGTGTGATTCTTGGATTCTTTTCCAACTTTTATTTACACAGGGACTGTGTAATTTAAGTTTGGGGGAGGGTCCTAGAATGTATTTAACATTGTGTTTTATTTTCTTATTTTTATTATTTCAAATTTTTGCATGCTAGTTTTATTCATTTGAGTCTGCATCTATGTGCATTAAAAAACCCAAAAAATTTTGAAAAATTTCGAAAAAAAAAAAAAAAAAAAAAGAGTGTTCATGTAGTTGCATTTACATATTAGGATTGAGTCTAGTTTGTTTCATATAGGATTGTTGCATATGCATCTTAGGGGACAATGATTAAAACCACCTTGTTTAAAATCAAACCTTAGGATTGAAGCTATAGCCCTTAATCACAGTTCATTGTTGCTAGATCAGTCTTTGGAAAAAAATGAAAAATCTTTGCTTAGACCCTTTGTGTCGATTGAATGCTTCCTCCACTTGCTTGAACATTAGAACATCTCTATATTATTGGATTTAATTTGAACTTTAATTGTCTTGCTTATGGAACTTGAATACTTGCTCATGGTAACTCTAAACTCGGGTTAGCACTCCACTTTCTACCAATCTTTTCATTTAACCCGATTCATTTCTCCTACCCATGAACCCAAACCTTTCTTTCAAACCTTGTTGTGAATTGTTGAGTGAGGCCTTTTTCATTGTGCTATAGGTTGTGAAACCTTGAGAGTATTGAGAACGACAAAGAACTGCCTCTTGATTTAGCTAAGTTAGATTTGAACTAGCTAATAGATTCTGTTTTGAAAGATAGGTGGTTAGAATGTTTATTTGGGGATGGGTTGTGGAATATATTAAAAAAAAAAAAAAAAGAGAAAAGTCCCTAAGGTTAGAATTAATTAGCTCTAAGTCTCTAAGTAAAAAAGAAAGAAAGAAAAAGTTCTTGCTATAGTCTCCTAGAAAGAAAGAAAAAAAAAGAATATATGTATATTAGGAGTTTAGCAAAGAAAAAGAAAAAAGAGATTAAGAGCTAGAATTTTAAAGTCTAAAAGTCTAAACCTTAGGGGGTTAAAAAAAAAAAGAGAGTTAAAATCAAGGGTGTGGATAGTTAAATTCTAGGTTTAAATAAAAAAAAAATTATTATGAATGTATGAGAAAAGGGTAGATCATCAAGAGTTAAGCTTTGTATGCCCAAATTGTTCTCAGTCTTAGATAGTTTTCACGACTGTCTAGCATTCCACTTTTTGAGAGAAACCACCTAAATAATTTGCTTGAAACCACCTTATCAAAAAGCCTTACCCTTGAAACCAATTGAGCTTGATTCACCTTCCATTTGCAAGAATTCGCCAAACACTTAATTGAATGTAAAAGAGATGTTCCTTATCTTTAGTTGGAGGTTGAGCTAGATCGATGCATGGCAATAAGCATTGAAAAATATTTGTAAGTATGTTGATTGATCTTAGCACCATTAAACTATCTTTAAGGACTATAGCTTGCATCCTTCGGTTAGCATCTTAAGGTTATGAGTCCCCACTTTCAAACCGTACCTTCTTACTTACTTGCTAGAGGACTAGCAAGATTTAAGTTTGGGGGTCTGATAACACTCTAATTTACATGTTTTTAGCATCCTTTTTTGTCCATATTTTGCATTGTTCATACCTCTAACTTAGCATTTTTAGACCATTTACTGTAGGAATCAAGTTTTAGAGCATTTAGGGTGTTGCATTTCTGCATTTGCATATATTGGATGAAAACAGGTGCTAAAGAGCCAAAAATGGGGAAAAACAAGGACAACTCGAGCATGTACCCGAAGGAGCCATCGAGCTACAAGAACAAGTCCGAACCCCAACACGATCGAAGAGGATCCAAGAGCGCGAAGAGCAACCCGAAGATCCACCCGAGGAGTTACCCGACTCAAGCCTCGTGTACCCCATCGAGTAGACCATCGGGCAGGTCTGGGAAGCTAGGTCAAATGGGTTTCCATATATAAACCCCCTCTTTCCCTAGCTCGCAAACGAGCACGCCGCAGACCCTCAAACCGTAAAGCGAGAGCTTATGTGAGAGAAATGAGCGACTCAACATTTTTTCTTGTTTTTGTACTTTTAATTTGTAGTTTTTCATAGATCTTTTATCCCTACTCTTTTCTACTCTACTCTATCTTTTTAATAATGTCATTTTCGTTTATTTCTATGGCTTTATCATTCGTTTCTATGTCCGAGTAGTGTAGCAAAGTTTCTAGGGATGGGATAGATGATTAGGTGTTCTTGATCGGTTAGGATGCTTTAGTTGATTGTTATGATAGATAAATTTCCTTCTAGGTTGATGTTCTTAATGCGGTCAACAGACCGACAGGTTGAGACTAGATCTAGGGCGTTTACAATGCTACAGGCCGAAAGGAGTAGATAAAATGCTTGATTAGGTCAATGCTAGAGGTATACTTAACTTTGAGTGACAAAATCAGATAAGTCTAAGTATATTGACAAAAAAAAAATTGTTCTTAATGTCTGCTTGTTCATATTGCTAGTGTGACAGTGTGGTAGTATGTTCAAGGTTGATTGTTACTATTGCGACAGTGTGGTGACAAGGTTTTAGAGGTTCATTGTCTAGGAAATAATTGCTTGAGGCATGTAAGGCATCCGTATTAGTCTAGAACACTTAAGATTCGATTACCCTCATCCTTAGGAACTTTCGTATTTCATTCCTTGCATTTTCCTTACTTACTCGACCACTTACCCGATCAGGTACACGATAACCTGCATCAAGTAATACATCGAGCTGTTCATAGTTCACTTGCATACTCGATCACCCCACTCGATCCTGTACTCGATTGCTTTCATTGAGTGCTTAGGTCGTGTGGTTTACTTGTCTATATTCTTTTACTTTGTTTTTATTAGAACTGTTAGAACCAAACCCCCTTATTGCTTGGCTTGACTTGCTTGATTCTGATTGCATCCTATCTGTTAGCATAACAACCATTTGGATTGATAACCCTTTGTACTACAACTGCATAGGGAATTGATACCCTAGGTGAAAACCAGTCTATCAAAGGAGCAGAAGAAAATCCAACTCGAACGGTCACTTGACCGAGCACTGGGTCGAGTTGGCCGAGCCGTCTAGCTATTTTGTCTTTTATCATTTTTAGGGCTTCCACTACTTTTTCTATATAAGGGCTTGTACCCTGCAGCCATCAAGGAGTTCAGCTTCTTAGATAGTCAGAAAACCTAGTTTTTACCCTTTTTGGGGATTATTGCTTTTGCACTTTTATTTTCTTAGATCTTGTACCTCCTTGACGGAGAAAAACCAAAGATTCTTCATATTTGTTGGTTTCATAACTTTCAAAATATTGAGAATTCGAGTTTGATTCCTTCTTCAATATTGTAGATCTTTGCTTTATCTTTCTATTGATGCAAGTTTCGGTATTTTCTGGGTTTATGACTTTGTTGTTCATCATGTGTGCTTGTGAGTAGTTGCTTAGGATCTTGAGGATGGCTTAGGCTGGCTTGTGTTGAGGTTTGTTTGATTTGGTCAAGCTTGATTGTTTAGGATCTCTTCTAGGCTAGATGTTCTTAATGCTGATCCTATTACCGAGAGGGTAGGGTTTGATCTCAAGCCTCTTAGCATCACATCAATGTTTAAGGTGCAAAGATAAGGCTAGATCTAGAGATTTTCATTAGGCTTGCTAAGAGATTAGAAGTCTTGTTTGATTATTGACTTTGGATGATTTGTTGCTTAATGCTTGCTTGTATAAGTTCTTTGCTTTGTGAGAACAAGTCTAGAAAGATATGAGTTTGATTGTTTTTGCCATGAGAGTGGATTAACATGTTCTAGGAGATCATTGTCTAGAGATTAGCTCAAGTTGTTTGAGATTTGTTGACCAAGTTAGATGACCTCAATCATTAGTCCAGCCCATGAATCCCTCCTCAAGACCTTCCTTGTTTATTGATTTCCTAGCTTAAATGTTGTTGTTTGATTTGCTTTTGTATTGCTCTGTTTTTCTTGCATTGCTCTGTTTCTCGTGTTTGCCCAGCTCGACCCTGCACTCGATCTACACTCGATCGAGTGCTTGCTCGAGTTCATCCCCAGAATTCTTGTTTATGCCTTGTAGTTGTCCTGTCTCACTTCCTGTTTCATTCTAGTTGCATTTCAGTAGCATTCACTTAGTATTCCTGTCATAACTTGCCTTGCATTAGTTCATTACTTGCATTATCATAGCTTCTATTTCTGTTCTAGTTTCATCATAGCTTTGATTAGTCTGTTCTCTTTACATTTAGCATCTATCTTAGTAGCTTTTACATTCTGCATTTTACATTTCATCAATAGGTTGTTAGTGACAAACATCCTTCATATTTGGCTTGACTTAGACATTTATGCACATCCTGATTGCTTGCAAACACTCAGATTGGATTGACACCTCTTGTACTACAACAACATAAGGGGAATTGAAACACCCTGCCATCTATTCATTCATTTCATATCTCATCATCATTCACCAATCCTTACACCACAAATCTATGTGTTTCAATTTGGCGCCGTTGCCCATTTGAGTGTGTTTTGTGACAATTAGGATCAATATAAGTTTAAGATTGAGTTCTGTCTCTACTTTAATCACTACTGATCTAGATTCTTCTTCTGCTTGGTTGTATTGAGTTTCAGGTACCAACTCGACCATCAACTCGACCACCACTCGACCGAGTGTGTGATCGAGTACCTGATCGAGTCAGAAGCCGGATACAAATAGACCTCTCATCTCAGTCGACTCGACCTTCAACTCGAGCCAGTGCTCGACCGAGTGTCAGTTCGAGTCCGTAATCATGTTTCAAAGCAGTCTGTTCCATTATGTACCCATGCAACAGCAACCAGGGTTCCAGGCTCAATGGTGTCACCCTCCAATGTTTCAGACCTACCAATCCCAAGAACCTGACTTACAGGCTATGATGCAACAAATGTTGCTTGGGCAACCAATAAGCAGATTGAGGAAGCAAGACAGTTTACTGAGATTACCCAAAAGTTGAATTCTTATTCTAATGCCCTGAGTAACAAGCTTGAGAGTCTGACCTCTACATTCCAGTACATGGAGAGCTCCATTGCTTCTACTTCAGCTCCTAAGCCTAACCAACTCCATGGAAAAGCTATTCAAAACCCAAAGGAGTTCACAGCAAAAACCATACATATCTTTGATGAAGAAGTCACTAAGGACAGTGAAGTTCAAGCTGGGGAGGATTGGTCATTTCTTGAAGTTCAGAGTGAAGTTTGTGCAAAGCAGACTGAATCCGGTAGTGCACTCGACCATGTGCTCGAGCCAGAACTCGACCGAGTGCCTGATCGAGTGGTCAATCGAGCTGAAGGATCAGAAGCTGTAAAGCCTGCTAAGTACATTCCTCCTGCTTACAAACCGCCTCTACCATTCCCAGGACGTTTCAAGGCACAGAAGCTTAAGAAATTAAGGAAAATAATTGAGAAAAAAAAGAAATGTTGGCTTTGCAACAAGAGGATGAGAAAGCCTTGAAGGAAGAGGTTGTGATTGAGAAACAAGAGGAAGTGATGGCTATACAAGAGGTTATCATTGCTTACCAAGAAGAAGAGAGAGGACCTGCCTTGGAATAGTATGATCCATATCCTCTCTATACGGACTGACTCTAAATTTAGTATAGTAGGTCCCCCTCTTACCATAACATTTTTTAAATGCTACGATAGTCAGAGCTATTATAGCGCTAATCGTCTGCTATAAAATAATCTTTTGTAACATTTGATTCATGCTATAATAAAGTTTTTCATAACTTTTTTTTAGTGTTGTAAAATATTATTTTATATCATTTTATTAGTATTATAAAATATTGTTTTGTATCTTTTTATTAGTGCTGTAAAATATTGTTTTGTATCATTTTGTTAATGCTGTTTAATGTATATTATTATGTGCTATATTTCAATTATTTGAAACCTATATTGCATAAAATATAAATTGCAAATTGATTCATAAATAAAATTAATATTACATTAAATTTATAAACCATACATTTTATATAGAATCATTCTATCAAATACCCAAAAAATACAAATGCTTGAATCACCAACCAAGTCATAAAAAAAAAGGCAAGTACATTTCTTCACCAAACCAAGTCATAAAGAAACCGAAGCAGCTCTAGTAGATCTCCAACTCATACCATTTAACAGCCAACGCCATTCCATCAGCAGATCACCTTAGAGTCTTTGGCTTTGTGTGAACTCTCTATTTCTTCATAGAGTCATAACGCATGTGCAGAGACCAATAACAATTGCCATACCTCAAAGATCTTCCTGAACTCAAGCTTGTCTTCCTTCTTGACAGTTATCAAACACAAGCAAGAAGCAGTTTTTTGTTGAACAACCTGAAATCAAGAAACCGAAATAACATAAGCAGACAGACATATGGTCCCAGGATCACCAGCTGAAGTTTTTCTCTGCAAAGTTCACCATCAAACAACAACGTAAATAAACAAAACCAAATACCAAACACAGAACAACGTAAATCCTTCCTCTATTAGAAGGATCAGAGGAAGAGGAACAAAGAACTTCACAAGTCATGAAGAAAACTGAGTTATATACATGTGATGTCTCCATTTCAGCTACTCTAATCACTTGCTCCTACACACACATAAATCAGATTCAAAATCAATCTGAGAAAAGCCATACTAAATCTCATCTTCGATCTTAATTAATAACCTAAACGAGAAAGAAAAAACTAGTAGAAGATTCAAGCCATTAACCTAATCGAAATCACAAGAACAAAAGCTAGAACGAAACAAATCTGACCTGAAGAGAAGGCGAGAATCCAAATTAGAAAGACTTTTGGCTGAAAACCCAGAAAGTGAACCAGCATCAGTCCCTGGGAAAAACAAACGGAAACCAAAATCAGTCACAGAATGATACTGAGTGTGTTTGATTCCGATGAACAAGTAAGTTTCGGTGGTGGTGTTGTGATTTTGCTTCCTCCGATTGCTACGAAAGATCCGATTTTGCCTTGGGTTTGGTCTTCGGAGAATCATCTGGAGATGGGAGGGATAAGATGAGAACGGTAGCTCAAAGGCAAAGAAGAGAAGCTAATGAAAAATCGTGGACATAGAGAGAAGCTATAGAGGAAGAGAAGAGGAAGTGTTTCTCTTGCACACACAAACAAACAAACAAAAAAAAAAAAAGAAGAAAAGAGGAGCGTGAGTGAGACAGCAAAGGGAAGTCAGAAAGAAGGAAGGTAGTCCATTGATTTAAATAAAATCAACGGTGTGTATTAGATAAGGGGTGATCCTTAACTCTATGGATCAATCAATCAGAAACCAGCTTTTCTATTTACATTTTAAAATTTGTAATACTTGAAATATATATTTTCAAAATTACTAGATTAATTTTGTAATACTTGNCTTCTTGACAGTTATCAAACACAAGCAAGAAGCAGTTTTTTGTTGAACAACCTGAAATCAAGAAACCGAAATAACATAAGCAGACAGACATATGGTCCCAGGATCACCAGCTGAAGTTTTTCTCTGCAAAGTTCACCATCAAACAACAACGTAAATAAACAAAACCAAATACCAAACACAGAACAACGTAAATCCTTCCTCTATTAGAAGGATCAGAGGAAGAGGAACAAAGAACTTCACAAGTCATGAAGAAAACTGAGTTATATACATGTGATGTCTCCGTTTCAGCTACTCTAATCACTTGCTCCTACACACACATAAATCAGATTCAAAATCAATCTGAGAAAAGCCATACTAAATCTCATCTTCGATCTTAATTAATAACCTAAACGAGAAAGAAAAAACTAGTAGAAGATTCAAGCCATTAACCTAATCGAAATCACAAGAACAAAAGCTAGAACGAAACAAATCTGACCTGAAGAGAAGGCGAGAATCCAAATTAGAAAGACTTTTGGCTGAAAACCCAGAAAGTGAACCAGCATCAGTCCCTGGGAAAAACAAACGGAAACCAAAATCAGTCACAGAATGATACTGAGTGTGTTTGATTCCGATGAACAAGTAAGTTTCGGTGGTGGTGTTGTGATTTTGCTTCCTCCGATTGCTACGAAAGATCCGATTTTGCCTTGGGTTTGGTCTTCGGAGAATCATCTGGAGATGGGAGGGATAAGATGAGAACGGTAGCTCAAAGGCAAAGAAGAGAAGCTAATGAAAAATCGTGGACATAGAGAGAAGCTATAGAGGAAGAGAAGAGGAAGTGTTTCTCTTGCACACACAAACAAACAAACAAAAAAAAAAAAAGAAGAAAAGAGGAGCGTGAGTGAGACAGCAAAGGGAAGTCAGAAAGAAGGAAGGTAGTCCATTGATTTAAATAAAATCAACGGTGTGTATTAGATAAGGGGTGATCCTTAACTCTATGGATCAATCAATCAGAAACCAGCTTTTCTATTTACATTTTAAAATTTGTAATACTTGAAATATATATTTTCAAAATTACTAGATTAATTTTGTAATACTTGAATCTTTTTTATTTTTGATATATTTTATGATATTGGTGTTAAATAATTTACAATTAAAAAATTAGTGTTTATGGTTAAGAATTAGTAGTTTCAAACCCTATACCCTAAATCACAACCCTTATACCTTATACCCTAACATCAAAGACTCTATTGCATTCATTCTTATTTCTATTTTGTAATAAGACAATATAAAACATTAATAGTTTCTATATTTATTCTAAGTAGAAAATTTAATAATTTACAATTAAAAATTTAGTGTTTATGGTTAAGAATTAGTAGTTTCAAACCCTATACCCTAAATCACAACCCTTATACCCTATACCCTAACATCAAAGACTCTATTGCATTCATTCTTATTTCTATTTTGTAATAAGACAATATAAAACATTAATAGTTTCTATATTTATTCTAAGTAGAAAATTTAATAATTTACAATTAAAAATTTAGTGTTTATGGTTAAGAGTTAGTAGTTTCAAACCCTATACCCTAAATCACAACCCTTATACCCTATACCCTAACATCAAAGACTCTATTGCTTTCATTCTTATTTCTATTTTGTAATAAGACAATATAAAACATTAATAGTTTCTATAATTTCATTGTTATTCTAAGTAGAAAATTTAATAATTTACAATTAAAAATTTAGTGTTTATGGTTAAGAGTTAGTAGTTTCAAACCATATACCCTAAATCACAACCCTTATACCCTATACCCTAACATCAAAGACTCTATTGCTTTCATTCTTATTTCTATTTTGTAATAAGACAATATAAAACATTAATAGTTTCTATATTTTCATTGTTATTCTAAGTAGAAAATTTAATAATTTACAATTAAAAGTTTAGTATTTGTATTTATATTATAAGTAGATTTATATATACTTCAAACCTTATATACTCTTATACCTTAAATCCCAAACCATAAATCCTACATTCTAAATCAAAAATTCAACTAACGTTTTATTATTATTTTGTATTTTGTAATAATTTTTATTTTATTTTATATTTTTAGTATGAAATAATAATTCGTTATATTTTTTTTCTTAATTTTGAAACAGAAAAATATTCTACAAATATTAACCATTAATGATATTTCATAAATATCATGAATTATTTTTGTTGTGAGTTGATAATGTTATTTTAGTGATTCTGGAGAATGTTAAGAGATTGATATAAAAAAAATCTCTAACTTATTTTATTGAATTATCACAAACCGTTAGTAGTATAAAATTTGCATAATTCAGAATACATTTCCTATAAAAAGATGCAAAATGCTAAATATAATAAAAATTGTCACAACTCACAAGTCTCATATACTAAACTCTCACAAGTCCCCATTTCGTCCCACATTCTTGCAAGTATTCTATCTAAGTTTAGCATCACAATCTTTAACCTCGTCTGCCATATTTGCAACTGAATCAAATCCAATGTAGGCAAAGAACTGTGACTCGACCAGCAAACTCAAGACAACATCCAATCAATTTCCTGAAGCTTTTGTGACCACTCACCATCGATGAAACTGCTATGTCGTGTCAAAGTAAACTTCATCAAATTTGGACCTTCTTACAACTTTATCGATGAATATTTTGTGATGGTTCTCTGTTTGACCTGAATACCATTCGTAGCCAAAATCAGATAATTCAGAAATATGATTCGAGTCGCTGAAATTGTTGGTCGCTTTGCGGATCTCATCAGCAGAAAAGAATTTGACGGGATTGAGTTTGCCATCGCAACATTCGATGAGATCTTCGAATAACATCGCCCCGTCTCTCAGACGCGTAATCAGATAATGGCTTCTTCTTCTTCTCCCTCCGCCAGTTGAACCACCAAGAGTGTATTCCAGAATCAGTGTCAGCCAATTAACCACGCAACTATGCAGAATCCCACAAAATTCAAAAGCAAAACATTAAAGGCTCCAAATCCTTCAACGAGTGGTTAATGAAACCGCAACAAACTGCTAGATAACTAAACAAGCAAGTGAAATGATACTCTTCACCAAAGCAAATGTAAGAGTAGTGATAGGCACTTCCAGCTGAAGGAAAAAGGCTAGAGAGTGCTACAGAAACACCAGCTATAAAGAATGAAAAGGCTAGAGCAGGTCCTGAATGCTCTCTCCCCACTGTTCCCACAAGAATATAAACCCCTGCTCCAATTGTTGATACAACACCTAAAAATTTTACAAACCAAAACTCTGATGTTTAGCGAAGAACACATCCAAATACAAAAAAGACACATAATTTGTTATCATATCCTACATAAGGACAGCGAAAAACAAACAAAAAGCTACAGACTTTATAAACCCAGATATTACAGACACAAAATCAGATTGAGAAATTCATTGACTTACAAAGAAACATCGATTCCTAAAAATTAGTATTTTTGAGAAGATTGATTAGTTCATAATAAGAGTACCAATTGCGATTAAGTGAGGAAAGGTCAAGGCTTTGGCGAGCTGCTGGTCATGAGACTCAGTTTGGCAACCTCGTGAATGGCCACCTCTGGTGACGGCGGCTGAGATGATGGAGGAGAAAGTGGTGGCGGCGGAGGAAGAGAAATCGCCGATGAAGCGGACGTGGAGAGAGACGGAGACTGAGAGGGAGAGTAGAGATCGGAGAGAGAGGAGAAGTGGAGAGAAGAGGAAAAATTTTCTTCGATTTAGATTAGGGATAAATGAATTGAATTTTTTTTTTTTTTTGTATAAATGTTGTTTTTTAGGGAAAAAAAAGATGAGCTAAGTTTTAAGTTGGCGGACAAACTAGAAATTTGGCTAAGTGTTTTGCCTCTTCGATGATTTTCCAGTTACAATAATGATTTTTGGATTCCCGCTTATTGAAAATCTTTCATAGCGCTACAATAATGCTATAATAGAGTTCACTTCCGATTTTGACAGTTTTAGTAGCAGTTAGTAAATTTGCGCTACAATAATATGCTACCAATGCCCATATTTCTTGTAGTGTAAATATGCTTTATTTTCTTAGTAGTTTTGATGTGTTTTCTTTTATGTTTGTGTTGGACAGGTCTTTCAATGAAAGTGTAGATGGGTATGGAGAGATTTGGACTTGGAGAAGTAGATTCGCAAGCCCATTCGACCGGCCCACGAGAGGTACTCGACCGAGTTGGCAAAGATCTAGGGCCCACTTGATTCTCATTTCTCTAGAATGATCGAGTGGAGGGAGAAAAAGAAGAAAAATTTTGAAATTTCAAACCTTGGTCAAGGAGCTCGACCACGTGCTAGTCGAGTGTGGGGTCGAGTGGCAGCAAAAAGAATGTCAAAGATTCCCATTTCAAATTTGAATGGTATGGACGCTCCACCCTTGTCTCCTTGTCCCCTTAGCTTCTTTAAATAGAGCTTGATTCGATCATATATCTCTCACACTCTCTCATTTGCTCAAAACAACTAAAATCAAGTTTGAAATCTCTCTCAAAGTTCATCTTTTTGCTCAAGCTTAGGGATAACACTCTAATTTACATGTTTTTAGCATCCTTTTTGTCCATATTTGCATTGTTCACACTTCTAACTTAGCATTTTTAGGTCATTTACTGTAACAATCAAGTAATAGAGCATTTAGGGTGTTGCATTTCTGCATTTGCATATATTGGATGAAAACAGGTGCTAAAAAGCCAAAAATGGGGAAAAACAAGGACAATTCGAGCATGTACCCGAAGGAGCCATCGAGATACAAGAACAAGTCCGAACCCCAACACGATCGAAGAGGATCCAAGAGCGCGAGGAGCAACCCAAAGATCCACCTGAGGAGTTACCCGACTTCACCCTCGTGTACCCCATCGAGTAGACCATCGGGCAGGTCTGGGAAGCTAGGTCAAATGGGTTTCCATATATAAACCCCCTCTTTCCCTAGCTCACAAACGTGCACGCCGCAGACCCTCAAACCAGAGAGCGGGAGCTTCTGTGAGAGAACTGAGCGACTCAACATTTTTTTCTTGTTTTTGTACTTTTATTTTATAGTTTCTCTTAGATCTCTATCCCATACTCTTTTCTACTCTACTCTATCTCTTTAATAATATCATTTTCGTTTATTTCTATGGCTTTGTCATTCGTTTCTATGTCCGAGTAGTGTAGCAAAGTTTCTAGGGATGGGATAGATGATTAGGTGTTCTTGATCGGTTACGATTTTTTAGTTGATTGTTATGATAGATAAATTTCCTTCTAGGTTGATGTTCTTAATGCTGTCAACGGACTGAAAGGTTGAGATTAGATCTAGGGCGTTTACAATGCTAAAGGCCGAAAGGAGTAGATAAAATGCTTGATTAGGTCAATGCTAGAGGTATACTTAACTTTGAGTGACAAAATCAGATAAGTCTAAGTTTACTGACAAAAATGAATTGTTCTTAATGCTTGCTTGTTCATATTTCTAGTGCGACAGTGTGGTAGTATGTTCAAGGTTGATTGTTGCTAGTGTGAAAGTGTGGTGACAAGGTTTTATATGTTCATTGTCTAGGAAATAATTGCTTGAGGCATGTAAGGCATCCGTACTGGTCTAGAACACTTATGATTTGATTACCCCCATCCTTATGAACTTTCGTATTTCATTTCTTGCATTTTCCTTACTTACTCGACCACTTACCCGATCAGGTACACGATAACATGCATCGAGTAATACCTCGAGCTGTTCATATTTTACTTGCATACTCGATCACCCCACTCAATACTATACTCGATTGCTTGCATCGAGGCTTAGGTCGTGTGGTTTACTTGTTTATATTCTTTACTTTGTTTATATTAGGACTGTTAGAACCAAACCCCATTATTACTTGGCTTGACTTGCTTGATTCTGATTACATCCTATCTGCTAGCATAACAACCATTTGGATTGATAATCCTTTGTACTACAACTGCATAGGGAATTGATACCCTTGGTGAAAACTTGTCTATCAATTTGGCGCCGTTGCCATTTGGTTGTTTTAATTTTGCTATGTTTAGGATTTCAGGATACTAGATCAAGTTCGTTTGTTTATATTTGTTTTGGATACTGACTTGTTTGCTTTCGTTTTTCTTTGTTTTGAATCTCAGGTACAACCTGAGCACCCACCCGACCCGTCACTCGATCACCTGGATCTAGTTGATCCTCGTGTACACACTCGGATACTTACCTGTGCATGCAAACACGATCCAAGGGTAGTCAGAACCTGAGTCCTTTCATCGACAACATCCACAAACCTCGGCTACTCAGACAACAACAAGCTCAACCAAAACCAGCAATCATTGAGGAGACGATGAATAATCAGAATGGTCCACCGGCTCCTCAAGCAAGGACAACCATAGGAGGAGGAGATGCTACGACTACTCACACTCAGAGGAATGGCATTGTGCCACCAGCTGTGCAGAACAACAATTTTGAGATCAAGAGTAGTCTCATCCAGATGATACAGAGCAACAAGTTTCATTGACTGCCAATGGAGGATCCATTGGATCATCTGGATGAATTTGATAGGCTCTGTAGCCTAACAAAGATAAACGGAGTCAGTGAAGATGGATTCAAGCTCAGGCTTTTCCCATTCTCTTTGGGAGATAAAGCACACATCTTGGAGAAATCGCTCCCTAAGGAGTCCATCACCACTTGAGAAGCGTGCAAAAAGGTATTCCTAGCCAAATTCTTCTCAAACTCCAGAACCGCAAGGCTGCGAAATGAAATTTCCAGCTTTGTACAGAAGAACAACGAAACGTTCAATGAAGCTTGGGAACGTTTCAAGGGGTACACTACTCGATGTCCACATCACGGTTTCAGTAATGCTTCATTGCTGAGCACACTATACAAAGGAGTGGTCCCCAAGATACGGATGTTGCTGGACACCGCAAGTAATGGTAACTTCCTCAACAAGGATGTTAATGAAGGTTGGGACCTAGTTGAGAACTTGGCTCAATCTGATGGCAACTACAATGAGAAATATGATCGCTCTGTGCGATCTACAGGAGAGGAAGATGCCAAGTATAAGAGGGACATGAAAGCCCTCAATGACAAGCTCGATCAGCTCCTCAACCAGCATAAGCATGTCCATGCTATATCAGAGGAAGAGCAGTTTCAACAACAAGATGGGGAGACTATGCAGCTAGAGGATGTTAACTACATCAACAACCAAGGAGGTTACAACAGAGGGTACAACAACTTCAAGCCAAATCCTAATCTGTCTTATCAGAACCCGAATGTTGCGAATCCTCAAGACCAAACCTACCCATCTACAGTTCAACGGAACCAGACCCAACAGAAGCCTTTTGTCCAGTACAACCAAGGCTATGCNTGGAGAAATCGCTCCCTAAGGAGTCCATCACCACTTGAGAAGCGTGCAAAAAGGTATTCCTAGCCAAATTCTTCTCAAACTCCAGAACCGCAAGGCTGCGAAATGAAATTTCCAGCTTTGTACAGAAGAACAACGAAACGTTCAATGAAGCTTGGGAACGTTTCAAGGGGTACACTACTCGATGTCCACATCACGGTTTCAGTAATGCTTCATTGCTGAGCACACTATACAAAGGAGTGGTCCCCAAGATACGGATGTTGCTGGACACCGCAAGTAATGGTAACTTCCTCAACAAGGATGTTAATGAAGGTTGGGACCTAGTTGAGAACTTGGCTCAATCTGATGGCAACTACAATGAGAAATATGATCGCTCTGTGCGATCTACAGGAGAGGAAGATGCCAAGTATAAGAGGGACATGAAAGCCCTCAATGACAAGCTCGATCAGCTCCTCAACCAGCATAAGCATGTCCATGCTATATCAGAGGAAGAGCAGTTTCAACAACAAGATGGGGAGACTATGCAGCTAGAGGATGTTAACTACATCAACAACCAAGGAGGTTACAACAGAGGGTACAACAACTTCAAGCCAAATCCTAATCTGTCTTATCAGAACCCGAATGTTGCGAATCCTCAAGACCAAACCTACCCATCTACAGTTCAACGGAACCAGACCCAACAGAAGCCTTTTGTCCAGTACAACCAAGGCTATGCACCTAAGCCACAATACCAAGGGACCTACAACCAACCACCTGGGTTCCAACAACACCAAGGTCCACCGATCCAGTCACAAGAAGCCGAGTTACGAGGTCTTATTCAGCAAATGATTCAGCAACAGGCTACAGCTTCTATGGACATCACGAAACGGTTCGCGGAAATGAGCAACAAGATCGACTCAGGATACAATGACCTCAATGCCAAGTACGAGTCACTCAACAAAAAGGTTCGACACTTGGAAGGCCACCACAACAACCAACCCACACCAAAGATCAATCAACTGCCAGGTAAAGCTGTTCAAAACCCCAAGGATTATGCGGCTGCTCAGGCCATTTTCCTGGATGATGACTATGAGGATTACCTCACTGGGGACAGTGATGATCAAAATGGGGAGGATGTGGAAAACCAAATGAAAAATGAGGCGAAATACTATATATCCGAGTATGAACCCGAGCCTTCACCCGAAGAGACTGATCGAGTTGATGATCGAGCACTGGTTCGAGAATCACAAACTGAAGAACAGGCCGAAGTGGAACCTGATGACCTACACGATGGTGTTGATCGGATGATGCATCGAGTAGATGTTGAGAAGGGAGATCAGCCTCAACCACCTGCACTGGTAGGAGGGGAGTAGGAGGAAAGGTTCAATGCTGCACTTGACATCCAGTTGGAGGCGCTTCCAGAGCGAATGGCTAATCGCAAAGCTCCACCACCTACGCTTTTGCCTCCACACGAGCTTCAGGAGGAAGCTGCTAAGGAAGCAGCTAGATTGGAGGATGAGGTTAAGGAAGCTGTCAAGGAGATCGGATTTGAGATTCTGAGAAGTGGAGTTTGCTTGGATCCTTAGGTGAGAATTGAGGAAAAACTTGAAGATCCTGGCTCTTTTACATCGCCGTGTTCGATAGGACTTCGGATCTTCAAGAGCTGTTTGTGTGATCTTGGAGCTTCGGTCAGCATAATGCCACTTTCAGTTGCTAACAAGTTGGGATTCTCTGATTTCAAACCAAGTGATGTTCATATATTTTACCTTGTTTTCCCTTAGTTTATTCACATCGTTTGCATCTTTTGCTATCTATTTTGACCATTATTGCATAGCTTTAGGACCAATCATGCATTAGAGTTTAGTTGCATTGCATTTGCATCTTTTCATGCATAAACAGGTGATTTTGGAGCTTAAGGAGCATGGAAGCAATGTTGAGGAGAAGTGAAGCAATCATGAGGAGAAAGCAAGAGAGTTAAGGCTGAAGAACCAAGGTCCGGAGTCCAACTCGACCGCACACTCGACCAGACACTCGACCGTGTGCTGAGGAGGACTTGACCGAGTGGAGGATGCACGAGAGAAGCCAGCTCGACCTGCCACTCGACCGAGCACAGGTCGAGTTGACCGAGCCGTTGACTATTTTGTCTTTTAGTATTTTTAGGGCTTCCACTCCCACTCCTATATAAAGCCTTGTACCTGCAGCCACCAAAAGAATCCAGCTTTTTAGATATTCTCTAGACCTAGTATTTACCCTTTTGGGAATTATTCCTTTTGCACTTTTATTTTTCTTAGATCTTGTACTTGTTTTAAGAGAGAAAAGACTAGATTCTTGTATTTTGTTGGTTTCATAACTTTCAAGATATTAAGATTTCGAGTTTCATTTCTTCATCAATATTGTAGATCTTTGTTTTATCTTTCTAATAATGCAAGTTTCAATATTTTCTGGGTTTTTGACTATGTTCATCATGTGTTCATGTGAGTAGTTCTCTAGGATCTTGAGGATGGGTTAGGCTGGATTGATCTTGTGGTATGTTTGATTTTGTCAAGCTTGATTGTTGTAGATCTCTTCTAGGCTAGATGTTCTTAATACTGATCTTATATCTGAGAAGATAGGGTTTGATTTCAAGCATCTTAGCATCACACCAATGTTTAAGAAGCATAGATAAGGCTAGATCTAGAGCTTACCATTAGGCTTGCTAAGAGATTAGAGGTCTTGTTTGGTTTGAGATGTATTGCTTAATGCCTGCTTGTGTAGATTCTTTACTATGTGAGAACAAGTCTAGAAATGCATAGGTTTGATTGTTTCTTGCCATTAGAGTGGATTAAACATGTTTTAGAATAATATGTCTAGAGATTAGCTCAAGTTGTTTGAGGTTTGTTGACCAAGTTAGATAACCACAATGATTAGTTCAGCCCATGAATCCCTCCTCAAGGCCTTCTTTGTTTATTATTTTCTTAGTCTTAATCATGTTGCTTGCTTGTTGTTTGATTCGTTTTTGCATTGCTCTGTTTTTATTGTGTTGCTCTGTTTTTACGTTTAGTCCAGCTCGACCCTGCACTCGATCTACACTCGGTGGAGTGCTTGCTCGAGTTCTTCCCCAGAACTTGTGTTTATGCTTTATAGTGGTCCTGTT
This sequence comes from Camelina sativa, assembly GCF_000633955.1. NCBI lineage: Eukaryota > Viridiplantae > Streptophyta > Magnoliopsida > Brassicales > Brassicaceae > Camelina > Camelina sativa. The sequence continues at coordinate 16,593,072 of NC_025696.1, forward strand.
TCATTCTTGTTTCATTTCTGTTGCATTCATTTAGTTTTCTGTTCATTACTTGTCTTGCATTAGTTCATTTCTTGTATTACAGTAGTTTCTATTTCTGTTCTTGCTTCATAACTGTTATAGCCATTCTGTTTCATTTACACTTAGCATCTAGTTCTTGTAGTTCTACTTTCTGCATTTTATATTTTCATCTTAGGATTGTTAGTGACAAACATCCTTACATTTGGCTTAACTTAGATTCATATGCATGTCTTAATTGTTCACAAACACTCATTTAGGATTGACACCTCTTATACTGCAACTGCATAAGGGGAATTGAAACACCTTACCATCCATCCATTCATATCTCACCATTGCATACATTCATCATTCTACCACAACAAAATACCATGTTTCACCAAGTAAGCTGTATTTGGTTCTAGCTGATAGGACGGTGAGACACCCGATTGCCATTCTAGAGAATCTGCCTCTAAGGATTGGGAGACTGGAAGTGCCTACCGACTTCATGATCCTGGATATGGATAAGGAACCAGATGATCCACTTATTCTAGGAAGACCATTTTTGGCAACAGTTGGTGTTGTGATCGAAGTAAAACAAGGCAATATCAAGATAGAGCATGGTGAGTACTTCAAGATGGAGTTTGATGTGAAAAAAGGGGTTAAGAGGCCAACCATAGATGGTCAAACTTTTTCCACCAGGACGAAACAAAGGAAAATGCTACATCTTGAAGAGGTCAAAACCACATTTGCCACGGAACCTGGACAAAATCTGGTAGATCTTTTGAACCAGCCTACTATAGTGGAGAGGATTCCAGAACCTCTTCCACATGGATCCCATGCTTAAGGAGCATGAAGAGTCAAGCTTAGTGACTATAAACAAGCTCACTTGGGAAGAAGTCCCAAAGGTATCTTTTAATTTTAGTTTATTTGCTTTATTTACTTTTATTTAATTTTTCTCTTTTTACAATTTTTACAAAAAAAAAAAAAAAAAACGACAACTCCCTAAACTTAGGCTCCTTCATTTTAATACAACTCCCTTACTAGGGTTACTAATAAAACGACAACGCTTTGGCTAAACAAAACCAAGCTCTTTATTTGAATATTAAACCTTCTACTGGATTCCAAGTGTTTGACCTCTTTAGCCACTTTTGACTTTCTCCATTTGTCTTGCTCTTCTCCCCTTTGTTCTCAACTTTCTCTTCATGAAAGCTACTGGGACTCGTAGCCTATCAGGAAATTGCTTGAAAGTACTACTGTGGTGGACATGGCACATAAACCAGCCTTCTTTGTCCCTGGTAATCTTCGATGCATTCAATCTTTTTAGTTTAATACCTAAACCTTAGGCATTATTTGCTCACTCGCAATAAACTTTGATGTGCAGATTCAATGTCAGTTTGGAATCTTCTTAGAGAGTTTAGAATAAGAAAGGTTCACATGGCAGTTGTTCTTAATGAATACGGTGGAACCGTTGGAGTATGTTGCTGGTTGTCCTCTTCTTTACTTAA
>NC_025696.1:16595228-16604830 GCF_000633955.1 Camelina sativa
TTTTAGTTTAATATCTAAACCTTAGGCATTATTTGCTCACTCGCAATAAACTTTGATGTGCAGATTCAATGTCAGTTTGGAATCTTCTTAGAGAGTTTAGAATAAGAAAGGTTCACATGGCAGTTGTTCTTAATGAATACGGTGGAACCGTTGGAGTATGTTGCTGGTTGTCCTCTTCTTTACTTAATTTATCTCTCCTGCTCTCTCTTGAAAGGTTGTCTAATTTCTCTCTATGCAGATAGTAACTCTTGAAGATGTGGTCGAAGAGATTGTTGGTGAAATATTTGATGAAAACGATTCAAAGGTAAGTTCATCCTAGTTTCGACTTGTTGCTCTTCTTCTAGGGTTGGATCTATTTTCTTAACTTAGTTTCTCACTTCTATTGTTTTGGGCTGAATAGGAGAAGATTCAGAAGAAAACGAGTTATATCGTGATGAGAGCCGAGGGGATTTATGATGTTGATGCCAACACTTCGATTGACCAGTTATCTGAAGAACTCAACATAAAGATGCCAGAGGTAATATACTCTTTTAGCCGTGTCTTTAGTGTGTCCCTCTAGAAAGCAGAACCGATCTTTATGTTTGCTTGTTGACAGAATATAAAGTATTCTTTTGTTGCCCTTTTCGCAGGGCCATCAGTATGAGACGGTCTCAGGTTTTGTGTGTGAGGCCTTTGGGTATATCCCAAAGACAGGTGAGAGTGTGACGGTAGTTCTTGGAAAGGAAAACTAGGAAGAGAATGATGAACAGGACGATGGTAAACACGAGCGTCACGATCAGAAGGAAAAGCACCAAGTTTATAGACTAGAGGTACATAATAGCACTCCCCTTTGCACCACATTCTGCAAAAACGCTTATTATATTCTCTAACAACCTTTGGGGACAGATACTAGCAGGGAATGCGAGAAAAGTGAGCGCAGTCCGGTTCGGACGAGTTAATGATATGGATGAAGTGTCAGAGGCGCGAGATGTAAAAAACATGGTCCCCAAGTTCATAAGAAAATGGAGCAATGAGGAAGATTCTGATGGTAATCTCCAAGCCAAGAATGCCGTTTTTGAGGAGCATCTAATTGCTGAAACCGAAAATATGAAGAAAGAATAATGATAAAAGGGGAAGAGGCAGAGGAGGATGAACTATTACTGTTGTAATTTTTCTAACTGAGAGAAGATTAGTTTCTTCTTACATTCATCAGTTGTTTTACCAATAGTGAGATATGTATCCACAAGTAACACAAATACTAAAAACAAGAGAGTTGAACAGTAATGAGACAGAATTTTAGGGATTTTTGGAGATACTTATGCTTATCGGCTTGGAAAATTGAAGTAAGGGTGCTCGAATGATACCAGATTTCTCGATCAAAGAGAAGTCATAGGTGGTGAAGATATATAGCCATCTGAAGCCTAGCAAACTCTGCTCCTGCGCAGAGTCTTGAACCACCTCCAAAGGCCATGAACGTTTTAGAGCCAGAAAGCAATTCTTTCCCCTCCCATCTCCATGGATTAAACTCGGATGGTTGCTCATAGATTTGAGGGTCATAATGAAGAAGAGATGGAATAACCAGTACAATCCATCCTGCTGGAAATGTATACCCTGCAACCAAAACACGCTTTTTAAATAAGATCATTGGTTACAAAGTTGTAGAAATAAATGTTCATGATGCAAAAGCGAGAATCTGACTTGCCTTTGATCTCCAGATCACTCACCGCCTTTCTGAACATAGCAGGTGACAAACTTCCAAAACGAAGAGACTCATTGATAACCTGAAATTGCAGCAATCAACTAAATGGCTTAACTACTGACGGATGCGCAACAAGTTTGGGATTTTATGTATACATGAAGGGGTGCAAGCAATTAATGTAAGAAAACAGAAAGCTACCATGTGGGTAAAATTCATCATGGATCTGTATTCTTTCCAAGTAACTCCAGACTCTTTATCGATTCTGTTTTGGAGGATGGTCTCATGCTCTCTCTGTTCAACATAGTTAAGCTTTAAGCATATGTTTATAAAGAACAAAAAGATTCAAACTTCTCAACAACACTTATTCACTACAGAGTTCTCTTAGTAAGAATTACCTTTAACTCCATAAGCACCTTGGGGTTTTCAGCTATGAATTTTACAGTTATTGCAGTCATAGTAGAAGTAGTTTCATAAGACGCAAGCAGTAAACTTAATATTAGCTCTACAGATCTTTCCTCGTTCACCGTATCGTCCTCTTTCTCCACTTCATTTATCATTGTCTCCATAAAGTCTCCATATTTTAAATCATTCGATGTTGCTTCTTCTTGTGAAGAGCAGAGCCCAAATCAATATATCTTCGCAAAAAGGCCTGCTAGGACCAAGGCCCAACTCTCTCTCAAAGCATACAGCTGCTCAACGGTTACCTGTAATAAACGACAACGAGACAAAGTCACCATCATTCTCAGACAGTACGACAATGCTATCAAAGAACCGATTTGCCGCCCTTGAATCGTGCGACGATGGTGATGCCACGTAAAGAGTGGTTGGAAGATACTAGAACTTAGGTTAAGACTCAAACATCTCTTGTATCCTAATATATAAAGGAGCAAGACATTGTATTGCCTCCTTATCGATTGAATAATAAAGTATCAATCTTTCTCCTCTGTTCTGCTTCTCTGTTTCTTTCTACATGGTATCATAGCCATGGATGGAACCATGGAACCCTATTCTTCTCCTTCTCTCCACATCTCAAACTGTGTCACTATCAAACTCACTGAGCAAAACTACATTATTTGGAAGTCACAGTTTGAGTCTTTTCTCCGCACTCAATCTCTTTTAGGCTTTGTCAATGGCGGTGTTAAACCTCCAGATGAAAAGATTCCCATACGCAACAACAACGACGGAAAGGTCGAGAACATACTCAACCCAGACTTTGAAAGCTGGTCCAAATCTGATCAAGTTGTCAAGGCGTGGCTGCTTGGCTCCATGACAGAGAATGTTCTTTGACTAGTCATCGGTTCTACAACTGCTAGAGAGGTATGGGAAACTCTAATCTCTCACTTCAACCGAACATCTTCTTCTAGGTTGTTTGAGCTTCAAAGACGCCTTCAAAATGCTGAAAAGTTAGATAAGAGCATGTCTGACTATCTGAGAGGAATCAAGGATATTTGTGATCAGCTAGCATCTATAGGAGATCCTGTTAGTGAGAAAATGAAAATCTTTGCTGCTTTAAGAGGTTTAAGTCGTGAATATGAGCCTATCATCACTGTTATTGAAGATTCCATGGATCGCTTACCTGCACCTACCTATGACAATGTGATATCTTGTCTCACTGGTTATGATGATAGAATCCAAGGCTACTCTGTCTCAACTGAAGTCTCGCCACATCTTGCCTTTCACACTGCAAGAACTTCAGGCTTTCGTGGTCGTGGAAACAGAGGGAGAGGCAGGGGATCCTTTTCCACACGCGGTCGTGGCTTTCATCAACAGTTCTCGACTACTGGCTCAAACAGAACACCTGCAAACAAGAGTGAGAAACCGGTCTGTCAAATCTGCAACAAAAGAGGACACAATGCTTTTGAATGCTGGTACAGATTTGATGAAGAATATCAACAACCTGTTCAACCTGCGATAAGTGCTGCAGTTACTGAAGACAATAGTTGGTACCCTGATTCAGCAGCTACAGCGCATATCACAAGCTCCACTCAACAATTACAACAGTCTCAACCTTACCATGGCAGTGATGTAGTAATGGCGAGAGATGGAAACTTTCTTCCAATTACTCATGTCGGATCAGCCAATCTTCCCTCGACATCAGGTAATCTCCCTCTTAAAGACGTCTTAGTTTGCCCTGAAATAGCAAAATCGTTACTATCAGTCTCTAAATTGACTAAGGATTACCCATGTGCTATCACATTTGATGATCTTGATGTTGTAATTAAGGACAAGGCAACTCTCAAGGTTCTGACAAAGGGAAAGGAAAATGATGGTCTTTACAAACTGGATGATCCGAAGTTTCAGGTGCTTTACTCTACAAGACAAATCAAAACAAGTGATGATGTTTGGCATCAGAGGTTGGGACATCCTAATGCACAAATTCTTCAACTTCTATCTGCAAATAAGGTAATTCAAGTCAATAAAAGTACCAATAAGGTGTGTGAAACATGTCAGATTGGGAAGAGTTCAAGATTGCCATTTAGTTCTTCTTCCTTTGTTGCTTCAAGGCCTTTAGAGAGAGTTCATTGTGATCTCTGGGGCCCTTCTCCTGTCTCTTCTGTTCAAGGATTCAGATTTTATGCAGTATTTATTAACAATTATTCAAGATATTGTTGGTTTTACCCTTTAAAGAAAAAATCTGACTTTTGCTCCATCTTCATCAAGTATCAACTTTTGGTTGAGAATTTGTTGCAAACTAAAATTGGCACATTTCAATCAGATGGTGGTGGTGAGTTCATAAGTAACAGATTTCTGTCTCATCTTCAAGAAGCTGGTATACAACATTTTATCTCCTGTCCTCACACACCTCAGCAAAATGGCATAGCTGAAAGAAAACATAGACAGTTGACAGAAATGGCTCTTACCTTGATGTTTCAGAGTGCTACTCCACAAAGCTACTGGGTGGAGGCTTTCTTCACCTCTAACTTTCTATCAAATCTTCTTCCCACAAGCACTCTCACCTGCAATATCAGTCCTCACGAAGCTTTGTTTGGAAAGTCACCAGAATACTCTGCCTTGAGAACTTTTGGTTGCGCATGCTTCCCCACTCTAAGATCATATGCACAAAATAAGTTCGATCCTCGTTTTCTCAGGTGTGTCTTTCTCGGTTATACTGAGAAATTCAAAGGCTATCGCTGCCTGTATCCTCCAACTAGTCGCATATATCTCAGTCGTCATGTCATTTTTGATGAATCTAGTTTCCCTTTTGCGAATGCATATCGACATATGCAACGAGTATCTCCTACTCTACTGTACACTGCTTGGCTTAAACAGCTTCCTCTAGACTCTGCTTCTTTTGATCAAGCAGCCAGTCCCAATTCTGCTCCTATGATGTCCACTCCTGTCATCAACGTTCAAGCAGTCTCATCTCCCATTCACACAACTTCGTTACCTTCTACAACAGAGAGTCCTGCAGTCTCAACAAATGTCACTGAATCTTCTACTGAGTCTTCACACATGACTGATGATGAGAGTCCTGAGTGTACGGCAAGCTTAGACCTTGTTCCTATAGGCAACAGCTCTCAGTCATTAGCTCAAAGTGTTCCAGACTCAGTCGAGGTTCAAACGGTTAATGCAGATCACTCTGCAACTCTTCCTTCGACTTCAACTCATCCTATGGCTACACGTTCCAAAGCAGGAATCTCAAAATCCTCGTTATGCTCTCCTCACACAGAAGGTCTCCTACCCGAAACCTGAAACAGTGACAGCAGCTTTAAAAGATCCGTATTGGACAGCTGCTATGAATGAGGAAATGGGAAATTGCAAAGAAGCAAACACTTTTTCTTTAGTCCCTCACACTCCTGACATGCATGTTTTAGGCTCAAAATGGGTATTAAGAGTCAAACTCAATGCTGACGGTTCCTTAGATAAGTTCAAGGCTCGACTAGTTTCTCAAGGATTTAATCAAGAAGAAGGCATTGACTACCTTGAGACTTACAGCCCTGTTGTTCGAACTGCAACAGTCAGAGCAGTTCTTCATTTTGCTACGACAATGAACTGGGAAGTGAAGCAAATGGACGTCAAGAACGCCTTTCTTCACGGCGATCTCACTGAAACTGTCTACATGAAACAACCAGCAGGGTTTGTCGATAAGAACTACCCAGATCACGTTAGCCTTCTCCAAAAATCTCTCTATGGACTGAAGCAATCTCCTAGAGCCTGGTTTGACAAGTTTAGCAATTTTTTGTTAGATTTTGGCTTTACCTGCAGCTTAAGGGATGCTTCTCTTTTTGTCTGCTTCAAAGGCAAAAACGTTATCATGCTATTGCTCTATGTTGATGATATGGCGATCACAGGGAATTCCTCGGAGCTTCTAATTGATCTTCTCGAACAGCTTAACACACAATTTCGAATGAAGGATCTAGGCAAACTACATTACTTCCTGGGAATTCAAATACAATATCATGACGGGGGGATGTTTTTGTCGCAACAGAAATATGCAGAAGATCTATTAGCGGTTGCAGGAATTTCTTCGTGTGCTTCTATGGCAACACCTCTTCCTCAGAAACTTACTCGCAAGGTACAAAAATCTGGTCAACCTGCTCACTTTCCACTTTTCAATAATCCAAAATACTTCCGCAGTCTAGCAGGACGATTGCATTACTTGACCTTAACAAGACCGGACCTTTAGTTCTCTGTTAACTACGTTTGTCAGAAGATGCATGAGCCAACACTCTCTGACTTCAATCTTCTCAAACGCATTCTGCGATATATCAAAGGGACAACTACCATGGGAATCTCCTTTTCTAAGTTCTCGGACTCCAAGCTCACAGCTTTCAGTGACAGTGACTATGCTGGGTGTGAGAAATCCAGCCGCTCAATTGGTGGTTTCTGCACATTTCTTGGCCAAAATCTTATCTCTTGGTCATCAAAGAAGCAGGACACAGTCTCTAAAAGCTCTACCGAAGCTGAGTACAGAGCAATGTCTGAAACTACCTCTGAAATCACTTGGTTTGTCAATCTCCTTCACGACTTGGGAGTAAAGCTATCTGATACACCAGAACTTTTCTGCGATAATCTCTCTGCTGTTTATCTTACAGCAAATCCCAGCTTCCATGCTCGCACCAAACATTTTGCAACACACTATCACTATGTTCGTGAACAAGTTGCTTTCGGGAACATCATTGTGAATCACATACCTGCAGACTACCAGCTCGCAGATATCTTTACCAAGTCTCTTCCTCAACGGCCTTTTGAAATCCTTCAACTCAAACTTGGCGTCAGCGTGCCACAGACTCCAAGTTTGCGGGGGAATGTGAAGAGCAGAGCCCAAATATCTTCGCAAAAAGGCCTGCTAGGACCAAGGCCCAACTCTCTCTCAAAGCATACAGCTGCTCAACGGTTACCTGCAATAAACGACAAAGAGACAAAGTCACCATCATTCTCAGACAGTACGGCAATGCTATCAAAGAACCGATTTGCCGCCCTTGAATCGTGCGACGATGGTGATGCCACGTAAAGAGTGGTTGGAAGATACTAGAACTTAGGTTAAGACTCAAACATCTCTTGTATCCTAATATATAAAGGAACAAGACATTGTATTGCCTCCTTATCGATTGAATAATAAAGAATCAATCTTTCTCCTCTGTTCTGCTTCTCTGTTTCTTTCTACACTTCTCTCCTCTCTTTGAAGATTCTTTTTATCATCTTCATCACATTTCTGCGTGCCTTTACATAGGAAAGTGGATGCATGCAGAGTGTTAAACTGTTAATAACCAGACAAGTTCTATAGCTGACAAGTTATGGACAAGAGATCTTACCATAACACCATTGTAAAGAGCGTTCCAAAAAGAAAGATCAAAAGGGGACCTAACCAAATCAAAGCTGAAATCTCGAAAGTTTTCAATAAGTTTGCTCTTAGTCTCAAGTTTGATGTCACTTATGATCATCTGGACCATTTGTTCCAATATCAACTGCAATACAACAAAGAGACATATTTCATTAAATCAGACAAGTGGGTAAGATAGACATTTTATCGCTTAAAACTAGATGGAGTTAGGGCTTATTATACTCTTCCAACAGTATCTTTGACGTCTAAGAGGCCTTGGAAGGAGACAGCTTTGAGATGCTCGCGTGTTGCTTGGTCTATTTTTTGTATAAATCTTTGTTTCAAACACTCAGGACCAAGAAGCTGCAGAGCAATCTGTCTCATGTACCTGTGGAAGTCCTTGCCTTGCTTGAAGAACAAGTTATCTTTCCCAAAGATTCTAACAAGAGCTTCTGGATAACTCATGACGAAACACATGTTGTCTTGTTTGAGAATCTCAAAATTCACTTCCGGGTCTGTAGAAGCAATCGTATTAGAGCCGAGGATATTTGTCCGGAACAACGAGCCTCCACCGTACCTGAAGTACAAGCCAGTAAGGGAGAGAGAGAAACATTAAAGAAGAAAGAAGAGAAATGAAACAGAATCTTGAAACTTGCAGATGTCATTAAAAACAAAAAAAAAAAAAACCAACTTTGACATTCTTTTCTGGACAAATGGAGGGACTTCGTTGAAACTGTAAGGTTTGAAGAACTCAACGGTTTCTCCTATCACCGGAAACCCCATTGAACCCGGGGGTAGCTTGCCGGAGCAGTAAGGGTTAGCCCATCTGTAGAGCCAGACACTGATCTTGATGACCAGTAAAGCTATAACAACACTCAATGCAACACCCCACATATCTTTCTTAGTTTCTTTACTATCGATTAATAAACACTAATATTGTTCATATAAAATAGCTTCATATTTTGAGGAAGCAATATACAAGAAAACCAAATCTTACAAGTTACTACTACGTACCATATACTTCCAAATTACAAGACTAATATTTATATACTAATACAGTTTTACCAATAATTGAGTACTATTACTTTGAAGTTTTTTTTTTAATTTAATTACTTAGTGTTCGTTTTGATATTTGTATATAAAGTTTTAATTCAAGTTAGATGAACAAATAAGAGATCTTGACGACCAACAAAAGCTATAACAACACACAATGTAACAACCCGCATTTCTTTGAAATTATTACTTAGCTGGTTCGTAGCAGCTAGTAAACACTGATTTTATATTAGCTTCAGTCAGATTCTGAGGAAGCAATTTGCAAGAAAGCCAAGTTTTACAAGTTACTATACTTAAACAAATTCTAAATTAATAACACTGTTAAATTTTGTAATTTGGTATCTCCTACTTTTTAGTAGATTCTCAAAATATATTGGATGTTTTCAAGAATTTGTGTGATCTCACAGACAGTTAACAAGAATAATAACCATAGGCATGCAGCTAATATATAAGTCAAGGAGCCTTTAATTTTTCCTTTCAAATATAATCAGTTGTATTCTTAATGTAAACACACAAAAAGCATACGTTATTTAGTTAGAGGTAGATAGGATAGGATTAATTAAAGTCTCCAAGAAGATCAAGATCGATGACGCTCTCACTCTGATCCATGAACATCACGTCAAAACGTCTATCTTTTTTCTTCTTCCTAAACCAGTGGCCCGGTATACCTTTGATTTCAATCTTTCTCATATCATTTCTTTGTAGATCATAACAAAGAATGTGAAAGGGAGAAAGCAAATCCTGTGGTATCAAAACAACCTTGCCACTTTGAGTAGTACCGTTTACGTGGAATACAAGTTGTTGACTAATTGCAGCTGACAAGGATGCAAAACCAGAGTCTTTTGGGACCATTCCTTGTTCCCAGCATCTTGCAGAATCCATAAAACCACCATACCCTTGTCTCTTAGCTGGGTAGAGTCAAGAACAGTAAGTTTTCCACCATACTCTATAAGATTCACATTCTTTAACCTGAATCGTCCATGCAATTCATCACCGTCCATGCGAGGTACTTGGCTCATTATCAACTCTTCCGATATAACGTCGAAACTCACAAGAACATAATTATACATGTCAATCAAAGCGAGGTAATATATAACCCCATTGACA
>NC_025696.1:16605458-16616002 GCF_000633955.1 Camelina sativa
CCCTTGTCTCTTAGCTGGGTAGAGTCAAGAACAGTAAGTTTTCCACCATACTCTATAAGATTCACATTCTTTAACCTGAATCGTCCATGCAATTCATCACCGTCCATGCGAGGTACTTGGCTCATTATCAACTCTTCCGATATAACGTCGAAACTCACAAGAACATAATTATACATGTCAATCAAAGCCAGGTAATATATAACCCCATTGACAAACTGTCCTCGATGGACCGGGGTGTAGGGACAGAAGTCTGATGGGGTTGGAGCCACCTTGAGGTGTTAGGACAAAGACCCAATGCTCTCGCATGGTCGTTAGGTTTGGCACAATTGAGCAGATTACTTTGTACTGGTCGTTAAGAGGGTTGTGTCCGAAATAGTAGTAGACGATTTTCTTAGTTACTCCTGGAGGTATGATGCTGGATTTTACGGCGGGTAAGGTGAAAATTTGTCTGGTGGCAGGGTTATAGATTCGCGGTTTTCTCCAGAAGGTGTAGCACATGAGGCCACGAAGATTTTGCGAGATGTACCCTCCCATCCGTGGGATGGTCAGATTGCGGTCAACAACATAGGAAGACGACGATTTAGTAGTGTCTGGAGCCGAAGATAGGATTACATTATTATGGTCCTTGTAGAGGTCTGCTAAACAGATGTAAAGACGAGGACGTGGTCGGGATTGGCACGTTGTTGGGATACAATCCAAGTTCCACTTCTGAAGTTTAAAGGAACTATCATTAATATATAAAGGGTTAGGGTCAATCTACTAATTGCCAATTGGTTTTCAGTTAAAAGCCCAAAATAAGCCCAGATTTAACATGGTATCAGAGCCCAAGGTTAAAATTCTGGTGGACCTAGAAAAGTGGATATGGACATGCCTCTTGTTAACCCGAGTAATGGGGGTCCAAGAAAGGGTTTATTATCGGTCCAAGTGAGATCGGTTCGAGATGGAGTTATCATTTTGAGGAGGCGTATTAATATCCCACATGTGGTCTTTGGTTTGAAGGGGAGATTGTTGGGATACAATTCAAGTCCCACATCTGAAGTTTAAAGGGACTATCATTAAGATATAAAGGGTTAGGGTCAATCTACTAATTGTCAATTGGTTTTTAGTTAGAAGCCCAAAATAAACCCAGATTTAACACCGTAAGGAAAAGGCTGCTGAAATATCTGGAGCAGAGGAGCGACGACCAAAGCTTTGAGAGACACTTGAATCTAATCAGGGATTTTGTAGGCAATCTCTTGAGAATCTCAACCACCACATCCATTGGAATATATTGTGCCTCGTTTCTTCTCCTTCTCTTCTTCCTCTCTCGTTGGATAAAGGACCAATCCATCGTACAACAACTATCTCGACAAAGAGTAGCGCAATCTTGGAGTGCAAGAAATCAAGCATTTAGGGTTTAATTTATTTGTATTCTTCCTCTTTTGACAAAACCACGTAGTACATACAGATCCTTTTACCGTTTTTTTCCTACTGGAAAGCATTTGGGTTAATCTGCATTAGTTTGGTGATGTATTCTAGTTAAATCATTTTACCATTTTTTCCAAATGTTGTAAGTCTTGAATCACAATTAAAAGCAGGTTAGCAGTTGCAACCAAATGTATAGGATGAAATATGTACGGTTCAGTTCTCTAAATTATTATCTTGATTGTTTAGTGAAAGGCATATATACCAACTAAGTTATTGCCATCATCAGCTGCCAAAAACTATCGAACTAATCAACTAAATTTATAGGGAGAGCTAGAAATTTGTACTAAAGCTGGTTTTGAGCAGTCACCAGTTCCGCCTCATCATGCTTGGATATTTATTTACCTTGCAAAACAACACAATTTAGCATAAATTCAAGCAGCTACAACCAAATGTATATAAGACCAGATTTAATAGCAAAGTCATTATAAAGTTAACAATAATCTCAAATAATTCTAATTATACATTTTTGTTACTTTTAGCTTATTTTATTTACACAAAATCAAAATAAATACAATAATCTCAATCTAAACCATGTATTATTATATCACTTGAACTTTTTTGCCCAATGGATTATTGTATATGGTTGTTGTTCTTAATCAACTTTCACCCACATTCAAATGTCACATGTATATAAGACAAGATTTGATAGCAAAGTCATTATAAAGTTATCGATTATATAACAAATCAAATTTAAAAGTTAAAATCACCATGTACAACAATATTCAATGCCGACTCTAAATGAAGTAGCTAAATTTAGATGATTAGATGATTACATACTGTATATGTAAATGTAATCAAAGCCAAGTTTCAATTTTTGAATTGATCTCATGTCTGTCTCACCTACCTTATCAAAAGGAAAAATGAATTGTCTAATCGATTCAATCCATTTTTTTTTTGTCGTTGTTTAGAAGATACTTTTTTCTAAACCATAATATTACTAATTAAAAATCATTTTAAATCAAGGGCAATTGTCATGAATACCATCATTTTAAGTTTCTGGGTCAAAAATACCATAAGCCCAAACAATTTTTATTTCTAACATTTTTCATTAAACCATTTGACGAAAATACTCCTCTTATTTCTCAAACCCTCATTGTTTCCAAATCGCTTCTCGTTGCCTCCCTTCACTCAAAAAAATAAATACGGTGGTTGATGGATTCTCGCCACCTCGCCGGATTCTCATCGCATCACCGGTATATCTCACCGGAAACTCGTCGCATCACCGGTCTATCTCGCTGGATTCTCGTCGCATCACCAATCTATCTCGCCGGATTCCCGTCGCATCATCGGTCTATCTCGCCAGATTTTCACCGCTTCGCCGGTATGCTGTTGTCTTGCTTCGTCTTAGAGGTCTCCTCAATTCGATTCGCATCGCCCTAGCCACCACCATCCTTATGCCTCGTTTCGGCCTTGCTTTGCCTCATCGTCGTTGCGATTTGTATTTGAGGTTCTTCTTCTTCGTTGATCAACCTTCTCCACACAACGCTTTAGCATTGGTCATTGTAGTTTATAGGTAAGATTCATTTCATTCTCTTTCTATTGTAGAAATTGAAAACACCATAAGATTTATGTATGTGTGTGTGATTTTGACTTTACTAAATCCACAAAAACCTAAACCTATTGGGTGCAAAATTTAGTAGATTCTTATGGTTTCTACTAAAATTTATCTGTTGTGGATTGTCTTCGTCATGTAATGATTTGTTCTTCCTAAACATGTAAATTGTTGTGGATTTTCTTATCTGTGTAACAATGGTGATGCTAGTTTTGTTAGATACAATGCTAGTTTTGTTAGCTAGAGTTTGGTTGATGGTAGTTATTATTCAGTTGCATTATACTTTATTCCATTGGTGTTGTCTTTTCTAACTATAACTTTGCTTAGTGTACTTGACTTGGTCGTTTTAATGTTGCATAGAAAAGTTAATTATAAGTGTCATTGTGATGAGTCTTGCAACTGGATGTTCATGTTGCTTATTGAGATGGTTTTGTGTCATTCTAGTTGGATTAACCAGTGAAGTTACATGCTTGATTTGATCATTCAAGAAGAACTACTTACAACTTGGATTAGCTTATACATGTCACAGTTATACAATTTGGATTTGCTTATGTTTCAGTTTACTTTATCTTTATACATTAAGCTTGGTTTGCTGACATGGTTTAGTGTTTTCGTGTTCATAACTGACTACTGTAGATTTCTTGTTTGTTGAAAATTTGGGAAGCACTGTTGAAATTTTAGGAAGACTTTCATAATACGATATGTTTCATAATGAAATTTTGGCTCTTTGTGGCCAATGGTTTTGCGTTCTGCTTACTCATGAAGCTATTCATATCATGTAGTTTCTTACATAAACGTTGATTGGATTAAGATTTTTGAAAATTGGGAAGCACTGATGAACATTCAGGAAATGATCTTTGTATTTTATGATGATTTTCCTGACACCATCTGTGTTTTTTGTTAATTTAGAAACTTACATTGATTGAAAGGTGGTTTCTTGTGACTACTTTTTGTGCTTTCTGCTAACTCATGAAGTCATTCATACCATGTGGTTTTTCACATAAACGTTGATTGATTAAGATAGTTGAAAATTGAGAAACATTGTCGAAGATTCAGGAAATGATCTATATATTTTAGGATGATTTTCCTGACACGATCTGCTTACAAACTACGATTGCATCAAAGAAGTCAAAGCATACTTAACTTTTTGTTTGTTTTCATCTATCTAGGATTGTATAATGTTTGAGATGACGTTAATGAATAACAGTTTCAATAACTTTCTTCCAATATTTAGTTATTTTCATTTAGGAAAGACTAATTGAAATTTAGGAAGGAATCCTTGAAATTTAGGAAGGAATCCTTGGCATTTAGGAAGACCTTTTGGATTTTTCTCCATCGTTAAACAATACAATTATACCTCAAGTTAAAATTCTACTATATAGGTAAAACACGAGGATGTGAACAAATTTCAATCACTATCCCTCACTAATGAGTAATATGTTATACAGTGAGGCAAGAAGATAAACAAAGATTTAAAATTACATTTCTTTAAATTTAGGGAGGATTTTCTAATGTTTAGGAAGACATTCTTGAATTTAGGAAGGTCTTCCACAATGACATGCATTCAAACTTCCACACAATTGTCCATTTTCTTATCTTCATCATCAACTCTGCTTTGTCCTTGAAATATTAGCGATCATGTATATCATCAAACACTTGAGTGTAATGACACATCCACTTAGTCGATAAAAATCCTACAAACATAAACACATATAAGTAAAAAACCAATTTATGAATGCCTTCCTAACTCGTAAAGACTATATATCTTACTGTTATAGTCATACCATCTCCTCTTCATTCAATATCTACTAGAGAAACACAAAAGAATATATATATGAGAACTAAAAGCATATTAAGCACAAAGAAATTTTTAACTCTATATTCCATAACCTTTACTCACAGCAACAACTATTGCAAAAAGCATTTGTGTATTGTTGATACTCCCATCGAGTAAATGTCATTCTTAGCACATATAGATACAAACACCAAATCTCTTTCAAACATGTAAGTGGTTTGGTAGCTGGTGAGAAGAGATATTGGAGTGACTACAATATTGTCCCTATTGATACAAGAACAAAAGGAAAAGATTATATGCATTTAACTAAATGTGGTTTACATGACTCACATCTTCTCTACCAGTATGTACAATCTTTATAAACATAACTCAACTCTAAAACTATAATACACGAAGATCACATCACAATTAAACTAGTTTTGCAACACTAGCAGTTTTATTAATTACCTTGAAACCCCCAAAAAAACACTTCCAGAATAATGTGTGTCATTAGCTAAAGGATTCAAAAACTACACAAGAATTTTATAAACAACAAATTTTGTAAAATTTTAGAATGAAGCACAAAATACTATTCAATAAAGCAATCAAATGGTAAAATCAAGCAATCAGAGCATAGAGAATACCTTATCATTAATTTATCTCCGATGATAACGCAAACACTGCAACCACCAAATTAATCACCACCGTTGTTGTCTTGTACGGGAGCGTCATCGGATCTAGACACAGTGATGGCCTTGGAACAGTCATTTTTGTCGATTTCGACTTTGAATTCGATAGATTCATCAACATCGATATCGAAACTCTCAGATCTGATGGTGAATTGGAGAATGAATAAATCGTTGTTGCCGGCGTCGATGAAACCAAAGAGATGTCAAACAAATTGACGAAGTTGGAGGAATACAAAGATGAATGATGTCGGAGGAAGACGGAGACGAACGATGTCAAAGATAGATGGAGCCGTCAGAACTCGTCGGAGATGATGAATCACGATGACAATACTTAGAGAGGGTTTGAGAACGAAATCCAAAAGCTTCACTCACGTTGGTTTATAACATAGGAATATAATGATCTTTTAATTTAATAAATAATGGTATTAGTGGAAAAATAAGTAATGGATGGTAAATTAGGAACTAAAACTAGGTTTGATGGTATTCTGGGGCATTCTCTTAAATCAACCATGTTTGAAGAAAAGAATAATTTTTGTCAAGATTAATTTAATAATAATACTATAGGCTTTTTGGTTGGAACTAAATCTGAATCCAGTCAACAAAAATATTCAGATTTTTTTCGAACTCAATCTGCTGAATCCAGTTAGACTCAACCGCACAAATTATGAAATCCGAAGGTTTTGCCAACAAAAAATCTGAACTGGCGCAATTGGTTAAGTATCATTCCAAATCAGCTTCGCATCCTTGCTTCGAAGTTCGAACTGTATTGTAAACATGAAATCGTTTTCTTAACTTCGTTTTACAAAAGATACATTAACATTTAATTCAAAATCATCACAACAAAAAAAAATCAAAAGAAATATTGATACACAAAAAAAAAATCACACATTAAAAGAAAAAAAGCAAAGTATCTTTTGGCTTTTTAATAACAATAAATACATATATACTTTTTTCAAATGTTTTCTTAGAATCAAAACTATATTAAAAACAAAAAAAAAAGGTTGTAACCAGTTTACAAATTATTGTTTTGATAGGCATGTAAACGGGTAAGTTATAGGTTGATTTAATTATCTATGATTCGATTAGCATTGCTAATGTTTCCGAAGTCACCACAAACTATTAAGATTTTTAAAGAGGCATGATCAAATATTTAGTAGTGAGAATTATTAAAACATGGAGACAAATTCACAAGTTGTGAACAATCATGTCATCCATATATGTAGACTCAAAGGCTTGAATGGGGATTAAACACGTACGCTTTGATAGATTCCCATCACTCACTCGGTGAGATCTAGAAATACTAATGAGTACCCAAATACTGGTGCTGGAATGATATCCGGTTTTTCAATCAAAGAGAAGTCATAGGTTGTGACGACGACTAGATAATAATGAAGAAATATAATATAGCTATCTGAAGCCTGGCGAACTCTGCTCCTGCACATCCTCCTTCAAAGGCCATGAACGTTCTAGAGCCGCCAGAAAGCAGTTCTAACTTTTGAAAATGGATAAAAAGACCTTCAGTTACAAGAATATAACCTTAGGTTGGTCTGTTTATAACGTTAGCTTTACATTGCAATGATAAGGAGATATTTACTTAAATATACCAGAATTCCATGTGATCAGAGCCGTTCTCCAACCCAAATGATAAGGAGATATATACTTAATTCATAGTGTTCTGGCTGGTCTGCTTCAGAGAAGTTCCATGTTTGTTCAGCTTCGTCAATAGGTAAGCCAATGCGACTTTAGCACCCAAGGCAGAATGACCACGGGACAAGCAGATTGCACCACCCACAAGTACCAGACCTTTTGCTATCAGTTTCTTTGATGGTTTTCTCAATATTTTTCTGTGTTTGGCTACAACATGAGTCAACACTTCTTCACCACTACTTGTTCCCATGGAGACTGTGACATCATCTGTCTGAGTTTCTAACTCTGATGGAACCTGCAGTAACAACAACAACCATGACAGTGAAGACCAAATCGGTTGCTTCATGCACATTCGGGTTTCAGGACACTGAATTCCAGCAGCTTACAGAACAAAATATTTAATACGAACCTCACCTTACCTTTTTTATTAAGGTGACAGCAGATAAGATGGGTCCTTGTTGGGTTCCCTGACTGGTTGCCATGTATTTACAAAGTGCATTATCCATCTTACAAATGTAACTCCATATGCCTTTTGAAAAGGCGAGCTTCGCCATCTCAACATTTAACCCAGCATTCTCCTGATGAAACATTTTGATCTCACAAGCATTTCTGCCGGGAACTGCAGCAAGTGTTAAGGTTTAGGTATCAAACATATGGAATCTGAGGACGACTACACAAATACCGTACTCACTATGATCACTTGATCTCTGATTATATGGAATTCAAACAACATTGATCAGAAATTTTAGGTGAATAAGAAAACGACTTGCCTTGCCTGATTCGCCAACCAGATCTAAAATAGCTTACACGTACGTACTTCCTCTGTTTCGGTACCATATTGTGATCACATTCCTAATAATAATAATAACCAAAGAGCAAAACAATAAGTTAAGAAGCAACAACAAATTGTGACAGATAGAGAGAGAGAGAGAGAGAAGTTTCAGTTAATTTTATACCTTAGTGAAACAGTAGAATTTGTCCTTTCCTTGCCACAGTCTCCAAGCTAGTAGGTACTCTCTTGATGTCAACAAAGGAAACTTTTTAACCGTGCGACCACTCTCGACTCCGGTAATAGTGTCAACCTGCAACTGCTCATGATCAACCACAGTCTTATCCCATTGTTTCCTATAATCATTGTCCATGTAAAAGTCCCTCAAAATCTCTGCAGAACAGTCCTCAAAGACCGTGACACTTAGGTACTTCATAGGACCACCATCCTAAGAAAAGAAAAGAGCCAAAGGCTTTATTCATCATTACTCATTAATCAGAATAAAAGACTAAAATGACACAAAGTGAAGAAGATATATAGAAAACGATTTGAAACAAGTACTACTTTAGGCTTGGAGCGTTTAGCAGTGTAAGAAATGCGATCGTTGCTTCTGTGAATAACATGTTCCCATATCTCATCATCAGACTCATTTCTTTCCTCCAATTTTTCGATAAGAAATTTCAAATCTTCATCAGCAACTAGTCTGGATATATAGAGGAAACTCGTATTAGAAACAGCTCAATGAAAGCAATACACATAAAAAAAAAAAAAGCCTAAAGATTAGAGAACCATTCTCCTTCAAAGTTTGAAAGCAACACACTTTAAGCTAAAAAAGGATACTAAAACACATTAACTGGCATAAAAATCAAACCTTTATTTACCTTGATTGAGAAATCACGGCATGAGAAACTGGGTCGGTAGGCGAAGAACTGAAGAAGCGAAATTTAGAAGAAAATAAGATATGAAAGAGAAGAATTAAGAGAAGCGAAATCGCGGTGGCCCAGATGTAACCATCTCGCCGGGAAAGTTGGTCGGAGAAGAAAGACAAAGCCCAGTTGAGTAAGCTCTTCATCGAAATCCCAAATCTCTACGCTACGATGTTTGAGATTTCGAACTCATCAATTGATTCATAATCATCGGTGGCGTGTGTTTCCAGTTGCACTTGCGGGCAGGGCAAGGCAACGGCTTCACCGGATTCACTCTGCTTTACTCTCTTCTCTTTATTTTATTTTATTTATGGTTTAACCCTCAAGTTTTTAATTATTCTTCTCTTTTGACCCCTTTGTTTTGTATTCTTATAATCTTGCCCTCTTTGTGCTCAATCTAATAAAATGGGTGCTTTATATACAAAAACATGACCAACCTATTTGACAGGTCAGACTATATTTGTGTGGTTTAGAGAACCATAAACTGAGGCAAGCCACATAAATTGAAAATGGAAAGAATCTGTCGTTGTAATTCATGTAAAATAATATATGGAAGAAATGAAGTGTGTCACAGATCTTGATGTTCTCTATTCTGGATAAGGGCCATAAGGCAACAGTTGATTCTATTGATTCTGTGACAATCACGATGATCACAAGACTTGTAATAAGCTTATTTTGTGGAGAAATCCACAAGAGAGACAAGTAATTTTAATATGAGGGGCCAGCTTTCATATCGACTGGTGTCTTTACTATAGCACATCATCTCCACTGTCAGCTGTGACCACAAGAAACAAAGTTAGGAACAGGAGGGAATAATAGGAGAGAAATGCATCCAGATTAACTATACTCTCTTGAGTTCAGATTTAGATGATCTAAACCCATTAATATTGAAAACAAATGTTACGAGACATTAACCATAAGGGTGTACGTAGACATATGGATTGCTGTTACTCATCATGAGACTCTTCAGAGTTAGTTTCTCTCCTTTGTCTTGTTAGCCTTTTGGTTTGATTGGTACAGTAAATCTTAATTACCAAGTGAAGCATGGCCATGTTGGTATACAATCCAAGTCCCACCTGAATTTTGAAGGGATTATCATTAATATATAAATTAGGATTATGGTCAATCTACTAATTGTCAATTGGTTTTTAGTTAGAAGCCCAAGATAAGCCCAAATTTAACATGGTATTAGAGCCCAAGGTTAAAATTCTGGTGAAACTAAAAAAGTGGATACGGACATGCCTCTTGTTAACCCGAGTAATGGGGGCCCAAGAAGGAATTTATTATCGGTCCAAGTGGGGTCGGTTCGAGATGGAGTTATTATCTCGAGGAGGCGTGTTCTTGGTTTGAAGAGGAGATTGTTGGGATACAATCCAAGTCACACATCTGAAGTTTGAAGGGACTATCATTAATATATAAAGGTTTAGGGTCAATCTACTAATTGTCAATTGTTTTTTAGTTAGAAGCTCAAGATAAGCCCGAATTTAACAGGCCAAAACTGTATTCCTGCAGAGCCGTCTCCGGCCGGGATCAGCAAACCATTAATGAGATGGAGTCCTGAGTCCATGAACGTTTTCTAGAAGCCGTGAACAACAAGCTTGAAGCGAGTTAATTTTTTATGTGATTCCAACACTATTATTCATGGTTTTGTTTTTCATCTTTTTCGGCTGCAAAATGTTGATCTAAGCAGGTGTTGTTTTGTTTTTTTTTTTTTTTTTTT
>NC_025696.1:16616015-16653557 GCF_000633955.1 Camelina sativa
TTGGTGATATGCAGAGGCAACTCCTAAGGCTGTTATGAAACTGATGAACGTTGTTGAAAGAGTTTTACCATATATCAAGTTAGCAGCCACTTGGAGGCAGGTGTACACTAACTCAACCAGTTACGTTAAATCTCACAGAGATCATTTCAACTACATAAGCTGAACATTTTTTGAAGCTGTCCTTTATTTTTTCCACAAGTAAAGACTAACCAAGTATATGCCAGAGAGAAAACAAGGTAACTGCTGCTGCTTCATATATGATCATTTTTTTTTTGCAGGGAAGAAGAATGGTAACACAGAAGACAAGAAACCATCTTCGAATAACCAACCAATCGTTACTATATGACCCAATGAGAGATATACTGACAAATTCCTTTAGTTATTTACAAAAGAATCAATCTAACAAATTATATAAGATGGAATTTGGCATCCAATATAAAGGATGTTGAAAGAGAAATTAAAAGAAAAGATCCGTCAAGACCTACTACTACATGTTATATTTGGCATATATGTATACCCTTCCTTCCCAATCATATCTACCTCCTCTAATCCTAACCTATAGTAAGCAGGTGCTGAAGAGACGTAAAATTTTAAATTCCTCCTTTGGCTTCATAGTCTTCCTTTACAGCGACCAATTCATTATATCAGATGAGTCAGCCAGTGCGGGTGGCTTCAGCGGCCCTTTCCCGCATCATCTCCATTACAGCAGCTCTACGCCTTTTGTCTGACTGCTGCTGCTGTCTACTATTCATCGCTCTCAAATCTCTGTTACAATGAAACACCGACGAATTAGCCATCTATATATTAATTATATATATATATATAACATGTGTAAAAGCATGTGAAAATCTCTCTCTATATATATATGTACCTGCATTTAGGGATAGTGCACTGAGAATCTCTACAACTGCGGGCATGGTGCCTGATGATACTGAAAGAATGAGATGCGTGCTAGATCTACAGACTTCTATGACAGATATGTATGAGCGATGCTTAACAGAGAGATGAAAGGATAGTGAAGAGACGACACAAGAGATTTGTTAACGGGGTTCGGATAACCTACATCCCCGGGACCAAGTCCAGAATCATTCACTAGAATAAGAACGCAAAAGTCACATTTGCCAATGGTATCTAGCACACACTTGTGCCTACCACTCTTATCTACATGAACCAAAGGAACCACCACTCTTTGTCTTTTCCGACGAGTGTGAACCTCTACAAAAACCACCGACAGATTCTCTATCTTGTCGGTGGGACAACACCACACACAACATGTGTGCTTCTCTCAATTTTAGGTCTAGGGTGCGTGAGCTTCTCCTTGCTACTACCTCTTCCTTTTATACCTCTTAGAGTTCTCCACAAACTCTAGATTACACAAGCTTCTTCCTCTTGTCTTTTAGGTAAAAGCTTGTTCTCTTTTTGTCAACTTGACCCATGCTTTTGTTCCTGTCGTACCTAACACAAGCATGCTTCTCTGACACAGCCGTTCCACTGTTTGCTGCAACTTGACGCTTTTCTGCTCTGTTGCACTACACAACCTCTTCACGATTCATCTCTTGTTTCCAGCTCTGTAGCACTACACAGCCACTACAAGTTGTCTGCTCTGTTTTCATCTCTGTTGCACTTCAAGTTTACTCAACTGCTAAACAAACTTCTGCTAAGTTGTATGATGCAGCTGATACCTTCTTTCTGCTCTGTTGCACTTTCAGAGTTACTCAACTGCTAATGGAAGACTTGTTCTCATGAGCTTAAAGCATGATTGTTTGAGCTCTCACTTCTTGGATCTTCTCACTAAGACTCCAAGGTTCAACACGTCACTTCATTCCATGTGACTTTACATTGAGCTGTCTTGGCTGTGGTAGATTCTCTGATTCTCTATCTGACGAATTACTGCGTCTGTGTGTGTAGCTGGTTACACATGCTCCAACTTGATCAATGCTTCTGTTTCTCAACATATGTTTGTGTCTGACTTGTTAACTGCAACGTTCACTGCATCTGTGTCTGTACTTTCGGTTGTATCAGGTTTACCCATTGCTTCTTGATCATCTCTCTTGATTCTTATAACCAGTAACAAGACCAATATATCTTCAATCTCTCCCTTTGTTACTGAGTTATAGAACTCAAGCTTTCTCTATTCTTGCACTTGATGATCTTCAAGCTTTCATGATGTAACTGAAACTTTGGCATCTTCATTACATTGAGAGGATTCTGTCATTGTGATCTTCTCTCTTCTGTTTCAATAGTTACTCCTTTACGCCTTGTTGTCAATCTTACAATTCTGTCAACACCGTGTATCTTCAATCTCTCCCTTGTTGACTGAGTTGTAGGACTGACAAACATTGATGATCTGCAACCTCTACATATCATGTTCTTGTTTCTTTTTGGCATATATATTTCAAACAACTTCAATCTCGGTCAACACACAAATCAATCTCTCCCTTGTTGACTGAGTTGAAGGACTCTAACTCTCCCTTAATCATAACCCATCAAGCTCCTTATCTTGACTTGATCACATCTTTAGTGAATATCAAATACCTCCAAGTATTGCCTGCAACCACGACATAGCATAGCAACAACAACAACTAGCATATGGGAGTAATTCAGAGAGTCTCCCTTTGATGCTCAGTTTGATATTCAACTTCATACGATGAACCAACTTGTCATCATCAAACCTTGGACTTGACATTAATACCATCTTCTGCATTTATCAAACATCTTCAAGTTGTGACAGCAGCAATGACACAAGCATAGCAGCCCCAACAACTAGCAAATGGGAGTAAATACAAGAACTCTCCCTTTTTAGCGCAGTTTGATACTCAAGCAATCAATGGCACTAACTCATCTTGCAAGGCAACCATAAAAACTCCCCCTGCTTGAGTGCATAACTAAGGTAAAAAGTAACAGATATCAAGAGCTTAGTCCAATAAGAAACTCATTAAGCAAATATTGATCCTCCTCTTACTTTGATGTTAAGAGTCTGCTCAGACTTGCTTGAACACTGCAGAAAATTCACACATACCAAAATCATATAACCAGAACATGATATCAGCCATCAAACCAATGACAATGATGACTTGGTTACAATGACACAGATGAGAGTAGCTCATAACTAGTTAACCCATCTTCAGAAATGTACCGCTGTCGCCAATAGGATCAGGATCAAAGCCTGCCGTACGCACAGAACAGCTAATTTCTGAAGACAAAAACACAAACCAGTACTGAGCCGAGAACACTTCCTTGAGAACACAATTGTCAAACATCTTAAAATCCCCTTTGAACCTCATGAATCTTAACTTGATCAGAACCTCTTAGTACTAGCAATCATTGTGCTTCATTTTGAAGTTCAGCCTTTGAACAATGGAAACTAACATGATCATCAAACTTAATACCTTTGTAGTCGCAGCGGAAACATAGACAATTCTCTTGAACCATGATGATCTTGTGAAATGTAGCATTGACTGAATAGCCTCAGCTTCTGCAGACTTGCTTGCTCAAGTAGCCTTGATTTAGAGCTGTTTCCATTTTTGCAAATATAGGCTTCAAAACGCTCTTCTTTACTAAGTCAGATCAGATATCCAGATATTGTACTTCATGAAGTAGAGGTCTCTTCTATATCAACTAGTTACAATACAGATCACACCTATGCTTTTTTTGAAACTCCTCCTGAACCTCAAGCAATATACCAAACCAGAGATTGGGTATAAAACCACACGCACACAACAGTTTCTTGAGCCAACCTTTGAACAACATCTTGTGATCCCAACTGTGAACCAATGAATAAGACAGATGATTGCAGCTTTTGTAGCAGTTGTTATCTCAGTATTTGGAACGTCTTTCTTCAAAAACACATAAGAAGGAACTCATATAAAATCCTCAGATTTTTAAAACCTGGAGCAGCAACAACTTCTTGAATTTCAAAAGCGATATCCCAACTTTCACTGACAAGACACTTCAGCTTCCTGGGTTACAACTTAACCGGTGTTACTCAAAGCTGAGTATTCTACCTCAAATTAATCCCGACCAACATCTCCTTGCAGATGTCACTTAAGCTAACCTTGCAGAACTGGACCGGAGTTACACAACTCTGAGTATTCTACCTCAGATTGATCCCGACCATCTTATACTACTAGTGAAAGTGAATCCTTCTCTTGATATTTAATAATCCAGCGCTTTTACTCTTCTCTTCTAACACCCAGATGTCTTCTTGAATATTCTGCAACAACTAACTTGAAAAACAATCCCAACCAATACAAGGCACAACTAAGAACAAAACCAATATCAACTGATACGAGCTTCAAGGACAATCCTCACTAAAACCTTAAAACTCCAAGACCCAAAAGAATTTTCAACAGAAACAAATGTGTTTCACATATCCATAGTAACACTTCTCTCGTGACACTAACTCCCAGCAGAGATTAATTCCTTGTAAACATATTCCATCACGCAGAAGATTTTACATATATTGACATACGTTTGAGGTAGTGACATAGAGGTGAATGTCTGCCTTGACCACTTCAGACTTTGGTGCAAGATATTCACCTTCAGATCAGATGACTTTCCACACTTCTTCACAATTAACTTCGTCTTACTCACTGATGGATCTTAATACTTTGATTGTGATTACCTGACCTAGGAACATTAAGAACACCTGTTTCTTTTTCCAACCATGAGGTCTTGAACTGAGCTTCTTCTCCTGCCTTGATGCAGAGCATATACGAAATAACAAAACAGCCTAGAAAAATTCAAAATGTTGTGGGATGATCAAGCACAGCAATATGAAGCCACGGGAGAAAGCGGATCACAATTTGGGTTTGTGGATTGAAAGTTAAGACCAAAATCCAAAGCAGATCCAAACTGCTAAAACCCTGCGAACAGCTAAATTTGAGAACAGTTTCCTATCAAATGACACAGAATCAGAAGGAGAACTTTATATCATTGGGAAGATCCTGCTTTCAAAATTCCAAAACATCCTTCAATACAGAAATCCGAGGTATACAGCGAAGTCAAACGCAGAGGCAAAGTCAGACAAGAACCCAGCTTCATGAGCCTGCAACTCCATCAAACTCATAACTTCTTCATATCTTCTTCTTTTAACATTATGAGTTTGTTTTTCTCCCCCATGTTGATTATGTGTTTCAACCAAAAACTGTTCCATAGGAAACACACAATCAACATAGACTCATCTGTTTGCAGACTTCAAAGACCTTGATATATCTATCATAAAAAATTCTTCACCATTTCTTGATCCACGACACAAACGAAGCAGCAACTCAACCCAGAAACTTTTGCAACTTGGTCGCAAGATCAACATCAGAGATACAAAGCCACATGTGAAAGCAGATCATGGTTTGGGGTTACGGTTTGGAAGTTATGACCAAATCCCCAAAACATATCCAGAAGATAACTCTGCAAACAACCAACTTTAAAAGCAGATTCCAATAATATCACAGAGAACCAGAATGAGATCTTTATGTCCTTGAGAAGATCTCATTTCCAATTTTTCAAAAGATCTGCCAGCACTAGAAACCAAGATCTGAAGTCAAAGGAAAATGTAGAAGAAGAACACATACCAGAGACACCACAATTTCCTTGATGTATGAAATTATAACACGACTGCAGATTTCAGTATCTGAAAAAAATATTTCATTTGATCTCTTCTCAAAAGCCAGCAACATTCATAAGACCCATAATCCAAATGATTATCCTTTGATGATACTTCCCTTTCTTGTGATCTCAACCAATCAATATGACCTCAAGTCTTCTTCTTTAGCTAGGAGCATCTTTGATAGGCTGAGACAAACCTCTACAAAACAACTCATGCAATTCAGCCCTTCCCTGATCACTTCTTCACCATACTGTTTCTATCTCCATTAGATCGCAACACTCCACGAGCTTCTTCAAGAATACATACAGGCTCAAACTGAACCCAAACATGTGGCTGATGTCGAACTCCACAGTCACCTGCAGCTTTGACCTATCTTCACCATTTTCTGTAATGGGCTTAGATATAATACCACACTAGGCCTTTGCACAGTTACCAGAAACCCAACATAACACAAGACCACACAAGATCAATTCCTCATCTTTCTTAAGAGGCATCAGCGACAAACTTCAACATTAGTGAGGATCAAGCTTCATTCCTCACACAAGCTCTTCTTCACTTCCATAGACACCCAGATTCAGAGATCATAATTCTTTGCCGAGAATCACTTCCTTTCTTTTCAAATTAGAGAAAATAACCAGATTGTGTTATTAACTCTTTCTCTAAAGTCCCAACACAAGTAACACTTGTGATTGCAAGGAACCAATCAAACGACCATTGAATCCTCAGCGGCAGAGAGATGAACGTCTTCTTCTCTCACTCAAAATCAGATGTAAACCACAACACTTCGTCTCTCTCTCTTTACCGTTAGAGACACAGAACAAGGACTCACCCCAGATTTGGGTTATCAACAATGAGCATCATGTGACATCTTCTTAGCCTCCAACTCACTTTATAATTTCAAAAATGAAGTAATTCCACCTCAAATCCATGATATATACTTCATATTGTTACCATAATCTCCAGTGAATTTTATGAAATGCTCAAGAAACAATTCACAATGGCTCACAGCATTTCCGGCATCAGAACATAAACTTCAAAAGCAATGATGAAGACAATCGCAAAAACTTGAAGGCTAATCTTCCAAACCAAATCTAGAAGCTTTAGGAAAAATACCTATTGCTTCCAGCTTCTTGTGACAACGCACATACAACGGAGAATCTCTGAGCATCAACAAATCCTTTATTAATTTCATGGCAAACACCAAACTGGAGCAGAAGACTCTCGTTGACTTGTTGATTTTTTAAAACCAGATCCACACGTGGTAAAAACCTTCACATGCCCAACACCTTAAAACAACTCCTTGTGGGCTTTTATTGGGCCTGATTTACGAATTTAGATGAAAGCCGACCAAAAACACAAAATACCCATGTGAGAAAACCTTTCTCCTTTCTTCGACTACAATTTCTCACGGCATGAGAACCAAGACATCTTGAAGAGACACTGAAAAATCCGATGAACTGTACAAACAACTTTGGACGAGTTTGAAAACAGATCTGATGTCGTCATCTTTCTCTCATCTCTTTGTTCTTCATTTTCACCAACCTGGATAGAACCCATCACTTGATTTTCTCCAAATAAGATCATAGCTCTTCTTCCTCATCTAGACACATCTCAGGATCTAACCTGTTAGAGACAGTATAATCTCAAATCGGTTTCCTGCTCTGATACCAATTGAAAGAATGAGATGCGTGCTAGATCTACAGACTTGTATGACAGATATGTATGAGCGATGCTTAACAGAGAGATGAAAGGATAGTGAAGAGACGACACAAGAGATTTGTTAACGGGGTTCGGATAACCTACATCCCCGGGACCAAATCCAGAATCATTCACTAGAATAAGAACACAAAAGTCACATTTGCCAATGGTATCTAGCACACACTTGTGCCTACCACTCTTATCTACATGAACCAAAGGAAACACCACTCTTTGTCTTTTCCGACGAGTGTGAACCTCTACAAAAACCACCAACAGATTCTCTATCTTGTCGGTGGGACAACACCATACACAACATGTGTGCTTCTCTCAATTTTAGGTCTAGGGTGCATGAGCTTCTCCTTGCTACCACCTCTTCCTTTTATACCTCTTAGAGTTCTCCACAAACCCTAGATTCCACAAGCTTCTTCCTCTTGTCTTTTAGGTAAAAGCTTGTTCTCTTTTTGTCAAATTGACCCATGCTTTTGTTCCTGTCGTACCTAACACAAGCATGCTTCTCTGACACAGCCGTTCCACTGTTTGCTGCAACTTGACGCTTTTCTGCTCTGTTGCACTACACAACCTCTTCACGATTCATCTCTTGTTTCCAGCTCTGTAGCACTACACAGCCACTACAAGTTGTCTGCTCTGTTTTCATCTCTGTTGCACTTCAAGTTTACTCAACTGCTAAACAAACTTCTGCTAAGTTGTATGATGCAGCTGATACCTTCTTTCTGCTCTGTTGCACTTTCAGAGTTACTCAACTGCTAATGGAAGACTTGTTCTCATGAGCTTAAAGCATGATTGTTTGAGGTCTCACTTCTTGGATCTTCTCACTAAGACTCCAAGGTTCAATACGTCACTTCATTCCATGTGACTTTACATTGAGCTGTCTTGGCTGTGGTAGATTCTCTGATTATCTATCTGAGGAATCACTGCGTCTGTGTCTGTAGCTGGTTACACATGCTCCAACTTGATCAATGCTTCTGTTTCTCAACATATGTTTGTGTCTGACTTGTTAACTACAATGTTCACTGCATTTGTGTCTGTACTTTCGGTTGTATCAGGTTTACCCATTGCTTCTTGATCATCTCTCTTGATTCTTATAACCAGTAACAAGACCAATATATCTTCAGATACTCTAAAATTTCTTACAATAGGGGCAACCTCTTACAGGACCAATCTTACATGCCAAAAAATGTCTGAAGAATGTCTTCATCATACGACAACCTTGATACTGGCACTGTGTTGCAGAGCGGCATGCATTTACATGTACCAGCTGTTCTTTTAACTGAAAATACCAACAACCGAGATTCATTTGCTCTGTTTCTAGCAGCTACACACACAGAAACAGTCTAAATAATATAAGTAATGGCTTAATAAGAAAATACCTTCTCCGGATTGGCTAGATAACTGTGATTAGATTGCCCGGTGTGTTGTACAACACTAGTATCCGCAGAAGATGAACGACTTATCAGTTTATGTGGATGGTTGATAGGGGCCTTGGAGTAACAGGCACTGCATACATCATAGCTTGGACAAACTTCACAGTGCCAGCCCTGAGAGTTTTCAATTTCTTGTTGGCAGATGGAGCAAAACGTCGCAAATGCAGGGGCAGTAGGGTTGTGAAGATGATAGAGAATCATCATGGAAGAATGTTTCGCCCGCCTTAGAGTGTCGTACTGATAGTTGTTTCCTTGGCAAAGATTCAGGAAAGCTTGTCTATTATCAAAGAACTCGCTCTCGAGGTTGTCATCTTTGTCCATAATCTCTGCGGGAACGTCTTTGATGGCCACCTGCAAATCCACACCTTGTTAGTTTCCAAAAAAGAGATAGGAATGATACTTTTAAAGCTCTAACCACCAAAGAAACTTACAGGGAATAGGGAGTGTTTCTCTTTCTGATTAATCGGGTGTCTCTCTTTATCTATGCGGTTCTGTTCCACTTCATTACACCTGCGGGTTGAAAGAGAGTGGTTTAATTGAACAGCTTGAAGTACTAGATAACCTGAATGCATATGATCATATATAGATGATGAGATCTTACTTGTCACATATCTGGAAAAATCTTGCACTGATTGCACACCTACCGGTTTCCAGATACCATGAGAGTGGTACAATGCTTGCAGCAATGTTGCAAATGCACCATTATAAAATCTTCCTTCATCGGACAAATGGTCTCACCGAGCTACACAAAACAGAACAAAATAATAAAACATGAGCTACAGACGAAACTAGAGGAAGTATGATCATCATTAGTGGGCATATATAGAGAATGAGAAGTTACTTTTTGCATCATCAGTCGATCCTTTGAGGCATTAGCAGAAAGCTCCAACTGGCCAAAAGCTCTAAGGGCTCTTTTCGATATGACATTTTTGGTAGATCCTTTTCTGTTTAAATTCGTACCATCATCTTCTTGGCTCATTTGACCTATCAAATCCTCCGCAGCACCTGGCCAGTAGTCTCCATCAAAATATGGCAACCTTGCAGCAGTCACAGTAGCTCTGCATTCGCTAGACTAGACAAAGAAATGATCGTAGAGGTTTGTGCATTCGACGACCACACCTTCTTTTGAAGATTTCCTTAACATTGCTAGGTAGGAATGTGGTAAGTGCCAACAACAAAATCTACATAAAACTTGACAAACAAGTAATTAAAAACAAAACGGTCAGGTCTCATACCATTCCCTTAGTTTGTTAGTCTTTGGCGTCTTCTGGATTTCAGGATGACAATAAAGAATGTAATCTTCACCCTTAAGTGGGGGGCATGCCCAGATATAGCAGCTTGTAAAACCACGTTTCTTACAATAATCGAGATAACCAATCTGCAAAATGGGAACAATATCAGGCTCGTGAAGCAAAACATGAAACCTAAAAGAAGCTGTGGGAACAGAGGAAAAGTGGCTTACCAGAATCTCATGGTACACAAACGTGTGGAGGGCTT
Source organism: Camelina sativa (assembly GCF_000633955.1). Lineage (NCBI taxonomy): Eukaryota > Viridiplantae > Streptophyta > Magnoliopsida > Brassicales > Brassicaceae > Camelina > Camelina sativa. The sequence continues at coordinate 16,626,258 of NC_025696.1, forward strand.
CTCCGTGTTAGTCATAATTGAGTTTGTTGTTAGAGTCGTGTCGGTTACGGGAGTGAGTGTTAGAGTCGTGTCTATTAGTTAAGAGGCACAAGAAAGAAGAGTTGCATCTCTTCACTTTCGACTCTGTTGAAAGTTTATTTAAAGTCATTGTTGTATTGTCGAATTACAAGTTGTTGGTTTTCTTTTTCTATCTAATAAAGAGACAAAAGTTTTTCTATTTATTTTCTGGGTTGATCACTATCAAATCTGATTGTGATACAAAGTCCAGTTCATTCTTAATACTCTGTTTCAGAAACTTCAGTTTCTAACATGGTATCAGAGCTCTACTGATTCTAGGGCCAATCCAAATACAAAGACAAACAAAAATCTGAGATCATGGAGGCAACATCACAACAAGTGATTCCCATATTCGATGGGGATAACTATGCTTTCTGGGAAATAAAGATGAAGACCATCTTAAGAACGAGAAAATTATGGGAAGTAGTGGAGACGGGAGTTTCAACTAAGCCAACTGAAGGAGATCATTCTCCAGAAGCACTGCAATTGAAAAATAAATGGGAGGACTCATCATTGAAGGATCTAATGGCACTGCAACTCTTGCAAACTGCCGTCACAGATCAGATATTTCCTCGTATTGCACCAGCAGTCACATCGAAGGATGCTTGGAGTGCATTGAAAACAGAGTTTGAGGGATCTCCTCAAGTACGGTTGATCAATTTGCAATCATTGAGAAGGGAATATGAAAACCTAAAGATGAACGAAGGAGACAACATCAAAGATTTCACAGACAAGTTAATTGTTTTGGGAAATCAATTAAGAGTTCATGGAGAAGAGAAGACAGATTATCAAGTTGTTCAGAAAATCTTAATTTCTCTTCCCGCAAGATTTGACAGCATTGTGGCTGTGATGGAGCAGACGAAGGATCTAACTTCGTTACCTGTAGCTGAGTTGATCGGAACTCTGAAGGCACATGAGAAGCGTGTGTCGTCTCGAAGTGAAAGCATGTCAGAAGGAGCATTTCATGCTTTGTCACGAGAAGGAAAAGCCATTGGTAGACCAGAGAATGGAAAAGCAAGTGGCGTGACAACAAAGTCAAACAATGGTGTGGATTTTGTAAGAAGAAATACCACACAGAATCGAACTGCTGGAAGAAACAAGAGATGGAGAACAGCAAAAATTCTAAGGGATGCTTCAACTGTGGCCAAGTTGGGCATTTTTCAAGAGAGTGTCGTTCTAAGAAGTATGAACGGGCACATGTGACGCTTGAAGATGAAGATGTTGAAGATCATATGTTATTTAGTGCAACAGAAGAAGCACTGATAATCACTAAAGAAGATGTGTGGTTAGTCGACAGTGGTTGTACAAATCATATGACAAGAGAAGAGAGATACTTCACAAGCCTTGATAGAAGTATCAATGTTCGAATAAAAGTTGGGAACGGAGAAGTTGTTATGACTGCGGTAAAGGAGATATTACAGTCAGCACAAAATATGGAAAGAAGGTGATAAGGAATGTATTTCTGGTGCCGGAACTGGAGAAGAATCTACTAAGTGTCCCACAAATTATATCTGTTGGATATAGCGTCTTGTTCAAGAATAAGCGTTGTACCATCTTGGATCCTATGGGGAAGAAGATCATGGAAATACAGATGGTGAATAAGAGCCTTCCAGTCACATGGAATTCTTTTCAAGAAAGTGCGTTGGTGACTCGTGAAGAGGAAGTAATGGAGTTATGGCATCGAAGACTAGGGCATGTGGGAAATTCAAGAATGGAACTAATGCAAAACAAGAAGATGGTAGATGGGTTACCAAAGTTCCATGTAAACAAAGAAGTTTGTGGAGTTTGCAAACTGGGAAAGCAAGTCCGAGAAGCGTTTCCAAAGGAGTCTCAAACAAGAACAAAGGAGAAACTTGAGCTTGTTCATACAGATGTCTGCGGTCCAATGCAAACTGTTTCTCTTAACGGAAGTAGATACTTCTTGTTGTTTGTAGATGACTATACTCACATGGCGTGGGTATATTTTCTCAAACAAAAATCTGAAGTTTTTATAACTTTCAAGAAGTTTAAAGCCTTGGTGGAGACACAATCGGAGAAAAATATTAAAAGGTGGTGGTGAATTTACTTCAAGTGAATTCAATGAGTTTTGTGATAAAGAAGGAATCGAGAGACAAGTAACTGTGCCGTATTCACCGCAACAAAACGGCACTGCAGAACGTAAGAATCGATCTTTGATGGAGATGGCACGTACCTTACTTGCTGATCAAGGCCTTCCTCACAAGCTGTGGGCAGAGGCGGTATAGACATCAAACTACTTACAAAACCGTTTGCCCACAAAGGCAATAGAAGATGAGGTCACACCAATAGAGAAGTGGAGTGGTCACAAGCCAACAGTTGATCACTTAAAGGTTTTTGGGAGTATATGCTACATACATATACCCAAGGAAAAGAGAAGGAAGTTAGATGAAAGGGCAAAGCAAGGAATCTTCATTGGATACAGCAGCAAATTTAAAGGATACAAAGTATTTCTACTTGATTCGGAGAAAGTGGAGATATCTAGAGATGTGTCGTTTGAAGAAGAAAAAAAATGGGATTGGGTGAGAAAAGTCGAAGTCAAGAAGAACTTCAGTATTCCCGTAAGTGTTCCTCAATCACAAGAAGAACAAAGAGAAATCATCTCAAGTCCAGTTCAGCCTCAAATTGGTGACCGAGATAACAATCAAGGAGGAGAAAGATCTTCAGAATCACCAAAGAAATATAAGTCCATGACTGAAATCCTGCAAATTGCTCCAAGGGTGGTTCTCGAAGAAACAGAAGCATGTTTTGCTGTCTCTGAAGAGCCAAAATCTTATGATGATGCATGTGGAATTAAAGAATGGAGAGAAGCTATGACTAAAGAAATCAAGATGATAGAGAAAAACAAAACATGGTCACTTGTGGAGAAACCGGAAAATGAAAATGTCATAAGCGTGAAGTGGATATATTGGATCAAAACAGATACAAATGGAGTTCCATTCAAGTATAAAGCAAGGTTAGTTGCAAGAGGGTTTTCTCAACAATATGGTGTTGATTATCTTGAGACGTTTGCACCTGTCTCAAGACATGACACAATTCGGGCTGTTCTTGCTTTTGCGGCACAAATGGAATGGAAGCTTTATCAAATGGATGTCAAGTCAGCGTTTCTAAATGGAGAGCTTGATGAGGAGATATATGTCACAACCACCTGGTTTTGTCAAAGAAGGTGAAGAAGAGAAAGTGTTAAGGCTATGGAAAGCCTTATATGGTTTAAAACAAGCCCCTCGGGCTTGGTATGGGAGAATTGATGCATACTTTCTTCAGCATGGTTTTCAAAGAAGTGTGAATGATGCAGCTCTTTATGTGATGAAGAAAGACAAAGACATTTTGGTCATGAGTTTGTAAGTGGACGACATCATAATCACCGGCAACAATAAACAACTCATCGACAAATTCAAGGCAGAAATGAAGATAGAGTTTGAGATGATAGATATGGGAATGTTAAATTACTTTCTGGGTATGGAGATAGTTCAAGATGATCAAGGAGTTTTTCTTTCACAAGAAAAATATGCAGGTAAGTTGATTGAGAAGTTTGGCATGAAAGGAAGCAAAAGTGTAAGCACCCCACTTACACCCCATGGCAAGGACGTTGAGGATCACAAAGAATACGGTGAGCCTACAAAATATCGAAGTATTGTTGGTGGATTGTTATATCTATGTGCATCAAGACCAGACTTGATGTTTGCAAGTTCATATCTATCACGGTACATCTCAAAGCCACTTAACAAGCACTATCAAGAAGCTAAAAGGGTTCTAAGGTACATCAATGGTACTTCTCACTTTGGCGTTCAGTTTTCAAGTGTTGAGAATCCAAAGTTGCATGGATACTCCGATAGTGAGTCGGGAGGTTCAGTTGAAGACAAGAAGAGCACATCTGGCTATGTTTTCTCTCTCGGATCTGCTGTGTTTTGTTGGCAATCCAGCAAACAACAAACAGTGGCACAATCAACGGCAGAAGCAGAGTATATTGCAGTTTGTGCAGCAACCAATCAAGCAATTTGGTTACAAATGCTTATGGAAGATATTGGTTTTGATTCTCAAGAGAGAGTTCCAATTTACTGCGACAACAAGTCGGCAATTGCGATTGGGAAGAATCCAGTGCAACATCGAAGAACAAAACATATTGAAATCAAGTACCATTTCGTGAGAGAAGCAGAACACAAAGGTCTCATAAACCTCAAGTATTGCGAAGGTGAAATTCAGCTGGCTGATTTGCTTACCAAAGCACTTAGCAACAAAAGATTTGAAGAACTAAGGAGCAAGCTTGGTATGAGACCAAAACTCAATTAAGGAGGAGTGTTAGTCATAATTAAGTTTGTTGTTAGAGTCGTGTCGGTTACGGGAGTGAGTGTTAGAGTCGTGTCTGTTAGTTAAGAGGCACAAGAAAGAAGAGTTGCATCTCTTCACTTTCGACTCTGTTGAAAGTTTATTTAAAGTCATTGTTGTATTGTCGAATTACAAGTTGTTGGTTTTCTTTTTCTATCTAATAAAGAGACAAAAGTTTTTCTATTTATTTTCTGGGTTGATCACTATCAAATCTGATTGTGATACAAAGTCCAATTCATTCTTAATACTCTGTTTCAGAAACTTCAGTTTCTAACACTCCGGACACTATTCGAACCTCAGGCCTGAAATACTTAACTGCGTCCAGATACGAAAGGTAGACCTGCCGCTGATTTGGAGGTCCAGATTTTGTTCCAAATTCTTGGGCGAACATGCCAAATAAGCATACTTCTACATTCTCAATCTTCTGAAACAACAAAATGACCTGAAATATATATATAGAAAGAACATAGAGAGAGAGATCTGTAAGTGCCAAACAAGCATCATAAAAAAAATGAATAAGAAGCAATCAATGAACACATTGTTACCTTGGACTTATAAGGGAATTCAGAAGGAAAATTATCTTCTCGGAAAAGCTCAAGAAAACGATCCTTTACTTCTAATACTCTGTCAACCGATGCCACAACTCTGACAGTAAGTGATTCCGCTCCAGGGACCTGACATATCAATAATAAAAGTAATTGTTTTGTAAATATAACTTGGACATAAGTAAAGCGGCATAAGGTATATATATAGGATATGTTAGGAGTGCAAAAATCGAATTGAGAAAATATGCGAATTATATTTAAATTAACGAAATCAGAAACGAATTACAACAGCATAATATAAAGCAGTAAATAAATCATGGAGGCGAGATATCATATCTCTTTCCTTAATTCAATAAATCGGCCGTAAGTGCTTTCGGACAATCACGATTTATGAATCCCAGGATACAACCGATTACGAACTATTACCGTAGCACACCAGTAATAGAACTTACGAACAGATCTACGTTATACTCTCAAGACTACTAAACTAAGAACTTACTTGGACTAAGCAAGAGAGAGGGAGAGAGAGATCTTCAGAGGAAGGAGTGTTTATGTTTTTTGTGTGTGAAAAATAATGAGAGGTTATGCCTCTATATATAGTGGAAGGAGGGAGCTCTCAAGAAAATATTCAGTGAATATTCTCGGAGTGCTGCCCAAGTTTGCTTGGAGTTCACACCAAGTCTTTCCAAAAAATTAAATGAGCCTACAGCAGTCTCAAGAGCCAAAAAGCCCAAAAACCCAAAAGCCCAAGAGACCACAGCCCGCGTCCGAGACCAGCCCGGCCCGGCCCGCCCCGCGTCCGGCCCGTCCCGCATCCGTGCTTGGCCCAGTTTGGTTCGGTTCGCGTGTGGGAACCTTCCCTCTTCCTTCTACACACTTTTGAAACTAGAAGAGTGTGAAACTATATATATATGAGTGAAAAATCAATCATATTTCCGATGTGGGATATTTCCCAAACCATCCCAAGTAGCTCACTTCACACTCTTATTTCTCATTCAAATCAACTCCGTTTTGGACGTATGAGTATACCATCTTGTAGTACTCGTTACCAGCTTTCCATTGCACTATCGACCAGACAATTCCGATCAGCCATTTGGCCGGAATTTGGCCGGAAAGTCACCGGAAAGTCATTGTCCCAAAACCTGCAATTTTCTGAAACTTGTTTCTGAAAATTCAGTTCCAACAATCCCCCACATGAATAGAAATAAGTCTAAACATATGACGACATAACTAACCCTATAGACTGACACTACTAGCTAGACTAGACAGACCTTCGAGAGTATATGCGAAAACTAACTGTATATGAGTTGGTGGCGTTTTTCAACCTTGAACCGACTCATTGTTATACCTGTCGAGTTTACTCGGCCAGTTGGTGAACATGATGTCTTGAACCATCCGGATTTGTATGTAAACTTAGACAGCAGGCATAACACAGCTTCGTTTTCTCGTAGAACGAGGTTCTCTATTGTGTTCATTGTGGCCTTGAACATGCCTGGTTAATCATGAGTGAACTTGGAGAGTATAGCCTCATATAATCTCCTAGAAACGGCCCCATTTCACACTCACAAGGTGATTTATATAAGCTGCTTGTATTTAAAGAAATATCCTGTAATTATTTCAAATATTTTACAAAGCTACATTTCAAATCATTAAAAGCATATGCTTAACCTCTAACATACAGGAAGCACTTTACATCACTCTAGGAACTGGGAAAAGACAAAAGTCTTCTAGTGCTTGTAGCAGATTCAGCTTGATTTAGTTGTCCCTTTGAACCTAGGTCATGGGGTCTCCAATCTGAGTAGGTGGGGTTACCATCAAACATCCTCTTAAGTCATAGGCTTTAAACCCATTCCTCTTGATGATTTTATAACTTGATCTCGCGCCAAACCTTTTGTAAATGGATCCGCTAGGTTTTCTTTCGTATTGATGTAATCAATCGTAACTACACCAGTTGAGATAAGTTGTCTAACAGTTTTATGTCTCCGTCTGATGTGACGAGATTTGCCATTGTAATGGGTATTCCTTGCCCTGCCCAAAGCCGATTCGCTATCACAGTGTACACGTATTGCAGGCACAGGATTCCCCCACATTGGGATGTCTTCCAAGAAATTACGAAGTGATTCAGCTTCTGACATAGCTATCTCCAAAGCTATGAATTCAGATTCCATAGTTGATTTAGCTGCCAGAGTTTGTTTGGAAGACTTCCAGGACACTGCTGCACCTCCAAGTGTAAAAACATATCCACTTGTGGATTTTGAGTTTCTCGAGTCTGCGATCCAGTTGGCATCACTGTAACCTTCCAAAACTCCGGGTTCTCTACCATAGTGCAAGCCATGATCTTTGGTATAACGTAGATAATCCAAAACTCTAGCTATAGCCATCCAATGCTTATGTCCTGGATTACTTGTGTAGCGACTAAGTACATTTACAGAGTGCGCTAAATCCGGTCTTGTACAGTTTGTCAAGTACATTAGACTGCCAATTACTCTTGCATACTCCACCTGCAGCACAGGTTCACCAGAATTTTTGGTCAAGTGAATTTGAGGATCCTCTGGAGTTTTTGCAGTCCCATTTGAGTAATGCTTGAATCTATCAAGCACTTTTTCAGCATAGTGGGTTTGAGACAAGATAAGGCCCTCATCAGTTCTGATGATTTTTATCCCCAAAATTACATCTGCTAAACCCAAGTCCTTCATGTCAAAATTTCTTTTGAGCATGTTTTTCGTTTGAGTTATGATGTCTTTGTTGCTGCCAATAATAAGCATATCATCTACATATAAGCATAACAAAATGTACCCTGATGGAGTAGTTTTGTAGTATATGCATTTGTCACATTCATTAATGCGAAAACCATTAGACATCATCATACTGTCAAACTTCTCATGCCACTGCTTAGGAGCCTGTTTGAGTCCATATAATGACTTCACAAGTTTACACACTTTGTGTTCTTGTCCTGGAATAACAAATCCCTCAGGTTGTTTCATGTAGATTTCCTCTTCTAAATCTCCATGAAGAAAAGCAGTTTTTACATCCATTTGATGGATTTCAAGTTTTCTCAAGGCTGCAATACCTATGAGCATCCTGATCGAAGATAGTCTTGTTACCGGTGAATAGGTATCAAAGAAATCTAAGCCTTCTTTTTGCCGAAATCCTTGCACTACAAGCCTAGCCTTGTACCGTTCAATATCGCCATTTGGTTTTCGTTTTATCGTAAAAATCCATTTACATCCCAAAGGCTTAAATCCTTGTGGTAGATCTGCCATCTCGTAAGTATGATGTTGCATGATAGAGTCTATTTCAGTTTTGACTGCTTCCTTCCAATAAGGTGCATCAGGTGTAGACATAGCTTCTGCGTATGTTCTTGGTAGATTTTCAGCTAGTAATGCCATCATCAGAAAATCATCACCAAACGATTTACTTTTGCGAGCTCGTTTGCTTCTTCTAGGTTCCAGTTCTGATTCTACAGAAGTAGTACTCAAAGTATTGCCAGCTACCAAAGTCGCTGCATCTCGTTGTTCACGAGTCTGTTTTTGAGTTTTCCTACAGGGAAAAATGTCTTCAAAAAATGAAGCATTTCTTGACTCCATAACTGTATTCACATGGATATCTGGAATATCTGATTTATGAACCAGAAATCGATATGCACTACTGTTATGTGCATATCCGATGAAGATACAGTCTACGGTCTTAGGCCCAATTGTGACCTTTTTAGGAGGTGGTACAACCACTTTTGCTAGACACCCCCACACTTTGAGGTATTTGTACGAAGGTACTGTACCTTTCCAAAGCTCATATGGTGACTTGCCAGTAACCTTATGCGGTATCCTGTTGAGGATGTAATTAGTGGTAAGCAAAGCTTCCCCCCACATGTTCTGGGCTAACCCAGATTCCTGCAACAACGCATTCATCATCTCTTTCAGAGTTCGATTCTTTCGTTCCGCTACTCCGTTAGATTCTGGCGAGTAGGGAGCGGTTGTCTGATGTATAATGCCTTTTTCTCTACAAAATGCATTGAACGGCTCATTATATTCTCCTCCTCTATCACTTCGAACTACTTTTATAGTTTTCTGAAGCTGATTTTCTACTTCGAGGGTGAACTCTTTGAATTTTTCCAGTGCTTCATCTTTGCTATGCAAGAGATATACATAGCAATATCTTGTGCAATCATCAATGAAGGTAACAAAGTATTTCTTACCACCTCTAGTTTGCACATACTTTAAATCACATAAGTCTGTGTGAATTAAACCTAGAGGTTCGGTTGTTCTTTCAACGCGTGGTGAGGGAGTTTTAGTGAGTTTGGCCTGTACGCACACTTCACATTTTTCTTGGTTAGTTTTGAATTTCGGAATCAAATTCAAGTTTTGCATTTTTCGCATTGTTTTGTAATTGACATGTCCTAAACGTTCATGCCAAGTAGTAAACGACTCAACCAAGTAAGCAATAGGGTTTTCTTTCATTTCAGCAACAGAAGCAGAAGCTACAATTTTTGGATGGACTGTCGTTACAGACATTTTGATCAGTCCACCCTTAACAAAACCCTTTCCCAAATACATCCCATTTTTCTTAAGAACTAACTTATCAGCCTCAAAATTGATGGAAAAACCATGCTTGCTTAACACTGTTCCAGAGATGAGATTCTTCCGCATATCAGGTACGTGCTTCACGTTCTGGAGGGTGAGCTCACGATCAGAAGTTAGCTTCAGAACCACTTTGCTTTTACCTTCAATCTTGGACACCGCCGTGTTGCCCATGAAAAGCTGCTCATTTGACTTGTTCTGCACATAGGTGGTGAACATGGTCCTATCAGAGCATATGTGTGTGGTAGCACCAGTGTCGTAGTACCACTCCACTGGGTTGTCTTCCACCATGTTACATTCAGTAACCACCGCAACCATGTCTTCTTCAGTTAGGTTTGCTTGCAACTTGAGATCTTTTGCTTTGCTTTTGCAAACATCAGCCTTGTGTCCAATCTTACCACAATGATGACACTTCCCTTTGAACTTCCTCTCAATGTTGCTCTTCTTGAAGTTTGGTCCAGATGACACCTTCAACGGTTTATGAGGAATAGAGATCCCTTTACCCTTGCCTTTAAACTTGGCCTTATGCTCAGCTACATGAACATCATGCCCTTGGCTTTGAGCATCCGAATGAGCTCCACGATTGTTGTCCTCAACTCTCAACCGACGGATGAGATCATCAAGAGACATTGCCTTACGCTTGAAGTTAAGGTAATGCTTGAAATTCGACCAGCCTGGTGGTAGCTTCTCGATCAGGCAATTCGTCTTGAAGACATTGCATATCGACATCCCTTCCAAATCGATCTCCTGAAAGATGCGTTGAAGAGCTTCCGCTTGTTCTATAATTGGTTTGGAATCCACCATCTTGAAATTCAGGAACTTCGTTGTTGAGAATTTCTGCATCCCAGACTCATCAATCTTGTACTTGGTCTCCAAAGCTAGCCACAATGCTTTTGAAGTCTTGTACATACTGTAGAGGTCATACAGATCATTGACCAAACGGTTCAGAATCTGACCTTTGCAACAGTAGTCTCCTTGAGCCCAACTATCCATACTTCCAACCACATACACGTCAGTGTCACCTTGTGGAAGCATTGGTGGATCCTCTGTGAGGTACCTTTCCATGTTCATGCTGGCCAAGTAGTAGCGCATCTTGTTTTGCCACGTTTTGAACCCAGCTTTGCCATCGAACTTATCTGGCATCATCCCTTGGGAAGCCGAAGGTGGTATCCCCATGTGGGTTGATCCATTACCGAACAGATTTCGGCGCACGTTTTCCATACCCGAATCGGTAAGCTTCGTCTTTTCAAGTTCTTTAGCAAGGCGTAAAGCCAACTCCGCAGGAGTTTCAACAGGGGTTGCAGGAACCCTATCACCGTCAACGTTGTTGGTGTTGTCTCCAGACATTTTTCTGTTTCACAATAAACAGATCTGATTAATATATTAATCAAACAATTCAAGTAATTAAATTACACTGAATTAGTTTTGCAAACTCGCTTAACAAGCGTTTGCAGAAACTTGTTTCACAAACTCACTCAATTAAGAGCGTTCGTGGAAACCAGAGAGAGTAGAGAAGAAATAATTAAAGTAAAAGCGTTCTTCAAAAACTTTCCGCGTAAGCACCGAAAGATGAAAGCAGAAACAGTTTTTCAGAAGATTTTGAAATCGTTTTTAAAATAAATAAAAAATTCGAAAAATTCTCAATCCGTTTAAAGCGATAAGCAGAAAGCGGATTTATTGAATTAAGACTGTTAGGAGCGCAAAAATCGAATTGAGAAAATATGCGAATTATATTTAAATTAACGAAATCAGAAACGAATTACAACAGCATAATATAAAGCAGTAAATAAATCACGGAGGCGAGATATGATATCTCTTTCCTTAATTCAATAAATCGGCCGTAAGTGCTTTCGGACAATCACGATTTATGAATCCCAGGATACAACCGATCACGAACTATTACCGTAGCACACCAGTAATAGAACTCAAGCGAACAGATCTACGTTATACTCTCGAGACTACTAAACTAAGAACTTACTTGGACTAAGCAAGAGAGAGGGAGAGAGAGATCTTCAGAGGAAGGAGTGTTTATGTTTTTGTGTGTGAAAAATAATGAGAGGTTATGCCTCTATATATAGTGGAAGGAGGGAGCTCTCAAGAAAATATTCAGTGAATATTCTCGGAGTGCTGCTCATGTTTGCTTGGAGTTCACACCAAGTCTTTCCAAAAAATTAAATGAGCCTACAGCAGTCTCAAGAGCCAAAAAGCCCAAAAACCCAAAAGCCCAAGAGACCACAGCCCGCGTCCGAGACCAGCCCGGCCCGGCCCGCCCCGCGTCCGGCCCGTCCCACATCCGTGCTCGGCCCGGTTCGGTTCGGTTCGCGTGTGGGAACCTTCCCTCTTCCTTCTATACACTTTTGAAACTAGAAGAGTGTGAAACTATATATATATGAGTGAAAAATCAATCATATTTCGGATGTGGGATATTTCCCAAACCATCCCAAGTAGCTCACTTCACACTCTTATTTCTCATTCAAATTAACTCCGTTTTGGACGTATGAGTATACCATCTTGTAGTACTCGTTACCAGCTTTCCATTGCACTATCGACCAGACAATTCCGATCAGCCATTTGGCCGGATTTTGGCCGGAAAGTCACCGGAAAGTCATTGTCCCAAAACCTGCAATTTTCTGAAACTTGTTTCTGAAAATTCAGTTCCAACAGGATATGCCTTCAGTTCAGATTAGACAAGAGTTATAGAGTAAGAGAGATCACCTCCTGGAAACTTTTTCCTTGAAGACTAGCCCTCTCTTGTCTTTCCTCCTTCAACTTTTTGAATAAGCGCTCCTCTATATGGTTGCTAAGAGCAGTAACTGGTAATTTTTTTGCCCCTGGAATGGCACTGGGTGGTAATGGTCTTCTTTCGCCTCGTTCCACCTCTTGTATATAACAATTAGGGCAAGTGTACTTGGTGGCTTCGCCATGATTTCTTCGGCTGTTGAACATAGCACAAATTTGATGCTGCCAGGCTTCACACTTGTCACATTGAACCCACTGCACATATAAAACCATTGGTTCAGACGAGGATACAAAAAAACAAAAACAAAAAATAAGAAGCAAATTTTAGTAATCATAAAAGTGATGAGGTTTGTTCATCATTTTTCTTTTTCCCAAGCTTTGCTTTCGGTATACAAGTTCCATCAAGAGAAACCAAGTTTTCGCGCGCTTCATTGTAGCAAGGTGCACAGACATAATGCTTTGACTCGCCAGCCGCAACACTATAGTGCAAGGCATTTTTCTTGATGCGTACACCACACGGCGAGCAGTAAATAGGTATTGGCTCGAATACAAGCCTCTCAACAGCACACAACTGGCAAGAATTCACAGACATGGAGCACCCCATTGCTTTGTTTTTTTCTGCCTTCGTTTTACTCTGAAAAGAAAGAAATTTAGTTACTTTAGAACAAAAAAGAATGCACCAACAGAACAAGAGAAGAAACTCAAGTTTTAGAATGTGACTGTTTACCTGGCCTACCCACTGACGAAGACTGCGGATATGCCCCTTTACTTGCTCTGGAGTGAATAACTCAACGAGTGAGGAGATTTCCATTTTAGAAGCATTCGCAAAGTCCACAGACTGTTTCATATCTTTGATGCGCTTATTACTTCATTCTTTATACATTTGGGTTTTGCTTGTGCCAGTAAGCAACTAGTTTTGTCATCCTTTGTAAACACACCAGAATCTTTACCCTTGGGAGTATCTTCAGAAACAAGCTTCTCCAGCTCCCGGGTAACGGGAATCCCACAAGTTTTAGGAACATCCATGTCCATAGGCATAACCTGATCAGTTTTGTCAGGTTTCAAAGCATCTTTATCCGTAGGCATACTCAACGAGGAATCAGGTTTACAGACAACAACAGCACATCCTGTCTCGGGAGTGGCATTTTGGGAGGGTGGTTGCTGTAATTTCAGGCGCTTCATTGAGGGTTTCAGATCAGTATCAACAGATGAAGCTTCAACACCTCTTTTTTTATTTGGTTTCCTGGATGTTGAGGATTTCTTGGGTTGACGTTTTGAATACTTAGCTTTACGGAGAGATACACTTGTGTCTTTGTTCTTTTCATAGTAGCTTTTGACAGGTCCACAGAGAGGGCACGGTTTTTTCCCGCACTCATTGTAATGATGAAGCAATTTCCAAGTGGGAAGACAATATCTGTATGTGCAATCAGGGACCTTGCAGCAGCTTATATGTTTCCACATCTTTTTGGCTTCGAAGCAAAACTTGCTCACACACTTACCTTTTCTTGCCTTGCATTTACGTACATGCAACATATACGTAAGCCACCGCCTCTCGTTCAAATACGTTTGACCACCACAATCCCGTTTACCTCTTTACTTAATGTACCGTTTCCATCACCAAGATATACTTTTGTTATAAATATTATGAAATATGTTTAGTTTTAGCTTTGATTAAAAGAAGAAACCAAGATATATTTTTATTTTCCTGACCAACTAAAACGTTAGCGTTTTGGAGATGAAAAAAAGAAGATGAAGAAGATGAGTTACATTGCGTGAATCCAGTCGAGAGGGACGTCGAGGGAGGCGATGACGACGATATCAGCGTCCACATGAAGACCCTTGAGCGATCTGATCAACACACGTGCCGCAACGTAGAACTCGTAGTCTCTTGGTGTTCCCATGTACATCATCGTCGCGTAAGCGTTCTTGTGCTTCGGCCGCGGCGTGGTTTTTAACCCTCGCTCCATCACCGCGGTCACCGCGTTTGCGTTTTCTGTTTCGAGCGGCTGAAAGAGCTGGTTTTTATCGTTAAACGCTGCCGTTTCAATGATCAAAAGTGACAGAATTACAACACAACAAGTGAAGAACAGCATAGTTCTTTGCAAACACATGCTTAATGTTGTCATCTCTACTCTAGACAACATAACTAACTTTAAGAACTAGGTTTTGTTTCAACTTTTAAGGTTATTTTATTACTATTATTTGGGGTTGGTTTTTTACACATATAAATGTAAATCGCTTAATGTAATGGAACAATTATGAAAGAGACCTGTTTCTAGGAGACTGGAGAAGACTTAAAAAAGGGTGTACTTGTGAGTGGCCAATAGGAAACTACTATTTTTCAATTTCTTTTATTTTTCCCCAAGTTTATACATTTTAGGAAATAAACATTTTGGAGAGATCTTTGGGTTAGGTGCTTATATATATTCGAAACGAACTAGTGAAAACTGGTTGTTGAACACCCAAAATTCGATATTGAATGGGCGTGCGTTGAGAATTCTGATACTCTTACTGTAAAATAGTATTCATTTTTCCTGTATCATGCATTATTTTTCTTGTTGGCCTGAAGAACATTGCATCTTGTTTCTTAAAGTTCACTAGAGGACGCTAGTATCCATCCAAAGACAATAGGCATTTTCCCACAAAGATATAACGTAAGAATTGGAACAGACCCACTAGCCCCGTTAACAAAATCTCCACATTGTTGACAAGGGACACAATTAAGAATCCCACACTAATGTGACATTGTTAAACAGTAAACTGTAGTGGAAAAATTGGAAATACTGCTAAAACTTCTATAAATTAATAGATACTATAAATAAAATATTCTAAATACATGGATGTAGGTTGGAGTGTAACTAAAAACCCTCTCAGGCACAACTATCGATAAATCTAACAGCCCTCTCTCTCTTGACGCCGGCGGAGCTCTAGTTCGCCGGCATCAGGACTTCTATCCAAGACTTCGACTCCTGTGCAACTGCTTGTGCTCTCTCTGTTTCCCTCGCTTGTGGTTTCTCTGTTTCCCGTGTCTGCTCACCATGTTCTTTGCTCCTACACTTCCCCTGTCGTGTCCCGGCGAGTGCGAAATTGACAGACTACATAGATGGATCTCTGTGAGCCATCTTCTTCATGCCCTGCTCACGCCAGTCCGGAAGTCGACAGAAGGAAAATCTCTCGAATCCAAATTACCACTAGACCTACTCGAATCTGAAGTACGGGTTACCCTTCTCCCTCGATCTCCGGTGTGTTATTGCCTTGTGACCCTCGGCGCTCACCGTATTCACCGGATCTACAAGTCGGCAACGCTTGTACCGGCGATGATGACGACGGCGGCAGTGGTTGACCTACTCCAGTTGGTGGTTCCCTTTATTGGACCTGGCCCTTTAAAACTTCACTCTCGGCCCATATCCAAATCTCTTAAACCAGATACTTTTTCTAATTGGTCCAGGTACCTTAGGAAGGAATTTAATCGTTGTAACCTCAACTCGATTGAGTTTTTATTCCCGGTTTGTTCTGCTCGATGCCCCATGCCGGCTTTGCCTTCTATACCGAAAGCTATTGCTCAAATTCGATAAGCATATGGTACAAGTCCTTTGCTCTCTCCTGCTTGCCAAATCAATTCAATATGGTAGTCCGATCTTCTGTGTTAGATGGATGTAGTCTCCATCTGAATTTCGACTTGAACCCTTTGAACGATTCTTGGCATTGTATCTTTGAAATCCTGATACCATTGCTTCGGGTTCAGCTGAAGATGTTGAAAAGCAACGGCGTTATGATCACACCTCCACGGAGTGTTGGTTACCGATGCTTTGTCAACCAGCCACCTCTGTACCCCTGGAAAATCAAGTCTATATTTTTGAAAATCAGTCAAGGTGGGCACCGAAGCTTCTTGTGCTGTAATGGGTTTGTGCTGATCGGGATTTGGATTACTCTATCTACACCCGTGAATGACATTGTGATATTAAACTCTTCTTCTCTAGTTCTGATCATAGCTGTTTGGTCAAGTCGAGGTTTCCTCGGTAGCAGCATGATGTGTTCTATAGAATGGTCTGAGATTTATCCTTGTCGAGGCCAGTTACTTAGCAGTGTGTGGATGCCTTTATTACTGAGCTATGATCTGAAATCTAAGCCAACAAGCTGCGTGAATTTGAAGCTGCCACCCTTTGTCCCCAATTGTCATATACCAATAAACGATAGGAAGCTCGGGTCTGTTCTCATATCTCAGGGCCAAACCGACTGCAAGCTTTGTGTGAAACTCCTTAACCTCCATGGCCATGAGCTTCATGTGAGGGAGGACTCACCTGCTTTGCTACGGTTAGGCACCCACCTATTGCGATCCCCGATTGAAGCTCCTTCTAATGCCATGAGGTCTGATCTTAAAGTTCAAAAGGACGTTCCCCCAATCACCTTACCTCTCATGTTGGCGAGACACCCATCTAGTGTCACCCTTGTGGAACACTCTTTTCAAAGCTCGATTGCGTTAGTCGCTAGAGTTACTTATGATCACTCGTTGATCAAGGATTTCACGAAGCCTGTCTTCATGGTCGAATCCACCTTGGCCCCAATAGATCCTTCAGATATTGCAAAACTTTAGAGAGTTGAGCATCACCTTGAAGAACTCATGGAGCTTTTATCTTTTTTCTCCTATGTTTATCTTGTTTTATGGTGTAATAACCTCCCTCTTCATGAGGCTTTGATTTGAATGAAAATTTCACTTGTTTGACAAAAAAAAAAAAAAAACACTATAAATTAATAAATTTTGTTTTATTGGTTCCGAACTGGGTTAGTATAAAAAAACAAAATTTGTTAAGATAATAAGTTAATATTTTTTTATGAAAATTTTATGTAAAATATGATTCCAATAATATCATAAATAGTAATCATGTAATTATATATATATATATATATGTATGCTAATATAATAATGTATGTTTCTCCTAAAGCTCATTTCTATAGAACAATTGTAAGGTTGTATTTTCAAAATATAATGATAGAAAATATTCTATAACATCTTAATACCATTAAAAGAGGAGTACAAAATTAAGAATGTCCAAAATTTCTTATTTAATTAGTCAAATTGCAACTGAATCTTAATCATATATATAAAAGTAAGGTTTTGGTTTCTCCTTATTGGTTGGTTTGCATTTAATAGGTTTTTAAATTACTCTTAATGGTGTTCTTAATTGTATTTGATTATTCTTATTCCCTCTGTATCATAAAGGATGATGTTTTAGTATTTTTCTTGTATCACAAAAAATGATTTCCTGTATGCTTTTATCAATTAATGTTAAGAAATTGTAAATATCAAGAATCATTAAATGAGAATTTAAAAGTTTGATGAAAAACTATCGGTTAATAATTATAAAATATGTTATTATAAATAAATAATACACTTATTGCTAAACATTAAATGTTTTTCTTAATTCAAGTAAAAATTCTAAAACATCATCCTTTATGACTGTTTTTGCTTTGCTCAACGTTTACTCCATGACTTACTTCCAAAAATATTCCAAAAACATAACTCCTTTTATTGATAGGTACCTATCTTTACCACACATATTTATAGTGATCATTTATTCCAAAAACGTAACACTAGATTATTCATATGATTAATAGAGAAATCTTTATTCCAAAAACGTAACGCCTTTTATTGATAGCCACCTATCATTACGAATTTACGACCAATATTTATGGTGATCCTTTATTCCAAAAACGTAAGGCTAGATTATCATATGATTAATAGAAAAGTCTTTATACCAAAAACGTAACTCCTCTATTCCGAAAATGTAACTCCTTATATTGATAGCCAACTATCATTAACACCAATATTTATGGTGTTTCCATTTATTATTTCGTATGTAATTCCGAAAGTCCGCTTCTTCTATGTATATTTCCTTCTATACACCTCCCATTCCTCTATGAGTAACTGAGTATCATTCCATTGAAGGACCTGCAATCCGGTCAGCTTCTCCGTAAATAGCAATCAAAAGCTTTCCATCAAAATGGTAAAATTATCAGCCTTTACACTACTTGACGAATAGGTATACAACTTCTTTTATATATATATAAATATGCTGGCATTTTATACTTATATATAAGATTCTATTTTCCTAATTATTATTACTAACACAAAAATATATATTGCAGTCTAATTATTATTACTCTCTCTTTATTGGTTCATTTGACATTTAATTTATAAAAATTAAAATTTATTTTTAATTAAACAACACAATTGCATACTTTATATTCATTCTTTACTACTAAATTGTAACTGAAATTACATAAATTGTGAATTAAATTTTTCTTCTCCATTCATTTTCATTTAAATACACTATTAATTATAATTGTAACTCTTCTAATTTAATTATTTTAGAAATATAATTTCCATCACTTTTTATCCTATAAATATCATTCTCTCATCCTCTTCCACCATATCCCAAATCCTAAATATTTTTTTTGTTTTTTTATAATGTTCTTGCATAGGTTGAAAACCCAAATAAGAATTTGAATATACTTTTTGTTTACTATATATTTTACATTGTTTTGAATTTTATTGTTTCTTTGTTTTATGTACTTCTTTCTTCTTCTTTGTTTTCATAATAATATTTTGGTTATCACCATCTCATAATAAAGGAATCAAGGTAAAGAAAACATCTTAATTATTTACTTTAGATGTTTGATTAGTTTTTACATATTCATGTATATTTATTTTATTCTTAAAATTTGAAATGTTCTCATGAAGGAAATTTTTGTAATATGATTATCAAATCAATTTTTTTTTACCTCTCTCTTACCTCACAAAATTGTAATAAATGTATTTTAGAATACTCATCATTATAATTATATAAAAATCATTTATTTTAAAATTTAATTCAAATATGCACTTTAAGGATTTTGCTATATAAAAAAAACAATTTGATATTTATTTTCTTTCTAGCTTTTACTACAAGGATGAAAAATTGAAACTAAGCCTAGCAATATAACTTAAATTGAGGGGAATATAAAAAAAATTGTAATATAATTATCAAATCAATTTTTCTAAACTCTCACTTACATCCAACAAAATTGTAATACATTTATTTTAGAATAATAGTCATTATATTCAGTTTGTGATTCAACATATAATGATATTAAAATCACTATTTTTTTAATTTAATTCAAATATATACTTTAAAGATTTTTCTATATAAAAAAATTGATTTTTTATTTTCTATTTAGCTTTTTATTACAATGATTAAAAATTATAACCAAACCTAGAGAATAATAATAAAAAAATTATAAATTTTTTTGGATTGTATCTTAAAATTTTGATTCCATTTCATATGATTTTATAGGAAATATGTATTTTTTACTTTCAAAATAGTTTACCTTTTAATTATTAAATACTTTAGTTTATGTGTTCATTTATATGAAAAACTTAAATTATATATTTAAATCTAATAGTAAAATTTTAATATAGTAAAATTATATTCACCTCAAATGCTCAAAAATACTAATGAAAATTATTACCAAAGTTGAACATAAAAAACAAATAAATTTAAGAGATATGTATAATGTATGTATGAATTTATTTTAATAAATTATATATTTTGATATTGTATAATTTGAATAAATAAAAATGTAAAAAATTTTAATGACATTTTAATTAATTTGTTAATTTTTATGACTATCAAATAAATTTAAATTAATTAATATATTATATTATATAACAATCCGCGCATTTGCGCGGGATATTACCTAGTAACATTAAAAGAGAAGTACAAAATTGAATATGTCCAAAATGTTGGTTTTATTTACTTCAATTGCCACTCAATTAAGCATAATAGAGATGATTAATTGAAATTGATATGGGTATAATCAATGTTCGAAAAAGTGTTCTAGGCGTCCGCCTCCGCCCCGTCTAGGCGCTAGGCGCTATAGCACCGCCTAGACGACCGCTTTGACCGCCTAAAATTGTAGTATCATCATTTTAGTGTATTTTTAAAATTTTAATTGCACAAATTTAAAATATTTAAAGTTTACTTCTATAAACATAATTATAAATGTTTAATATGTTATTTAAAATGAATTAAAATAATGTTTTTATTTATTTTTCTGTTTTTGATTTAATATTTTTATTATTTTTATATATATTTTGTATATAATATCAGATATATAATAGTTTATAATGTAAACGCCTAAACCGCCTAAAACCGTCTAAATTCCGATTAGGCGTTCTAGGCGCTAGGCGTTGCATCACCGCCTAGTTAACGCCTAGCGCTTTTTTGAACACTGTGTATAATTGAGTTATTGAAAATTCATTAAAGGATCCAATACTCTATTATAGGATCCGCGTGTTTAGCATGGATCTTTAATTGGATCCTTAATTGTGAAAGCCAAACTATTTTTATTTTGGTTAGTCTCTATTTGTTCGGCTGACTTTATTTATCCCAACACAAAATATAATATATCTTAGATTTAAACTTATGAATCCTACTATATTAATTAAGAAGTACAAATATGAAACTAACCTTAAAATGTGTAAAAAATTACATTCAATTGCCATTAGAAAAAATTAATTAAGCTTAATTAACTAATTTAAATAAATATAATTAAATTAAAAATAAAAAACACTCACATATCAAATCTTAAAAAAATCTAAAAAAATATTTTCTCTTTCTAATAAATTATGGACGAAATTACTAATTATTTTTTTAAAAATATATATAAACCAATCAGAATTTTAAAAACTAAGATTTTATATCCAAGTATACAATATAATTATTTTTAATAACTAAATTCAAAGATTTTGTTAAGATTTCAAATTATGATTCTCCTATCATCTTTATTTTATATTATTTACAAATTGTTTAGAACTTTCATATAATACTTATAATTAATAAAATGCATATTTTTTTCTGCATATGTTGTGATTTGAATTTTTTAAAACGAACATATATTATTCAATGTATGAAAATATGTGTTTTAATTTCCACATTGGCGGTTGGTAAAACTGAATTTATATTAATGATAAATTAATAATTTTTATTTACTCACAGTTATAATATTAAAATTACTATTTTATATTTCACAAAATATGATGTAAATACAACAAATAAACAATATAAAACTGTAATAATACGTCAAAAATAAAATACTATAATATTCTAAAATAATTAGTATTCAAATATACTAATAGATTTATATATTGATTAAAAATAAATATTATTTCAAACAAAATAATTAAAAAAAAATAAAATAAAAAAATAATTTTATTATTATATTATAAATTTTTTAGAAAATGTTGACCGTGCTTTAAGCACGGGATATATCCTAGTTATCATATAAGTTAGATGGTCATAAGTCATAACATGTAACCGATGTAGGAAAATTGTTTTTGGCTGTAGCTAGATCATATTTAATTATTTTACCTTTTAAATTCTAAATTAAACCATATTTAAACAGTAGCTTTAAAATTAAACTTACAATTATTATGATACAGAAATTAAATTACAAGTATTATTTTTATATAACAAGTATTATGATTCAATCTTAAACTAAAAATATTAAAGTGTTGAAATAAAGCAAAAATTTACATAACCAAAAATTGTAAACGGATCATGAATTTTTTTTTAAAACATGTCGTTTATTTTAAATCTAGATCTTATGTTTAACCGGATTTAGAACAAAATATCTGTTTATTTTTAAACTGGTCATGTAATTTGTGCTTTTTTTTGCAAAGAGCAGTAGAATTTTACATAATTAATAAATTTAATTGTTTATCACTTATCACTTGAAAATATAGTATCCTTACTTTTCAATTATAATAGTTTTCACAATTAAGAACATTAATGACATCAAATATATTAAAACAAAACATATGGTCATCTTTTATTTCTTTGTCCAAAAAAAAGATGATCATCTTTAATTTCTAAAAATATAGTATACATTGAAATAATAAATTATGTTTTAAACCGAAAGTGTTATATCGCGTTGTATCACATCTTAATCAGTATCCACATTTAAACCTATCAATTAAACCAAAGTATGTTGGGTTGATGCGACTATGAGTCAAAATAATTCAATCAAAACACATACATTTTGATTTTCTACGGGTCAAAAACACATATATACTAACTGTAGGATGATTTTCTACGGGTTAACAAATTTTAAACATGTTGAAGGATGGGTCTATAGCATGATGGATTTGAACTATTGAACCAACACTAAAATTATTAATTTATTTCAAATATCATATATTTATAAACATATGTTGGAATTAATTAAGTTACAAATTATATCATGCATTGCAAAATATACCAACACATCAAAAAAAAATATATTGTATTACTTCGACTAACATTTAAAAGTTTTAAATATAAGAAAATAATAAAATTTATTTAAAATACAAAATAAAATGTTCCGGGATGTACCGCGGGTTCGAACCTAGTTAATTATAAAGGAGATGTTTAATTGAAATTAAGAAGGATAAATTTGTGATTAAAATAAAAATTAAAAAGATTGATCCGTTTAGTGTGAAGATCCACATGTTTTAGAAGATCCAACCCATGGCTGAAAATAGGATCCATTGTTCATCGTTATAGCACCTATTAAAATTACTAACTCACATCTATTGAAATTATTAGAAAATTTCAGATTCCAATCGTGACTTTTGTTTCGTATTAGTGATTTTTTCTTTTTAAGCTAGATTCATATTTTATTGATTTACTTTTCAAGTTATATATAAATTATAAAATATTTTAATTTTAGCTTTTAACTTAAAATTATAAGTATTATTATGATACAAATTAAATCTGTTATTCAAAATAATTTATATATTATTAAATAACAAGTATTATGATTCATAATTTTAAAAATATTTATAAACAGATAAGACATATTTATAAGTGTAGAAATAATATTCAAAATTTCTATTTATATAATTAGAGGAATATTAAAGAGAAATACCCTAGAATAGCACCATTTTAGGTTTTTCTTCTAAAGTTAGCACACATGTTCAAATGTTCCAAAAGTAGCATTATTATTATTTTATTTTAAATAATAAAATTAATTATAATTTTTACTTAATGATTTTAAGAACTTTAGTGAAGCTTTCGGCAATGCTTGCGCTAAAGCTTTCGACGAAGCTTCCGTTCTCAGATTTTGAGATTCTCGACATGGTTATGGCTTTTAATTTAGGAATCTGGCAATTTTGTGTGAATCTGTTCGTGATTCTATGGTTGGTCTGTATTTGTTGCCGAAGTAGGGTTTAAAGTTTTTGGTAATCTCTTTGTTGGCTTTGTTGATGTAGTTCTTGGATGTGGTTGAGATTCGTTCTAGGTTTGGGATAAAAAATCTTTGAAATTTAGTTGGTGGATCTCTAATTAGCTGACGAACTCTTCGTCTTCTTCGTTGTTAAGCAGAAATGGTTTGATTTCTTTCTCAATTGGTTTTGATTTGGTCACTGGTTTTGAGAATGGTGATTTGTTCTCTATATATAAGAGGTGAAGAAAGCTTGGAACTTGAGGATTTTATGGTGGTTTTGTTTCTGGATGAGCTTGATTTGGACAGATCTGCTGATTTATTGATCAAAGAATTAATGGGTTTTGTGAAATTTGTGGGTTTTGTTCCGGAATTGAGATTATTGAGCTCGAAGTCGGTCTTAGTCGTGTTAGAAGAAAATTTGGTGGAGTTAAGTTTGTGAGACTTACCCATGGAGGTCTTGGCGAATTTAGTTTGGTTCTTGCTAGAAGAAGAAGAGATGGGTTTAATTAGCTTGGTTTGATTTTTCTTAGTGCCAGATGTTGATGATGAAACAAAACCAGTACGCTTCTTCTTCTTAGGTGGAAGAGGAAGATTAGTTTCACCATCGTCACCACCTGGCCGTTTTTTTTGTTTTTAATCCTTTTTTACTTTTTTTCATGAAAGTATTCCTGAATTCAAGAAAATTTTCATGAATATTATATAATCTTTCCTAAAACATTCTACTTAACAAACATATGGACTAATATTATTGAATCATTCCAAAATATAATTGATTCCTTGATTAACTGTATACAACCATTATGAGATTTATTCAAAATCACTTTAAAGATGTAATCCTCTTATAATATTTTGAGAAATGATTTTCATGAAGATCATCCTAAATTGCTAAAAGTCATTCCTAAGTATTACTGAATATTTCCTAAGTTTTTTAAAACAGAGTGTTTTTACTTCGTTGTTCTATCATACTCAGATATGGCATGAAAAATCATCCCAACATCAGCAACAGTAGACCCAAAAAACCAAATCATATCCAGCAATAATCTAGTAGCAAACTAACACCAACATACCACAAAGGAAGAAAAAACCATGAAGCCAAAAAAGCTTTAGTGTTATGTGATTATCTATCCTTCCTTAAGTTCATCATAAAATCCAAACATTTTTATGAAGGTCATCCTGAAATTCAAGAAATCTTTCATGAACTTCGTGGAATCCTTCCTGAATTAAAGAAAACTTGTAACAAACTCAAACACAGTTACCTGAACAACTATTAACTTGTCAAATAGAAATATTTGACACTCTTATTGTGCATAAACATCAAACGAGTACCAAAACAATATAAAAATGTTTCACAACCATCATAGATGTCTAACAACAGATATAGATGATAGGTGAACCACACTTTTTCATTGATTTCACCATGGCTATAGAATCTTCCAAGTCTTTGGTACGCAAGCATGTTTCACGCAACTTCGCCAAAATGTTGATGCTGAGATTAAGAACATTTGGTGCTGCATCTTGGGCGTGATGTTGGATGTAGTAAAACCCCATCTCGGCTAAGCTTTCATTTATCTCCGCAAAACCATCAACAGTAGATAACTCTTGCATTCTGTAAAGAAAATAGACAAAATTCCCAAATATTTTAGCGTGTCTTAAGTAGCAAAGTAAAACTAGCACACATGGTTAACTCAGAACATGCAAACAAACACTTGATATACCACGAAATCAAGCTATTGAGTTTACTTATTTTTGTTGTGTCGAGATAATGTATCAAAGTAGTAGATGTTTGGGAAGCTTAAAAGGAATTTGATATAAGTTAAGATTCACAGGCAATATTCCAAGAGAAGCAAGGTTAACTAACAAAGGAGAATCTTAAACAGACTAATCGAGGACTAACTAATCAAAGCATAGTCTATATCTATGCTTATGAAGGTCGTCCTGAAGATCATATAAGCTTTCCTGAATTTCATATATATCTTTTACTCGTTAAATCCAATGAACATAAAAAAGGTGGAAGAGAAGCTTACGGGTTTGGAAATTGAGAGACCTAAATCACAAATCATCAAATCTACTAAAAATCTGAAACTTTCTGAAAATTAGAAAGGGACATAGGTTTCAATCAGACAAAGCAATGAGATTTAAGAATCGGACTTCACATCCAAAATCCAAAATATCTATCTTACCGTGTGTTTAAAATTTGAGACTGAAAAAAAAATACAGCGAGAGAGAAGCATCGGTGGCGGCAATAAACAGCATCTCTGATTTCATTTGCTGCATCAATCCTCAAAATCAAAGATTTCCCTCTCTCTCCTTGCTTCTTCCCCATGTGTACCCTATTTTGCTCTTTCTCCTTCTCCTCCTATGAACCTCTCGAATTCAACTGAAATTTTTTAGGTTTTTTGCATAGACGGTAACCGCTGCGTTTCCCCTTTCTTTTAGTTTTATTTAATATTTTTTATTTAGATAATTTCTCTATAATTAAAGTTGTACTAAATTTAGAATAATTAAGAGTGTGTGCTAGTTTTGGAACAAAAACTTAAATTGGTGCTATATTTAAATAGATTGTGTATTTTTGTGTGTTTTTTAAATGGGTCATGTACTCTAATTTTGGTTGTTGCTTAGTCGAATCTAAATAAAAGAATTTACATTTTTTAAAAAGGCCAATTTGTGTGATAATTTTTTTTTTTTTTTAAAGAGAAATTTAGAAGTTGTGATGTTGACTTTTTTCCTATGGGATTGATGGTTAGTGTGGTTAGATTTTTTTTGGTTATTGCTGCCAAATTCTCTTTTGAAAACGGATCATGTACTTTTGTGTTTTTTTTCCTTGTAATTGACAGGTGTTATTGGGTCATCGACCATGGAATTGGATAAGTCCGATATCGGATGAGTTAACTACAATTGTTAACTTTTTAGACACTTCAAATTAAATATATAATTTGAATACTAAATTACCAAATTATATATGTACCACCGGTTAAATTTATAAATTTAATAATATGGACTAAGAAATATTACCACAAACAATGTGGACTAAACACTAGAAAAACCGAAAATACTTTATTTATTTTTTATTTAGAAGTTTAATATCTGATTTTTTTTGTTGGAAGTTTAATACTCCATATAGTTTACGTTGCTATTTAAAACTTTGTTTATATTTTTGTTGGTCGATTAGTACCTGTGGTTAGCAACCATTAATGGTCATGATTGAATCGTTACTCCGGTGAAAAACTAACAACACGTGGTTAAATAAACTCATTGAAAGATACTATTGTCCTTAATCGTTTAACCACAATCCATTTGTGATAAAGTGAAACGACCGACCTTTTTTTTTAATAATAAATAATAAATATAATATAATAAAATAATCTACAGCTAGTGGTCCCATACCCACTAGCCACCTAACCACAAACACATTCAACAGCGGAATACTCAATACCAATAACCAATAATAAACCAATACCATAGCATAAGCAATATCCAATAATCAATCATCAGAAAACATGAAACCAGCAACCTAACAATGTTTCTAATGACTCAACTCTAGCAACCTAACAATGCCAGACAACATCCAATCAAGTCCCTAGAACATCCTCCTCTTCATTGCCTGGATTCCACGATCACACTTTGCCTTTACCTGCACACCACAAACAACAATTGAGATGCGTAAGTATTATCACAAATACTTAGTGAGGCAATCCTCCCATCTACTGGGCTATACACACAAGCAATAAGATCTCTACATGCCACAAACAACAATCAATAAAACAAACCAGGCAATATACAAGCATGCAACATCCATC
>NC_025696.1:16655608-16655679 GCF_000633955.1 Camelina sativa
AAGGCACTCTGGCTAAACAGCCCACCACAAAGGCCAAACAAATGTCCTAAAAAGGACCGCCACCAAGGCCA
>NC_025696.1:16656736-16659290 GCF_000633955.1 Camelina sativa
ACTTTCCATTTTTGGAAACTTTCCACTTTTGGAAACTTCTCCTTCAGGAACTTTCCTTCACAACCCCGCCTCACGGAACTTTGTACCCCAACACCACCCCATCTTGTTACTGAGTCGCACAACCAACCAGCCCAAGCGACCGAGTAACAAGAGAGATGGGCTGGAATACTCCATTCCCGCTCCGGCCACGGATTACAGATGGGACCAGGCTAAACAAGCTCAAGTCGCAGCTTGCTTCTCATACCACTTCTTGAACCTTGCCTTCATCTTTGCCTCAGGCTCCCAAGTCTGCTCCTCAACACCATCACAGTCCCACAGGACTCTCATCAAAGGAATCTTCTTCTTCCGAAGTTCCTTGATCCTCCTCTCGAGAACCCTCACTGGTCTCGCCTCCAAAGTCATGTTAGGCTGAAGATCCTCAGGAATCTTAGCCAACACCTCCTCTCCCTCACGGAGACACTTCCGCAACATAGACACATGGAAAACCTTATGGAATGCACGCATCACCTCAGGTAACTCCAATCTATATGCCACTGGTCCAACCCGCTCAATCACTCTGAATGGACCCATATACCTCGGACTCAACTTAGTCTCTGACAATGACCTGTTCGGACCCCGCAACATGGCCATCTTGAGGTACACTCTGTCTCCTACCTGAAACTCAAGATCTCTCCTCCTCCTATCAGCATAACTCCTCTGCCTATCCTGAGCCTCCTTCATGTTCAGCTTGAGAACCCGAATCTTCTCTGAGGTCTCCTGAACAAAACTAGCACCAAACATGCTCCTCTCCCCCACCTGAGTCCAGCATAATGGTGTACGACATGGCCTCCCATACAAAGCCTCATAAGGAGCCATCTTAATACTCGCCTGATAACTGTTGTTGTAAGCAAACTCTACCAGGTTCAGGTGATCTGCCCAATGGCCACCCCAATCCAACACACACATCCTCAGCAAATCCTCCAGCGTCTGGATCGGCCTCTCAGACTGTCCATCTGTCTGGGGATGATAAGCTGTACTCATATGCACCTTAGTGCCCATCTCCGCCTGAAATGCCTTCCAGAACACCGAAGTGAACTTAGGATCTCTATCAGACACAATGCTCGCTGGCACCCCATGCAATCTGACTATCTCTCTCACATACTTCTTAGCCAAGACCGCTGTTCCATCAGTTTTCTTAATGGCCAGGAAATGTGCAGACTTAGTCAACCAGTCCACAATGACCCAAATAGCATCAAAGGTCCGAGACATGGGCAATCCTACCACGAAATCCATGGTGATCATATCCCACTTCCACTCAGGAATGGGTAAACTCTTCAGTAA
Organism: Camelina sativa; assembly: GCF_000633955.1. Lineage (NCBI taxonomy): Eukaryota > Viridiplantae > Streptophyta > Magnoliopsida > Brassicales > Brassicaceae > Camelina > Camelina sativa. Next base: position 16,658,057 of record NC_025696.1, read on the forward strand.
CCCGCCAGGAACCTGATGCTCAGCCTTCACTAGCTGACACACATCACACCTCGAAACCCAACTAGCCACATCCTTCTTCATCCCGACCCAATGATAGTACCTCTTGAGGTCACGGTACATCTTAGTCGCTCCTGGATGAATGGATAACTTGCTCGCATGAGCCTCTCTCAGAATCTCCTGTCTCAACTCCTCATCCTTGGGCACACAAACCCGACCGTGCACCAAGATAGTACCATTATCTGAGACCTGATACTCTGAATCCACATCCTTAGAGGCATTCACCAGCCCCAAATCCTTCTCCTGAGCCAACCGCACTCTACTCAGAAGATCTGCTCTATCTACTGCTTCCAAACCCAACGGTTCCTGTGAAACAGCACACAAGCTCAAAGCACTGATCTCCCCTACCAGTGACTCCATCTCCTGCTCCTGAGCCGAAGCTACCCTCTTCCGACTCAGAGCATCTGCAACCGTGTTAGCCTTACCAGGATGATAGGCTATCTCCAAATCATAATCTGCCACAAGCTCCATCCACCGCCTCTGTCTCAAATTCAGCTCAGGCTGAGTGAATATATACTTCAGGCTCTTATGATCTGTAAACACCTGTACCTTTGCACCATAAAGATAAGACCTCCAAATCTTCAGGGCAAAAACTACAGCACCCATCTCCAAATCATGAGTAGGATAGTTGCCTTCATGCACCCGCAACTGCCGCGAAGCATAGGCAATCACCTTCCCATGCTGCATCAGAACACAACCCAAACCAACTCTAGATGCATCTGTATAAACCACATAGGGTTCTCCCTGCTCAGGCAAAGCCAACACTGGCGCAGTAGTCAACATCTCCTTCAGGCTTGCAAAGCCTTCCTCACACTCTTCTGACCAGACAAAAGGAACATCCTTCCCTGTCAACTTAGTCATAGGACGTGCTCTGCTTGCAAACCCCTGCACAAATCTCCTGTAGTAACCTGCCAATCCAAGGAAACTCCTGATCTCTGTGGCATTCTGCGGTCTAGGCCAATCTCTGATAGCCTGAATCTTCTCTGGATCTACAGAAACCCCCTCTGCAGAAACAATGTGACCCAGAAAGCCCATCTCACGCTGCCAAAAGCTACACTTGCTCAACTTGGCAAACAACATTTGCTCCCGCAGCTTCTCCATAATTGCCCTCAAATGCACTGCATGCTCCTCAGGACTCTTAGAATAAACCAGGATATCGTCGATGAAAATGATGACA
>NC_025696.1:16660926-16661957 GCF_000633955.1 Camelina sativa
TCTGAACCTACTAAAATTCACAAAGTTAAAGTACCAGAAAATATACCTGTGATCGCCCCGGCACTGGTTCCACCAGTCTCAGCTGTCGTGTAAACTCGTGGCGCCTGCTCAATCCGTGCCACTTGCTGACCTCCAGGCTGCACCTGCTGCAACGCTGTCACTGCTGCCGGCTGTAACTTGGGACAAAAAGGGCTGATGTGCCCTGTCTCCCTACAGTGATAACATACCCGAGGTCCTGCCGTCGAAACACTCTTCTTGGGACAACTAGCAACCCTGTGATCCCTGCTCCCACAACCGAAGCAACCCGCACCACTCGGCTTCTGCGTAGCCTCCCACTTCCTCTTGGTTCCCTGAGCATGCCTACCGCCCCTGCTAGAACCATCCTGCTGCTGAGCCTTACTAGGCTGAACTGCTGGAGCTACCGCCACTGACTGTGCCCGGATATCCTCCTCAATCTCTGCTGCAGTCTCAACCAGCTCTGCACGCGTAGCATAACTCCTCCCTCTACAGTGAACTCTCAAGTCATCACGTAGAGCCCTCAAGAACCTCCTGATCTGAGCCTCCTCAGGCTCCATAGCCCGACCTCCATAACAAAGAAGTCGACTGAACTCCAAGTCCAGCTCCCGCACTGACCGTGTCCCCTGAGACAACTGAAGGAACTGCACCTCCAAACGATCCAATGCCTCTCTAGGAAAATACTTGCGGTTGAACTCCAAAACGAAGTTAGCCCAAGTCATCTCCCGCTGCACCCTCCTAGCAGCCACAGATCTCCACCACAACTCAGCATCACCACTCAAAAAGTAGACACCTATGTCCACCCAAAACTCCTCAGGACATCTCAGAGTATGGAAGTTACGTTCCACTCTCGTCCTCCACGCATCCGCAGCAGTAGGATCTACACCTCCCGAAAACTGCTCAGTACGCAACCGACCTATCTCTGTCAACATGCTGAGATATCGAGCATGGACCCCCGCATCAGCAGCCACTGGCTGCCGCTCCTCCGCCACCACTGGTGGCACTACCTGAGCCTG
>NC_025696.1:16662031-16662099 GCF_000633955.1 Camelina sativa
GCCACGACCGCGTCCACAACCTCGACCAGCCACAGCATCCTCTCTAACCATCTGCACTACCATGAACA
>NC_025696.1:16663785-16675320 GCF_000633955.1 Camelina sativa
CCAGCCTTAGATCTCCCAAGAACAGCAAGGAATCTCTCAATCTCTTCCCAAAAGCTCAAGAACACTTTTCTCTCTTTCTTTTTCTCTAAAAGCGGCCAACTAACACCAAAAACACGACCCTAGGTCGTTTCCCCTCTTTTACACTCGATTTAGGGATTCCCTAAACCAACCACGCAAACCGGACAATTAAAATTGAACCGACCAAACCGGCCACAACTGGTGTCGATCGATGCCTCACTAGAAGGTGTCGATCGACACCCTTACAAAAATACCAAAAATTGGTTTGCGGGTGTTACATAAAGAACCCAAAATCGCAAACCCTAATTTGATTTTATCTTCCTCTTCTCTTCGTTGGTTAAACGGGAATGATGAGTCAAAGTTCAAGATCTGATGCAAATTCGAGCCGAATCTGGTTTCCTCTTTGCAAATGTGGTAGAGCTACGACAGTTGCAAAATCATGGAAAAATGAGAATCCTGGTAGAAGATTCTTCAAGTGTGTCGTTCATGGATTTTTTCAGTGGGCAGATGAAGAAAAGTCATATGGTTGGCAGAAATTGAGCTTACTAGAGGCAAGACTTTTCCTCGGTCTTCCTTTCTTGCGTGTAGGAGCTAATTGCACAGCTTGGTTTTTGCAGGTTCATGTATTGTGACTCATTTGCTTACAATTGCTACATGTCACAGATTTACCTTCATGGGTGAGCTTTGTTGGATTACTTGATGATTCACCTGGCTCTTTTATTCGATCAAACTTCTTTGGACGCCCTCAATTTTTCCTCTTATCAGGTACTTCAATTGGCACTTTGCATGTCCTCCTCCACAATCTTTCCCCATTTACAGAATACATGTTGTCCTTGTAAGTAGCTTGCCAGAAAGTTGTCTGTAATAATCGTAAACGCAGATTGTGGAGGAGAACAATAAAACTGTCAAGTGATAGATAGACGTTTACAAACAACTGTCCTTGTAAGTAGCTTGCCAGACAGTTGTGAACCCTAATCACATTTTTTTAGGGTTCGCGATTTTTTCTGGATCATGGTAATGAAGAGGAAGATGTTCTAGAGATTTGTTGATTAATTTTTGCTTCTGTTAGGTTGCTAAAACTGGAATGATGTTGTTTAGAATTGAAGTTTAAATTGCTTGTTATTTGGTTCTTGTTTTGTGACTTTTGTTTGTTATTTATTGGTTTAATATTATTGGTGTTGTTTTTGCTGGTTTGCTGTTGATTGTTGGTCGTTTAATCCGGTAGGTTGAATACAAGTATGAGATTTTTTATTGATGAATTAAAAAAATGAGTCGAGTTGTTTTAATTTGTTCCTAACATATTTTAAACCTAACATGTCACGATTTCTAACCATTCGTCGAAATTTCACAAAAATAACATTCTGGTCATAGTGGACCTTCCAGTTTTTCATCATTACTAAATTGACGTCCCCAGTGACTAACTAAGGTCCACTGCGATAATTTGCAATTATTTCTAATCTTTCCCAAAGATCCTTTCGATAACTAGGGTTGGGATGGCCATACAATAACAACAAATATATAAACCAATTCCATTGAATTTGACATAACAATCTACATGATTTGCTGACTGAACCATGGCTAGAATAAGAGAGGTTCATTATTGGAGGGGAAACCATTTTGTGTCATGCTGTTTAATTATGAACTGTCTTACCATTACTCTCTCTCTCTTTGTGAAATTATTTAGACTTATCAAAGTACAATAAGATTAGTTATTGAGCATACAAGTAATCAAATCACCAGTTTATTATAAAGATAATTTCTATCATTTCTTACAACAACACTGAAATTTTGGTGCTAAACCAACACACCCTCCATCTGAGTACCCTTTATAAGTTACACACTCAAACTTGCAGTCAGTATCTGTATAATTTGGTAAACATGGTTTAATGCAATAATCATATCCAAATCCATTGACAGCTGCATAAAACAATCAAGTTAATAAAAAAGAAAAATAATGCACACATATACATATAAATTGTGTTTACTTATTTGTTTTTTTAAATAAAATATTCTAAATTTTTTTATAAAATGATCAAAGATATAGGAGAAATAACAACATACATGATGAGGCTAAAGCGTTGGAGTTTGAAAACGATGTTCCTAATAGTACAAGAACAACGATAAGAAAAGTTTTTGTCATATTTATTATTTTATCTCTAATTGTTTTTGTTTTTTTTTAATTAAGAAGTCTCTGCAATGCTTTATTTATAGTGACTCTTACTGTCGATGGTTTTGAGAAAAATAGAGAATTTGGCTGACACTTGTAAAAGGATAAGATTCTCATTAAATAGTCAAAAATTTAACAATAACTATTATTAAATGCAATAATTGTATACATTGTTATTAATGTTAGAAAAGTTGAAATCATAATTAAATCAAAAGTACAGTTAAGAAATAATCTTACTAAAGGTAATTAATTACAATCAAATATCATTATAAAGTATATAATAAAATCAATCATTAAGGGTATTTATGTTATTATTTATACTTAATTCATTCACGATATTTCTTAGGACTGGGCAAAATATCTGAACCCAAAAATTTAACCCGAACTTGATTTAAAATATCTGATCCGATCCAAACTTAAAAATATCCGACTGGATGCTGTTAGTAAATTAATCGGATACTCGAACCCGATTGAGTATATTCGAACACCCGAACAAATACACGAAACCATCCAAAGTTATATATCTCTAATAATATAATGAGTCAATTTACAAGTTTTGTAAGTAATTTTATAATCACTATCTTAATACTATTAAAAGAGGAGTACAAAATTAAAATTAAGAATGTCCAAAATTATGGTTTTATTTACAGCAATTGCCATTGAATTATTCACAAATGAGATATTTAATTGAAATTGAAAAGGTTAAAATCAGAATTAGAAAACCTAATTAAAAATTAACATGCGGTTAGAAGAGGATCCGCATGTTTTCAAAGAATCTGACCCGTGAAGAAAAGTATTTGAGACTTCATATTGGGCCTTCGATCCTACTAACACACATGTAATTTTTTTATTTATATTTTTTGAGTAATTGAGTTTGGTTTCGTTAGCCGGTTTTAATAAATAAGTTTACTTTATTTGCTTTAGAATACAGTATTTTTCCATACGGTATTTTGTATACATTTGATAAAAAATCCACTGAATAAAAAACGTGTTCATGAATCATGCAATCGCGTTATAAAAATAAATAAAACGTGTATCTACAGTATATCCATTTTTTACTAGTTGAAAAACTTTAACTAAAGACTGACATCGGTGAAAACCGGACAAACCAAACCGAGGAACCCGACAATTTCAGTTCTCGGCAGTTGAGAGTTATTGAGGAGCAAACCGTTCGGGACAATTATAATTAGAATTCGGTTTCGGTTTCGGGTCGGTTCGGTAATCGGAACCGAACGGTTTTACGTAAACCGAGAATTGGGAGACATATATATAAGTTATGTAACCCTAAACCTCATTTCTCTCTGTTTTTTTCTTCGAGTTCTCCGCCTCCTCTCTCGTTGGCGACACAGAAAAAAACTTTGAGTTCATCTTCTCCGATCAAACAAATCTTTTCTTCTCCTTCTTCGGTTAAGATTCATCATCTTCGACATCATCTTTACCATCATCTTCATCATCTCACATCTCGCCTTTCTCTGGGATTGAAACCCTAATCCGCAACGTAAGCTTTTCTTCTTCTTATTTCTCCTAATCGCTTCTTCCTTCGATTATTTGTTATTCTAGGTAGGTTTTCGTTATGTTATGCAGTTATGGTATTGATTCGGCTCATTTAGGGTTAGGGTTTTAAAATCAATTTGGGGCTTTCATCATAAACGCTTAATAATGAGTAAATTTGTTGTCTTGCGGTTTGTTTATGGTCTCTAGTTGTTGCATTTGTGTCATTTTGGGTCATTTAGGGTTACGGTTTAAAAATCAGTTTGGGGCTTTCATCATAAACGATTATTCATTTGTTTTTTTGTTGTCTTGCGGTTTGTTTATGGTCATAAGTTGTTGTATTTGTATTAATTTGGATCATATATGTTTAGGGTTTATTTGAAAACTTTGATTGTCTCTGAGATTTAGATGTGTTGTTTGAATGTATTGAGATTAACAAATACTAATATGTTTTCTTCTTTGTGTATATTGTAGATGTCTGAAGAGCACATCGACATGGAACATCCACCTGAACCTCAAGTGACAGAAGCAGAACAAACTCAAGCTCAGAATAAGCGTAAGTCACCAGCCTCTGGAGCTGATAAGCCACGGAAAGCACGGAAGAAGTATGCTAAAAGAGCACCTTGCTGGGAACACTTTCTGCAAAGAGATGAAGATCTCACTAAGAGCTACTGTAAGTACTGTGGTGCAGAGATAGCATGTGATTCGAAGACTGTAGGCACTAGTCCTATGATAGGTCACATTCGCATATGTAAGCAGTACAAGGATTGGGTAGAAAAGGAGAAGCAGCAGGTTCTTAGTGGTGATAACAAAGGGAACTTGAAGGTGATTCAGTATGATCCACATCTGTTTAGGAGGTCTGTTACTGAGATGGTGGTAGTCAATGAGTTACCATTCTCATTTGTAGAATCTGAGGGTTGGAAAAGGTTTTGTTTCAATGTCTTCCCTATGTACAAGACATTCTCTAGGAGAACGTGCACTAAAGACATTGTTGGGATCTACCTGCAACAGAAAGCTGCCTTGAAGAACCTGTTCGCTGTTGAGAAACAAAGGGTGTCTTTAACAACAGACATATGGACATCTCCGACAACCTCCTACAACTACATGGTGATCACTGGGCATTGGATTAGTGCTAACTGGGAAATGCAGAAGAGAATCCTTAGCTTTAAGGTCATCACAGATCACAAAGGAGACACCATCGCTAGGCAGTTGCTGGACTGCATAGAAGATTGGGGAATCTCGAAGGTTTTTACAGTGACAGTGGATAATGCAAGGAACAATGACAAGGCATTGAGTGTTTTTCAAGATGAGTTGAGGCTGAGAGGGGAAGACTCCTTGGTTAGAGATGGTGAGTTCTTGCATATGCGTTGTTGTGCCCACATCCTGAATCTGATCGTTGGTGATGGATTGAAGAAGGTTAAAGCAACTATTGTGGCTGTTAGGAATGCAGTGAAGTAAGTCCGATCTTCTTTCACTCGGCTAAGGTCTTTTGCGATGAGGTGTGACAATGGGAAGCTATGCAGAGACAGCTTGCCACTGGATGTTGTCACAAGATGGAATTCTACTTACCTTATGTTGAGTTCTGCTTTGAAGCTGCGGGTTGCATTTGAGAAGATGCTGATGGAGGACAAGTTGTACTGTGATTACTTCTTGGAAGAGGATGAGAAGACAAAGGTCAAGAGAGTTGGTCCACCGACTGATTCAGATTGGGAAGAAGTGTCAAGGTTAGTTAAATTCCTCAAGATATTCTATAAGGCAACTTTGGTATTCTCTGCTTCAAAGTCTGTGTCGTCTTCTGCATGTTACAATGAAATTGTGAACGTTGAGAGGGCTCTGATCGCCAAGTGTGCCAGTCCAGATGAGGAGACCCGAAAGCAGGCTCATGTCATGAGGGACAAGTTTGAGAAGTATTGGGATGGATTGAACAACATGAATCCACTTGTCATCATAGCTAGTGTTTTTGATCCTCGCAACAAGATGCAGTTTGCTTCACTTTGCATTGATCAGCTGTATGGCAAAGATACAGTCGAGAGTAGGCATCTTTCTGCTATAGTTTCAAGTGCATTGAAGAAGTTGTATTAAGAATATTCTTCAAGGCTGACCATTCCAGTTGACATTCAAGCTAATGCAGAGGCGGAGCAACAGATTGGCGTTGATGAGTTCTCTGACGAAGAAGATGATTGTGAGAGGATCGAGACTCTATACAGCAGGATGGTTCATTTTGGGGTGAATGACGATAGTGGCAATGAGTTGCAACGCTATCTGGCAGAGAAACCTGAGGGAAGAGTTGAGAATAGGCTAGGGATGCCTTTGATGTTCTAAGTTGGTGGAGGTGTAATAGCTCCAAGTTCCCAATCTTGTCTGAATTTGCTAGAGATGTTCTAGCATCGCAAGCCTCATCTGTTGCTTCTGAGTCAGCTTTTAGTACAAGCGGTCGAGTGTTGGATCCGTATAGGAGTTCTTTAACTCCTTACATGGTGGAGGTTTTGGTATGCACCCAACAGTGGTTGAGGTGTTCATTCAAAACAGAAGCAGATGTGGCTACCTTGGTGCAAATGTCGGAAGAAGTAGAGTTTTTTGAATCTCTTGGTAAGTCATTTTTAATTTGTCTTCTTTGGACTGTGTTCTTTAGTTTGTTTAAATGTAAATGTCTAACTGTTTTCTTTTGTAGATTCAAGGAATTCTCTAGCTCCTCCTCCATGATTACTCATAATATGGCAGGTATGTCTACTTATTAGTTAAGTTTCTGCCTATTAAGCTTAAGAGTATAAGTAGTATTTGTTTTGATTTACATATTGACATTGTTTCGTATGCATGGGACAGGTAGGTAGGAAGCTGCACTTTTGTCCTTTTTGATGCACCTTTGCAGCGTTAACTATTAGAGATAACAGGGGATAGTATTGACTTTTGAAGCTGCTCTTTTGTCTACTTTTTGATGCGGACTAGCATGCTTTTGTAACAACAAACAACTCTGGTGGTAAGAGTTGCTAACGTTTGGATGGTTCTGTAGCCTCTTTTTCATGTAATAGCTAGCTTAAACATTGATGATATGCTAGCTAAAACATGATAATATGCTAGCTTATTAGCTTCTGGGTCTGTAATGGTTGCTAGATGTAAAACTCGATCAAAAACTAGCTTATCCTCTGTAATGCTATGTAAGGCAATGACATTTGTCTTCTATTTTGTTGTTTTTGTACTCTGTTGTTTATGTTCATGTTGTATCAGGTGAAAAACAGGTGAATTCGGTATAAATAAACCGAATTCTGCATGTCCACAATTGTTCTCGGAAGTTTTTAAAAACTTGATAACCGACCCGAATAACCCGTGTACCGTTTGAACCGAACCGAATATAATTTTGGTTCTATTCGGCTAAGATTTCTGAAACCCGAATTTTACACCAACCGAACAACCCGACCCGTATAACCCATTCTCTCCGAACGCCCAGGGCGACTAGATTATAACCCATAATTTTTTTACGTCTTTTCTCTTTTGAATTGATGTATTAATGGAGCGGGTTGAATTAGTATGTGTTTACACAGATTGTACCCTTCTCAATTTCGAGAAACATTTTCCTTTTCGTAAAATTGAGTGGCAATCTGTGTAAATACTTGGATAATTTCGGACATGTTAAAAAGCTTACTTCTCTTTTAATTATAAGAAGATAATAGTGATACTTAAAGTGTAAAATAAGAAATAAAGAAATTAACTTAATATATTATGAATAATCTATTATTCCAAATTTATAAAATAAAATTAATATAAACTACCAAATCCGTAATTCAACAAACAACCAATTCTATAATTCAACTAAAACAATGGAAAAGACTCTCAAACCTCATTATAAATCAATATCATAAAACAATAATCCTCTTAAAACATGCAAAATAATAAAAAAATACTTGCAAAAATTATTATACATTTTACTCTCATATACATATAAATTCTACTTAATTAGTACCAACAAAATGAAAAATAATTATGATTTGTTTCACGGTGTACTGCGGATTCAAAGCTAGTGTGATATATGTAGATATGCATCATTTACAATTTGATAATTTGACAAACTATTAAAATACGAAAATTGATATTATTATTCATAAATTTGAATTTATGTATGTCATGTGTATAAGTGAATTTTTCTATAGTATTTGTTATTTATTATTAATAATGTTTTCTAAATATTACAAGTTCAATTTTTAAACCATAAAATTTACAACATCCGAATGTCTAATCTTATTTTGCTTAAATTTTCACACATAATTTTAACAATTTAAACAATAAAAATATAATTATTAATTTATATTATAAAATAATTATTATTAATTTATAGATTAATTGATATCTCTATAAATTAATAAAATGTCTTTGTCACAACATTGATAATTTATAGAGGTTTTACTGTACTAGTAAAGTTGTATGAACCCTCCCAAGGTTCCATTTGGTTCGGTTCAATATTTGGAAGTTTGTATTCGGGTTAAGGTTGGATTTTTTAAAAGTCATTGTCGAATTGAACCGAATTGTTATTATCATTTCATATATTTGGTTTTTTTCTTTCGTTCTCTTCCATGTTTCGGTTTACTCGTACATAAACTTTTGATTAAATGGGCTACACCAAATAAATGGCAAAGCCCAATGACAATTACAAAAAAATGCGAAGTCCAATGAGAGATAGCACAAACCTCAGAAAGCTAAGCTACTACAAATTTAACAGAGGCCGCAAGCTTGACGGTGAAACAATATAAAAGACATCAGGTTGACATGCAGGAGATGCTCGATGGAGATGCTTGCCAAAAATAAGTATGATTATTTTCACAATGCTTAGGTGGTGAGTGGTGAGTGGTGACTCGTGAGCTATGCAGAAAACTCAGTTAAGTTTTTTTTTTCTTCTTCTTATTTAGATGGGAGATATATAGATATTTATTTATTTTTATAACAAACATATAATGAAAACATATTTTGACAGTATTATATTAATAGCTTACTAAGTTTAGAGAGAAAAATAGTGGAATTATATATTAGTGCACGTATATCGACTTTCAGATAAGGGATGGATGATACAAATCAAAATAATGGCAAGAATTACAAAGTGGTGTATTTTTTTTTTATATAACCTAATTCCAGCGTGATGTATACACATAACACATTTAAACAAACAAAACATCTTATTCATTATACAAACAATATGAGCTACAACATGGTGTACCTATAAATAATAATAAATAAAGCATGCACAAATGATGTAGTAATTAACCCATAATTATATAATTGGGGAAGGTTCTTAAGTTCCGACAAAACCAAAACCGGAGACGAAGAAGGCAGTGGCCTGAAGGAATAGATAGAAATGTAACCATGTGTGGCCATAAATCAGTCCATACAATGCACATCCTAAAATGTATACCCCCACCATCACTTCCTTTGAGTTAATTCTGCAACAAAATTACACAATTTCTTTTTGTTAGTATGTATGTTTGCATGTGTATTTGTTGAAAACATCACTTACTATAACAAAAACGAAAAAGAGAGGCATTATATTGTCCATATATAGTTCTACCATTAGTGTATTAATAATTTTTTGAAAAGTAGTACATCTCAAGATCACGAGCTTAAGTCTAAATGTTGTTTACTTGCTCTTTTTCTGATCTGAGGAAATTAATTATGGGTGAAAGTTTGTAACTTATTGGTAACTAATCCCACAAAAATGGAAATTATATGCTTTCTCTCACCTTTGATAACAAGATTTCCGTTGGACAGGGAGTAACTTTTTCTTCAAAGCATCACCTAATTTCTCGGTCACAACCCATTCGTTCACTCTTCCTCCTTCGAGTAGGCCAATCCAAGTTCCTTTGGTTCGATGCATAGCCATTACATTCTCGAACAAGATCCAGAATATCACGAGGTAGAAGGATCTAGTTGATTCAAATTTATACATGCATCAATTTGAAGTCAGAAGACAGTTTAATCTTGATTATACAAATGAGTAATTAAATCAAGTAAAGGTATAAAGGTACCTTGGAGTTGCCATGGTGTGGAAGATAGTGATCAAAGAGGGAACGTAAATGGTAGACCAAGATGGGATGTAAATTTCAGGGAAGAAGACACTTGTTGGCACAACAATACAGTAGAAGAAGAATGTCAAGAAGTGTACTGCCACTTTCCTTACGAAGAAAAAGCTGTAGATCACATAGAACTTCTTCCATACTGATACTCTCTGTTCCAAATTAATTAAATATTAATTAGCCAAACTGATTTAATATACGACACCGTACATATCACACTACTCCAGTCCCACGGATGTGGAGACTCTAACCAATCAGTAACCAAAACGTATTTTTCTAGATTGACCCACTAGTCCAAACAAGACAACCTGCTTATCACTATCAGGGTCCTATTTCATCTAGAGACAACAAAAAGAAAAAGCTTGTACTAATTTCATTAATACAAAAAAAAAAAAACACAGGACCATTCAGTCACTGACAGGAGGGGCCTGAGCGAAGCAAAGTAACAAAAAAGGACCTTATTGTGAATAATCTCCATTGTCATCTTTCTAAATAGATTCGCCGGGCCACAGGACCACCTATGTTGTTGGAATCTGTAGGCCTTGAATTTGCTTGGAAGCTCGTTTCTCACCTGCAAACCTCCAAATTAGCCATTCATTGTTTTTGTTTGTGATAGCAAAAGGAGAATAATGTATTTATTCTTGTGGCTTTGCATGGTTATGACATGAGTGGTGTAACTTTACTAACTTTCTCATATATATAAAAAACGTGTGTTACCGTGAGGTCGTTAAGGTAGACAAATTTCCAGCCGTGAAGACCAACACGAACAGCTAAGTCCATGTCCTCTACGGTGGTTCTTGATTTCCATCCTCCTGCTGCGTCCAGTGCCGATATTCTCCATACACCCGCGGTTCCTAAGATTTATTTATATGTATTTGTCATGGTCTCAAACATCTGAGTCGTATGGCCAATTAGTTATTGGCCCACATGGTGTTTTCAATGCGTCTAAAATGAAAAATCTATGGTCCCAAATTATAACCGCACATTAATAATAAGTGAAAGTGACTTATATACTCTTCTTTGTATACTTCCTCATTTCATTGTTAGGTTCCTAGCTACTATCCTCTCCCTTAGATTATATGCTGGTAATTCTTGGAGTTCATCGTCATTGTGGATTGATCCCAAAAGATTTTTTTTTTATAGATATTCGATACTTAGGTTGGCTTTACCATGCGAAGGTTTATGATTAGTAGCCTAGTGCGTGGTTCGTGACCCTTATATTTGACTGATTCTTATCATTTTTTTTATTTTTTTTATATGGAAAAGATATGTTATTAAATATGCCATGGAAAATAATTCATACCATTAAACCCAAAGAAAGCATGTCTAGTAGACCCTGATTCTTGTTCCACCTTAAAATGGTAGTTTAGGGACATCTCTTGCATCCTCGTCATCAAGCATTTGTCCGCGTTCACTGCAAGAAAATCTCCGTTCATTAATATTAAAAAGCCTAAAAATCTCCATAATTGCATGGATCAGAACCAATTAATTCATAATACAAATGTTTGTAAGCATATACCAAATATCCATCGAGCCTGAACTAGAGCAACCTCAGGGTTGTGGACGAGAAACGGGATAGTGCGGGTAAGGTAATCGGGCTCAGGTTGGAAATCGGCATCGAAGACAGCCACAAAGTCGCATTGCTTGACGTAGGTATGCGTAAGAGCTTCTTTCATAGCTCCGGCTTTGTAACCGTTCCGGTTATCTCTCCTTTCACACCTTATGTTTATGCCTTGGCTTTGCCATTTTGCAATCTCTACGTCTACACCTTCCTGCTCCCTCTTTCAAATTTATCATACTATA
>NC_025696.1:16676057-16684559 GCF_000633955.1 Camelina sativa
GACAGCCACAAAGTCGCATTGCTTGACGTAGGTATGCGTAAGAGCTTCTTTCATAGCTCCGGCTTTGTAACCGTTCCGGTTATCTCTCCTTTCACACCTTATGTTTATGCCTTGGCTTTGCCATTTTGCAATCTCTACGTCTACACCTTCCTGCTCCCTCTTTCAAATTTATCATACTATATACAATATATATGCATCTAAATATGTACATTAGGCAACGGAAAATCTAAGAATTTTTTTTGTAATATGTTATCTAATCAATAAATCATGATGTTAAATTTTACTCTTCCTCATTCAAATTTATCATACTATACAATATATGCATCTAAATATATACGTAATGCAATGGGAAAATCGTCCTATTATTTTATTTAATCAATAAATCATAATGTTAAATGTTACGCTCTCTCTTTCAAATTTAGCATACTATACAATAGATGCATCTATTATATTATTTATTTAATCAATAAATTATGATATTGAACTTTACATAAATAAGGTATACACTTAAAAGTTTTCCATTTATACAATTGATTTTCTATCGACCAATTCTATTTTTTTTTTATCTATTTGGCCAAAATCGACACATTTGAATTGTGTTGGTCATTTTAAGCGGCCAATTTTTAGAACACTGCAAAGTTATATATATTATGTATCTAACAAGCTACGTACTTACTGATGTCCAAAAAAAATACAAAAACAAGCCACTTACCCTTACGTCCGGATCCGTAGAATCATCAACAACTTGAACTACTAGACGGCGCGATGGCCAGACCAAACTGCATACTGCCGCTATAGATAATTGATAGACCTACAACGAGCCATAAGGTCTCGTCAATCTGCGATAGGTCCCATTATAAATATTAAGATATAGCAGAGAGTTTAACTGACAAAGGTACTATATCTATATACCTCCTTTTCATTGTACATTGGTATTTGGATAAGAACCATTGGGTAGTTATCGGGTCCAACCTCGACATCTGCTAGCATGGCCTCCCATTTGTACACTTTATGGGGTTTACGTCTAAATAACTTAACGAAGAGTATGACAAAGTTCATGTAAAAACTCTCGAAGAACACTATGATGGATAATACCAAACACATAACCACCAAACACTTGAAAACGGGAACTAGTACAACACTCCTCGTTTTTATCCACAAATATTGCATATGGAACCATTCAGACGACTGTGCAGCATTGTTGTCTGCCTCAAGCCTCTGTTGGGCAGCAGCTGCATCCTCGAGACTACCTCCATTGAACTAATTCATTCATGCATGAGAAATAACTATCAGTTAATGTACATTAATAAATAAATTATTTACATATAGAGAGGGGAGCTATGAGTTACCAGAAGTAAGAGGAGACTAAGAGTGGTGTCGTATAGGAAGAGGAAGGGCTTCAGAAATAGAGACATAGCTAGTTGCTGCTCTATAACTGAAGCTCGATCGACAGAGGAGAAGTGATGGACTTGATATTTTCTTTCTTTCTTGTCACAAAATGACCCTTTTTATTGACCTATTTTTTAATTGTCATGTATTTTTACTTTTCACTGGTTTGTTCTTTTTTTGTTGTTGTTGTGTGTGAAAAAATTGACTGGTTTTGTCTCCTTCTCCAACTTTCTAATTTTTCTTTATTTTTATTCCTCGCATTCTAATTTCAGTGGACGAGGGCGTAAACGTTATCGCAGCTTCTCTAAGCTGGTATCCACAGAAGGGAACGGAACAAAAAGGAATAATTTCCTCCTCCTCATAATTTTTGTTTAGATTTTTCAACGTGATTCATGCATGCATTTTATTAGTTGTATTTTGTAATCTACTGACGTACGAGTACGACTATTCGTTGTATTTTTGTAATTACATTTTTACTTGTACTATTTTTTTTAAAAATATATCAATCACACATGAATTAGCATTCATGATTGATATTTTGCCAATTAGAAGTGGGTAGAGTTTAGAAAATAAACATCAATCAGAGGAATGCGCTAAATAGTCTCCAAACATTCTTTGAAAACTAAAACTTTAGATTTTGATATATAGTAGTAACAATAGCTAGGAGATTAGTTTTTCATATATAATATTAGTAATCAAATGCATATATTTAATATTTATTTACAGAAAAGGACCTTACAAAATGGGCTCATATGATTTTTTTAAGGTTTAGATGTGTTTTATAATGAAAAGACCCGTTTGACCCAAAAAAAAAAGGTGAAAAGACCCTATTTCTATAATAAATATAAATGGTATATTTTAACTCTCTTGAAAAAGTGGCTATTGTTTTTGTAATAATATACACATTTTAGAATAAAAAGATGCATGTTTTGTGTAAAATAATTTCAGTAGAAATGGCAAATATAAATATAACATCTAAGTATCTAACTCTTATTTTCAGAAAATATTGCTATAAACTCAATCCCGACTAATCCAACGAATATAAAAAGCATGACAAGATTTTTAACTGACCAAACATAAGTGAAAAAGTTTCTGAAAAATCGAAGTCGGAAAGAAGAAGAAAAAAACGCGAGTTAAAGGCGATCATACTCCATATTTTTCTCAACTAATTACCGCTTGGTTTTTATTTTATTTGTTAATTATTAGTTTTTTTTTGTATTTTTTCAGTTTAGAGATACAATCGTTTCACTTATAAATCCTTGTGTCCTTTTTGTTTTGTTTATTTCATGAAAAGTTGTGAGTGTGATACACATCCCATGTGCGTCACAATTGCCTTGCCCCCTGTATTTTCAGCAATGGAAAATTAAATGAACTTATATGGTATAGATTTACTACAGTCGATCAGTACTTTCAAATGAATGACCAAGTTAGTTATCTTTTAAAACAATTTTTCATGATTACTTAGTATTTTAGTAATAATTAAATAAAATTAGTCAATGATGTAGCACAGTAGCAGTCACCAACTCGAATTCATATATATATGTACACACATAAAAGTTAGAGTAGGTGTTGATGATATCAGTACTGAGAATTCTGTTTCACAAATTCGCTAAATTTAGTTTAATTATACAAGAGCCTCTAATAATTTGGGGAGTGCTTATTACAACTTTCTAATTAGAATCTCACGTATTACAACTTTCTAAAAAGCCCCTATGAATGGACTAGCTATTAGGGCCTAATCATTATCTTAGTTAGTTGATGGTCGTCATTAAGAAGATAGAAAAGGTACGTTTTGTGTGTGGCTATGGACCTATGGTAACATCACAGAATTTGTTTCAGTCCTTAAAAATATTTGTTAAGTAAAAATTTAGAGCGGTCTAAATGATGTGATTGTGACTTCCAAAGGTAGATGCGCACATAGACATAGTAGAAGTAGAGATGCAGATTCACATGCACTCAATAAGTTTTCCGAAAAGTCATGTCAAATTTGGACAGTTTTGATAATACTCCCAATGTTATGTGACAACTATGCTTCCTTTTTTTCTGAACTCAAGTACAGAAGCCCTTAAACCCAATTTTGTTTCTCTTTTAAATATTTTTAAAGTGAAACCACAAATTTTTAACTAATATGGTGTTCTAAACTCTTGGTCACATGGGCTTTGATTGATACTCAAATGGGCTTTTATAAGCCCAGTAATCGGTATGATATTTTTTTTTTCCACGACTCGGTGTTCTCGTTATTTTCTATTATTAATTTAATAAACGGCTGATGTATTGCCAAAGCAATGATCTAACGGCTCACATATATCCAAAAATATGTGAGAGAGGAACAGTCTGATCATCTCTGTACCCACCACGCGTTCATAAACTCTCTCTCTCATTACGCAGACAGAAGAAGAATAAAAAAGGATTTGAGACAATCCTAATTTTTTTACTGGTTTGTTTTTTTTTAGAACAAGCAAAAAAGAGAAGCGAGTTGCTTTTGACCACCAGCTTTATTTGTGTTTTGTCTTAAAAAAGATCCAGATTTGGCTAGGGTTCTTTCTTGCAATTTCATCTGGATTCTAGCCAGTTCCTCTTTTCAAAAAATTTAATCTTTCTCTTTTTTCTGCTTTCCCCTATTTTTATCTTCGCATTATCTGCTCTGAAGCCTGAAGGGTTGTGAAAAAAAGAGAAGATTTTGTTCTTTGGTAAGTTCTGAATTCGTCTTTTGATTTGAAGCTCTGCCTTTTGTGGGTTTGTGTTGGATCAATCGACGCAAAAAAAAAAGTGATGCTTTGGAAGATATGATCTTATCTATATCTCTGGTTATAATTATTACTGGGTTTCGAGTTTGTGCTTAAGATGTTAACTGTGAGAGAAGGTCTTCAGAAACAAGTTAAGATTTTGATTGGATTAGCGAATTTAGGGTTTGGGAGTTATAGGGGATTGCACTCTAGGTTTACTAACCCTAACGGGTTTCTCGAACCTGCGAGCTCTGATTTGCTTTTGATTAACGAAAGGAGGAACCTTTCTGTCGTTGGTGCTGTTTCTCGAACTTTCTCTGTTCCTTCTGTATCTGGTCCAGCCTTTCAGGTCTGTGGTTATCACATTGATCTTTTGCTTTCGGACCCTAGTTCGTTAGCTCAGGGTAAATCAATGGCTAGTTTAGGTTCTAAATCCTTGTTTGCGGATCGTCATTCTGATCTTCTTGTTTCGAAGCGTTTTGGTGTTGGTATGGTATGTGGAGACGGTCCTAACCGTGGAAGAATCAGTATGAGACTCAGAGGGAAAGATCACTCGGAGAAGTCTACAATATATGCGTATTTTGCTTATAGAGGTGCCAAGAGATGGATATACATGAACCACCAAAGAAAAGGATTGGGATTTAGAGGCTTGCATAGCTCACTATCTAATCGTTTATCAGCTGGGAATGCTCCTGATGTCTCGCTTGATAACTCTGTCACTGAGGAAGAGGTTAGAGATTCTTCTGATTCTGTAGCGGCTAAGCTTTGTACTAAGCCTCTGAAGCTTGTCTCGGGGTCGTGTTATCTACCGCATCCTGATAAAGAGGCGACTGGGGGAGAGGATGCTCACTTTATCTGTGCAGAGGAGCAAGCATTGGGTGTGGCAGATGGTGTGGGAGGTTGGGCAGAGCTTGGTATTGATGCAGGTTTCTACTCTAGGGAGCTTATGTCTAACTCAGTGAATGCAATCCAAGACGAGCCTAAAGGGTCGATTGATCCAGCAAGAGTGTTGGAAAAGGCTCACACTAGCACAAAGTCACTAGGGTCTTCAACAGCTTGCATCATAGCGTTAACCAACCAGGGACTTAATGCAATCAACTTAGGAGACAGCGGGTTCATGGTAGTTCGTGAAGGGCACACGGTTTTCCGTTCACCGGTTCAACAGCATGACTTCAACTTCACCTATCAGCTGGAGAGTGGAAGAAACGGCGATTTGCCAAGCTCGGGTCAGGTTTTTACTTTTGCTGTGGCTCCGGGAGACGTCATAATAGCTGGAACAGATGGGTTGTTCGACAACCTGTACAACAACGAGATCACAGCCATAGTGGTTCATGCTGTGAGAGCCAACATAGATCCTCAGGTAACAGCACAGAAGATTGCAGCATTGGCGCGACAAAGAGCACAGGACAAAAACAGACAAACTCCATTCTCGACGGCAGCACAAGATGCTGGCTTTAGATACTACGGAGGTAAGCTTGACGACATTACAGTTGTTGTCTCTTATGTGGCGGCTTCGAAAGAAGAAGGACAACGTTGATGAAGAGACAATTAGAGAGATGTGTGATGATGTATTGAGTTTTCAAGGTTTGTGTTTTGCAGAGACCTCTCTTGTTTTGTTTGGTGGTGGTTTGTGAGCATTCTCCTCTGATTATATTTGATTTTTTATATATGTAAATAAAAGAGAAAGAGTCCTTGAGTTGGATTAGTCCTTGATTCACACCCACCGACTCACTCAATCTGTTAACACGCCCACAGTAAAAAAGCCAGTGGAGTCTTTTTTCTTTCAAATCCCACCTAAAACCATGAGATTTTGATTTCTGTATTTTTAACTAAACAAATCCTCTCAAATCCTCCAGAATCCCTAAAACTTATTAAAATCCAAATCCACAAACTGTTTTGAATAATAGTGGATTTTAAAGTAGATTTTTAAATCATCAGTTCAATAACAGTAGATTTTAGGAGAGTTTTTAAAATCCATGATTGACACAAATCACTTAAAATATCAAGTTGAATACACCCTCCCCCCTTAATTTCTCTCTTCTCTTTCCAATCCAATTAATAAATCCGTCGAAGTGGCTTCAATCATGATTTTGTTTGCTAAAGTTTTTACCATCTTATTATAGTTAAGCTTAGCCCTTTAAGTTGACCAAAAAAGGGGTTAGGTCTCAACTTACGAGTCAATTTGTTCTGAGAAAGAAAAATTAACATAACAAATATGAATAAAAATTTCTTACGATGGAGCGGAGTATTGTTCCTTAATAGCAATCAAGCAGCAACAAGCCAAAAATATTACCAACAACCTTAGCAATATTTGAAGGATATATTTTGTACATGCGAGACCACACACGTAAGTTTAGAACCAACTACAGCTTTCCTCGTAGCCTCAAACATGGATTGTCTGCATCTACTGTCACCAATATTGCGGCTCTTTCGGTTGGTAATGTGAGGTGTAGATCTTCAGTGTGTCATCTCATCTGTCAAGCTTTGAGTATTCTTCAGACTATACATGATGTTAGTTAGTACAAGTATGCGCCAAATGTACCTTTTTCTCCTTTGGATAATAATGGACACACCTGCACCTGCTACTGGAGTTAACCAAAAACATACTGTTTCTAATGGTCACAGTCACACCACCAGTTCCTAACACCCGTATTAGGAAAACCAAAACGGGTAAAACGAGATCGTTGATCCCAATGAAGCTATATATCAAGAATATATTATAACAATAATACAAATTC
This sequence comes from Camelina sativa, assembly GCF_000633955.1. Taxonomy (NCBI): domain Eukaryota; kingdom Viridiplantae; phylum Streptophyta; class Magnoliopsida; order Brassicales; family Brassicaceae; genus Camelina; species Camelina sativa. Next base: position 16,682,911 of record NC_025696.1, read on the forward strand.
AGATTCATGTCACCTGATCTGATCAGAAGTGCTTAAGTAACTTGTTCACATTGAAAAGCAACAAAAAGATCCAGAGCATATGCATATATAGTTTACTCAACAACCGAAAAAAGAGAATATCACCTCAAACAAATGAAATTACGCAACAGAGATCACCATTCATAAAATAGATTTAAATGTTTGATATAGGTTAAGAGAAAAAAACAAAGACTCACTAAATTCGAAACAACTAGTCTATATAGGGTGAGGTGGAAAATAGAAAGGGGTTCTGAATGCAGAGTTACCCACTGAATTCGCCTACAGCCAGATCGACATGCCCGGTTTCGTAGGAGTCATAGAGTTTGACGCAGTTAGTGGACACGCCGGGATAGGAGCTAGCAGGGACGCAGAAAGGTTCAGAATTTGAGAGGAAAATGCAGAGGTCTCCAATGTCTTGAGTGTAAACAGCGTTTCCGTCTTGGTCAAGTTTGAACACCATCAACGCTTCTGTTTTCAAACCTTCTGAATCCAATATGGGAGCAACAGGGTGGATGATGTTAGTGGCCTTCCTGAACAACTTAACCAAGAAAGTTTCACCGGTTGATTGCGACTCCACCAAGTGTTCGCTTGTGCAACACGAAAGCAAAAGGTCGCGTTTAGTCTTGGTCAGCTCAGGAAGGTTTTCAAATCGCAGCTTCTGGAACTTTGGAATGTGGTTTTTAGTGAGATCCCATGATCCTATGAGGTGGCCTCCAGATCCGGGTATGCGAAACATGCCATCTTTCTTGGAGAACATGACTCGGGAGGACTTGAAGCAGGGGTTTTCGATTCTAATGTTGATCCACTGGGAGTTGCTTTGAGCGGGTCTGCAAAAGCTGAGCTGAGGTCCCAAGAACTTGACAGCCACAACACAATCCTCTTCCTCAGGAGATGATGAGGACATTGCCACGTTGGTGACAATTTGAGTTTGGCAATGAGGCAGAGAGTTACAAGAGGAGGCAGCAAAATGCGTTTCGGATCTGTGTCCGATGCAACCGGGTTTAGATCGTCTTGGAGACGCACTCTTCCGTTACCCTTCAAAGTAGCTACCCAGCCATGAGATGACCCAATCAAAACCGTCTTTTTTTATCCATCAACTCCAGAGGCACCTTCTTGTTCGTATAATTCCATCAATGTTCATTCTCATTCATAATCACGAGTTGACCTAAATGACCGAAATCCCAATTCCAAGAAACAACGCCGAGGATGCTACAAGGAGGGGTTTGCAGCAAGGAAGATGACAAGCCATTCGAGCGAAGAGGAGAGGATCTAACCAACACAGGTTTACCAAGGCAGAGCTGATTGAGATGCAGAGACATGACTCTTGTTAATTAGCAACATAAACCTAATTTATCTTGTCAAGCACCTAACTGATATTCACATCTTTAAAATCCTCCATCAATATAGATAGAAGAAGAGACTTGCTCGCCAAGTTTACCATATCCATATTAGGAAGACACTTTCCCACCAAGTTTCCCATCTACGAATCTCAATTATGGTAAAACTCAAACACAGTCTTAATTGATTTTTTTTTTAATCCGAGATATATATATATATATATATATATGCTTACCATTTTATTTATAAAAATTTGATCAAGGATCATCTTTATAACATATGGACCAATCTAC
>NC_025696.1:16684678-16686146 GCF_000633955.1 Camelina sativa
ACTTGACAGCCACAACACAATCCTCTTCCTCAGGAGATGATGAGGACATTGCCACGTTGGTGACAATTTGAGTTTGGCAATGAGGCAGAGAGTTACAAGAGGAGGCAGCAAAATGCGTTTCGGATCTGTGTCCGATGCAACCGGGTTTAGATCGTCTTGGAGACGCACTCTTCCGTTACCCTTCAAAGTAGCTACCCAGCCATGAGATGACCCAATCAAAACCGTCTTTTTTTATCCATCAACTCCAGAGGCACCTTCTTGTTCGTATAATTCCATCAATGTTCATTCTCATTCATAATCACGAGTTGACCTAAATGACCGAAATCCCAATTCCAAGAAACAACGCCGAGGATGCTACAAGGAGGGGTTTGCAGCAAGGAAGATGACAAGCCATTCGAGCGAAGAGGAGAGGATCTAACCAACACAGGTTTACCAAGGCTGATTGAGATGCAGAGACATGACTGTTGTTAATTAGCAATATAAGCCTAATTTACCTTGTCAAGCACCTAACTGATATTCACATCTTTAAAATCCTCCATCAATATAGTATAGAAGAAGAGACTTGCTCGCCAAGTTTACCATATCCATATTAGGAAGACACTTTCCCACCAATTTTCCCAACTACGAATCTTAATTATGGTCAAACTCAAACACAATATTCATTGATTTTTTTTTTCAATCCAAGATATATACACGCTTACCATTTTATTTATAAAAATTTGATCATGTTTAGAATATATGGCTTCATATATATTACCAGTCTACTTGCTACTGAGTTTGATCTTTGCCAACGTTTTTTTCATATACAGTATAGCGTATTAAGGTAAATCTATTATTCCTTTATATCGTTTGTCTCTATAATTCAACAATTGTTTGGAAAAATATACACAAAATTATACACAAGATCGATTAAAAGAACTAGTATACATACATTTCAAGTATATAGAATGTTAGTTATCAAAATTTGAGAGCAAGTTTAGTTAGAAACCGTATCATATTACATTAGTATATAATATGTTTTTGATCAAAGTTGGTGATGATCATGCATTTATAAAGCAGAAAACTTTCTACAATAAAATATCAATAGGTTTTGTTGATTGGCTATGATATATAGATAAAAATACAACTCTTGGGTTTCTCAATTAAGATATTACTAGGATACGGGTCAACCTTTTTTTTTAAATTATAATATAATAATAAAAATTATTGTTTTATTTATTTTTTAAATTATTTTGTTTGGGATAATATTTATTTTTAATTGTTATATAAATCTATTAGTCTATTTGAATACTAATTATTGTAGAATATTATAGTATTTTATTTTTGACGTATTATTACAGTTTTATATTGTTTATTTGTTGTATTTGCATCATATTTTGTGAAATATAAAATAGTAATTTTAATATTATAATTGTGAGTAAATAAAAATTAATAATTTATCATCTATATAAATTTAGTTTTACCAACC
>NC_025696.1:16686645-16690021 GCF_000633955.1 Camelina sativa
TATTTTATTTTTGACGTATTATTACAGTTTTATATTGTTTATTTGTTGTATTTGCATCATATTTTGTGAAATATAAAATAGTAATTTTAATATTATAATTGTGAGTAAATAAAAATTATTAATTTATCATCTATATAAATTTAGTTTTACCAACCCGCCAATGTGGAAATTAAAACACACATTTTCATACATTGAGTAATATATCTTTGTTTTAAAAAATTCAAATCACAACATATGCATTTTATTAATTATAAGTATTATATGAAAGTTCTAAACAATTTGTAAATAAAATAAAATAAAAATGATAGGAGAATCATAATTTAAAATTTTTACAAAATCTTCGAATTTAGTTATTAAAAATAATTGTATTATAAACTTGGATATAAAATCTTAGTTTTTAAAATTCTGATTGGTTTATATATTTTTTTTTAAAAATAATTAGTAATTTCGTCCATAATTTATTAGAGAGAGAAAATATTTTTTTAGATTTTTTTTAGATTTTTTAATATTTAATATGTGAGTGTTTTTTATTTTTAATTTAATTATATTTATTTAAATTAGTTAATTAAGCTTAATTAATTTTTTCTAATGGCAATTGAATGTAATTTTTACACATTTTAAGGTTAGTTTCATATTTGTACTTTTCAATTAATATAGTAGGATTCTCTACATGTCTCATTGTTGAGTTTATGGGCATTGTCTTACCTTAATGATTCGACATGTGTAAGTATCCGCAGATTAACCGTTAACTATGAAGTGTATACAATTTATGAATAATATTTATTCGGCTTATTTCTGAAAATATGAATTTTTCCTATTCACCTCCTTTTAATTACCAAATTAAAATACAACAATATTTTTGATAATTAACACACTAAATCTATAGAGAATTATTAGAAATGTCCTTTTTGGCAAACCCTTTTTCAAAAATACCCTTTATTTTTAATATTTTCATGTTTGCCTTCTTTTACACAATTACACTATGTTAAATTAATTTTTTAAAAATTTTTTTAGGTTTGGGTTCCTAATTTATATTTAGGGTATAGTTTTTAAGGGATAGAGTTTAATATATGGGGTTTAGAGTTTATAATTTTATCATTTTATATATTAAAAAGGGGTATTTTTGAAAATGAACACCATGAAAAGATATTTTTGAAAAGTGACATAGAAAAGGGTATTTTTGAAAATCACCCAAATCTATATAATAATAACAATCCGAATAAATGCGACTAACAGTTGTGTTTATTCAATCGTACATTTTGGATATTTTCTGAAAAGTTGTGATGGATCATTAGAACGGTTATTTATGAAAAGTTACAACTTTCACGGTAAAGTTGTGTTGATTGGAACATTCGCATCTTTTGAAATCTATATATTGGTCTGATCGAACTGTTTTTATATTTTTGTCATGACACAAAATCAACTAAAATTTAAATCTCAACGATAAATACATTTTTCTAAATTATTTTCTAGCATTCATTCTTTTAAAAATCAAGAAATTCCTCTAATTCTTGATTTAACAAAAGATTTTTGGAATGATGAATCTAATTTACATCTTTTAGTTCATTATAAATATAAAAGTTTAATGAAAATACCTAGAGTTTTTTTCCAAGATTTAGATGAATTACATAGTGAGTTTTTGGATTTTGACGTTTCAATATATTTAAACCCAATCCGAATAAATACCACCAAAAGTTGTGTTTTTTCAATCGTACCTTTTGAATATTTTTTAAAAAAATATATAAAAAATTTAAATTGTATGTTTTACAAAAAGTTGCGATTGTTCATTGTAACGATTTTTTTGTAAAATTGCAACTGTTCATTGTAGAGTTGTGGTTATTCGAATATTCGTATCTTTTGAAATCTATCTGTTTGAACTGTTTTCATTTTTTTCTCATGACACAAAATAATATAAGATTTTAATATCAACAGTTTTTACAGCTTTCTAAATTATTCTCTAGCAATCATTCTTTTAAAGTAAAGAAACTCTTCTAATTCTTGATTTAACAAAATATATTTGGAATGATGAATCTAATTTACAACTTTTAGTTAATTTTAAATATAAAAATCTAATGTTTATATATAATAGCAATCCGAATAAAAGTCACCAAAATTTGTGTTTTTCAACCACCTTTTGGATATTTTTTTAAAAAATCTGTAGAAAAGTTAAACTGTGTGTTTTACAAAAAGTTGCTATTATTCATCGTAACAGTTTTTTTTTTGTAAAGTTACAACTGTTGATTGTAGAGTTGTGTTTATTCGAATATTCGTCTCTTTTAAAATTTAGATATATTTCTCTTTTTGAACTGTTTTCATTTTTTTGCTGTGACACAAAATAATATAAAATTTAAATATCAACAGCTTTTACAGCTTTCCAAATTGTTCTCTGGCATTCATTCTTTTAAAAATAAAAATATTCCTCCAATTCTTGATTTAATAAAAGATTTTTGGAATGACGAATCTAATTTACAACTTTTAATTAATTTTAATAATAAAAATTTCATGAAAATACTTAGAGTTTTTTTTCAAGAGTTAGATGGATTATATAGTGAGTTTTTGAATTTGACTTCTCAATATGGTAATAAAGATTCTTCTATTTAAAATTAGTTTATATGGGATATTAGGTGAAATCAAGTGCAGACACAATATTTGCGATTTTTCGTAGCACATTTTCATAATTTTTTTTTAATTCAAACTGTTGTATCTGTTTATTGTAAAGTTGTGTCTTTTCACTATATTTTATTTATATCTTGTTATCACAACTTTTCAGTCTAATAGGTGTATCTATTTAAATAGTCATGTCTTTTAGTCCATTTTATGTTGAATCTAAATAATTAAATATCTAATATTCAACGTTATTCTATAAACTAACTAAAATATTATAAATAATTATAACAATAGAGAAATTTAATACAACTTAATATAAAATTTACAGTTGCGTCTATTTTTATCGTAATTTTTTGCTATAAAATAGTTTAATATTTAAAAATAAGGATAACAATCTGAATAAAGAGAATTTGATAGAATATGAAAGATCCACACCCTCTGCTTGTGGGAAATCAGAAACCTCAGCTTGACTGTATCCATCTCGTTCATTTTCGACAATCATATTGTGGAGTATGATACACGCCCTCATAATCAATCCCACTTGGTCTTTATCCCATAAAAGACATGGATTTTTAATGACCGCGAATCTAGCTTGTAGGACACCGAACGCACGCTCAACATCTTTTCGGTAGCTTTCTTGGCGGTCAGCAAATAAAGATGCTTTTGGAGTCTGTGGTAGTGGTATGGATTGAATAAACGTTGGCCATTTTGGATAAATACCGTCTGTCAGATAGTAAGTCAAATTGTACTCTCTGCCGTTAACGTAGTA
>NC_025696.1:16690076-16693458 GCF_000633955.1 Camelina sativa
TTAATCCACATGCTTAGCTGATAAATCCAAATCGAACCACCATGTACTTCTCCGTTGACTTTCATAGCATCCCAAATTCAAACCAAATTCCACTACTTCCTCCATTAAGCTTTCATCAGTGGGTCTCATCAATTTGATCAATGTCAAGAACCTTCTAGACTCATTCCCGTACAATACCATAACAAGCAAGACATATCTTTTACCACACGTGGTACTCTTTCTCTCCCCCAGACTTATTCTTTTTATTCTTCCTCAGAGCTTTGCTTTGCTTTTTTTTTTCTTTTTTTTTTTGTTTCTCAAAGTTGTAGGCGAATAATAGGGTCATCGGTAATTTACCTACCCCTCGCTTCCAAGCTTTATATGATCATTTGACTTAAGAGTAGAATAATGAGGTCACAGGTAATTTACCTACCTCTCTAAACTGATCAAAATCATCTCATCTTTTATTCTTTTTTTTTTTTTTAAAACAAAGCTCTCAGGAAAAATCTTTTAAACTTAAATAAGGGAGAGGAGTACCATTTTCTTTCTGAAGTCTTACTTGTCAGGTATGAACAAGGAGTCAAGCTCTATGAACATCAATCTCCTTGATGAGGTAAAAAGAAAAGTACAGAAATTACCTCAAGCTTTTATGGATTCTGTTGGAAATTTGGATGTCTCTGGTTCACTGGTCAGCCATTGGATTTTTCATTAGTCGGATTTGTGGATTCAATCTGCAGCATTAATCAACCAAGGCAGTACACTAAAAAGAAAAGTCATAGTTCCCAACAAAATTTTGACTCAATAAAACATTTTTTTTTTCTGACTCTCAAAAACAAAAACGTAGTTAGTAACTGCCTCCCCCAGACTTAAACAACACTGTCCCCAGTGCTATCAAGTAAGAGATTGGCGAATAAAATAAAAATAAATGAAAATCAAAAGAAAAATGAAAAAGAAAAACCTACCAGTGGGTTGCCTCCCACTAAGCGCTTGTTTTCAGTCATTAGCTTGACTGTGTCGGATCTCAGGCATCCGGTGGATCAGAACATGGCAGTGAATGCTTCTGAGAGGATGTCCTCTTCATCCAAGGGGGTGTGTAGGCTTTAGCTGCATGAGGTTTGACAAGGATGTGAGGAGCAGGACCAGGACGGGACTGAGGGATGGGTGGCTTTCTTTTAAGTCCTGGAAAATCATCAACAGAAGAAACAAGCACACTGCGATAATCTCGCGGCTTGGTTAACTGCACAACAGTTTTTGTACCTTTGAAAGTCTTATTGATGATAGGAGAAGGTTTGGGAGAAGGAGATGCATACCTTGGCCTTACCTCTGGGTTCTGGACTGTGGAATGATGAGATTTCAGCTTTACAACTGGTCTAGCACTTGCAGCTAAGGATCCAACGCGAGAATCTTCAGTTTTGGACAAGTCCGAGCCGTCTCTGGAAGGAGTGTCGATCGATGCAACAGCTGCATCGATCGATGCAAGTCTCTGAACTCGTGTTTCTTCAACGCTTCTGCAACTAATCTCAGCAATCTGTGTTTCCATCACAAAAACGTCATCTACCAGCGACTTATCATGCATTAGAACCTCATCATGGTCTCTAGTACTGATTAGATGATCCCCACTCCAATCTTCAAGCTTAACAGCTTGCTTGCTCACTTTCTCAATAGTCTCCAACTCCTTGACATACCCAGCAGTACTGTCTACATGAAGCTCAATGATCAGATTGTCATCAGAAACAACCTCCACAGAAAATGTCTGACCATCAATAGTTGGAACCCTTCTCAACTTGTCCATCTCAAAGTTCATAACCAAATCTTCTACATTCAGAGCTATGTGTTCCTTCTTAACATCAATGATGGCACCAGCTGAAGCCAAGAAAGAGCGTCCTAAGATGAGAGGATCATTAGGCTCTTTGTCATATTCCAGCACCACAAAGTCAGTGGGAATTATGCAATCTCCAATCCTGATTGGAACATCTTCTAAGACACCTTCAGGAATCCTTCTGGACCGATCAGCTAAGATAAGAGATATCTTAGTTGGTCTGAAATCCGTCATCCCAAGTCTCACAGCAACAGAATGTGGCATTAAATTGATACTAGAACCAAGATCACAAAGAGAGTGAGGAAACCTTCCTGTGGAGATAGAGCAATCTAACACAAAACTTCCAGGATCTGGTAACTTCTCTGCAATCCTACTCTGAATCACTGCACTAATTTCCTTAGAAACAACAACTTCCTGCTTTTTATCCTTCTTCCTCTGTGGGAGCTGCTTCAACAGAATTGAGCTGACATCCTTTGTAAGCAAAGCTCCTTCCTCAGGGCTTAAACCATTAGTGACCATCCTCTTCACATATCTCTTAATACCAGGAGAAAACTTGACTGCATCAATCAAAGGCATTTCTATCATCACCTTCTCCATCATAGCTTTGCATCTAGCTTCTTCAATCTCCTGCTTAGACCTCCTAGGCTTAGGAAAAGGAACCTTAGGCTTGTAGGCTTGTTGTGAATCGGATGGTTGAACTGGAACAGAAACCGTAGTTGTCTGTGGGGTGTGTCGATCGATGCTGACATTGCGTCGATCGACACTTGGTGATGATTGCATCGATCGATGCTCTTGAGTAGTGTCGATCGATGCTGGACCGACTGTCGTATCTTCATCTTCTTCCTTCACCAAAATCGCATTACAAGCATGGTGGGGGTTCTCAGTTCTTCTATTAAGAAGTTCCTCTTGTCTTTTAACAGATCCAGCAGTCTGAATCACTTGATTCTCCAGCTTCTTGACATGAGTATTTAATGCATCAAACTTCCCAGTCAGCTCAGTGTATACAGAATCAATCTTCCCATTGAAGTCCACCGTTAACTTCTGTTGACCTTCCAAAATCTGGCCAATCATTGATTCCATCTTGCTCTCTGAACTGGGTGGAGGGAGGGGTTGGTAAGATGAAGAACCATAGTTCCTTGTGAAGTTGCTGCTTGGATTTCCTGTGAAGGAATTCTTCTGACCAAATCTCTGATTTTGATATCCAGCTCCATACACATAGTTGACATCTTCTTCTCTAGTCTCTGGCTTTGGCTCAAAATTCTCAACATCTTCAGCAAAATGGACAGACTTCTTTCCCACAAGAAGATTATGCACTGTATCCAACTTAGCATTCACTGCAGCAAACTGATTTGAACCATTGCCTTCATGTGCTCTTTTCCGCTCTAAGTCTGCATTCTTGGTACTGTTGATTGATGCTAACCTTTCAATCAACTTCTCAGCATCATTTGGGTACCTTGTCTTGAAGTTCCCATCACTAGCAGCATCCAAAGCCATCTGATACCTCCAATCAATTCCGCTAAAGAAGATACTGATCAACTGCACCTCTGAAAATCCATGATGTGGACAGTCCCTCTGGTATGCTTT
>NC_025696.1:16693518-16693789 GCF_000633955.1 Camelina sativa
CAACGTTTTTGCAGCTTTCCTCAGCAATTCGTGTTTCCATCACAAAACATCATCTTCCAGAGACTTGTCATGCATTAAAACCTCATCATGGTCTCTAGTACTGATTAGATGATCTCCACTCCAATCTTCAAGCTTAGCAGCTTGTTTACTCACTTCCTCTACAGGCTCCAACTCTTTGACATACCCAGCAGTAATGTCTTCTTGAAGCTCTATGATCAGATTGTCATCAGAAACAACCTCCACAGAAAATGTCTGACCATCAATAGTGGGA
>NC_025696.1:16696337-16696944 GCF_000633955.1 Camelina sativa
TCCCGTCTAGGCTGAACAATCTGCTGGTCATTGCCACCCAAATCTGCACCATTCGCACCGGCTCCGGCATTGCGTCGACCGATGCCAGCATTGCATCGATCGATGCCGTCCTGGTTGCGTCGATCGATGCCGACGTTGCGTCGATCGACGCCATCTGCATTCTCATCGGCCACGATGAGTTCTTCCTGAATAACCTGTCCTTCAGCATCAAGTTTCTAGCCTTGCTCGTTGTACACATTACCCTCTTGATCCTTCAAAACCCCAGCCTCATCAGGTCTCAATATGATTATATTGGCCATCTTCGCTGATTTGGCTGCTTTTGTGTTTTCATGCTCTAGTTGTCCTAACTCTTGGTTTGTAAGCTTAATAACTGGACCAGTAGGATTTTTCCTGGTGCTAGGCTTAGGCATGAACCTGAAACACACAAGAGAAAAGAAACAAAAGCGTGTGAGTAAAACAGAAAAAGAAAAATTTAGACAAAATCAAAGATTTTAATCTAATGGTGAATCAAAAGAGTCCCCGGCAACGGCGCCAAAATTTGATATGCTCAAATTTAACCCTGAGCTACTCTCTCAAATTAAGAGATCAATTGTAGTACTTAGGGATC
>NC_025696.1:16697803-16731330 GCF_000633955.1 Camelina sativa
AGACTATCCTCATTGGTTTAGTTTCTTAGTTGTTTCTTAAGGCATATTTAATAAGAAAAAAAAGAGAAGAAACTTTGCTAAGAGTTAAGGAAAATTTTGTTGATTATTGGTAGAACCAAATTTAAGGGTTTCTTAATAATAAATATAGTAAAATAATAATTAATATCTTAAAATATTCAAAATTATTTTATATATCAAAGAAACATATTTTATTAAGAAAAACATAAAATAACATACAACATTTTAAATTATTACACAAAACATTAAAAAACAAAAACATAAAACACACCATGAAATAAAATATAGAAACATATTTAATTAAAACATGAAACATAATTAATATCCAAATTTAGTCCACAAATGTTCAATTAAATCAAGTTTCAATTGGTCATGCACTTCTCTATCACGGATTATTATTTGACCATTCAACACGTTGCTAATATTTGAATTCATATTGATAGAATATGAAAGATCCACACCCTCTGCTTGTGGGAAATCAGAAACCTCAGCTTGACTGTATCCATCTCGTTCATTTTCGACAATCATATTGTGGAGTATGATACACGCCCTCATAATCAATCCCACTTGGTCTTTATCCCATAAAAGACATGGATTTTTAATGACCGCGAATCTAGCTTGTAGGACACCGAACGCACGCTCAACATCTTTTCGGTAGCTTTCTTGGCGGTCAGCAAATAAAGATGCTTTTGGAGTCTGTGGTAGTGGTATGGATTGAATAAACGTTGGCCATTTTGGATAAATACCGTCTGTCAGATAGTAAGTCAAATTGTACTCTCTGCCGTTAACGTAGTAAGTAACTTGTGGAGCTTGACCATAAAGTATATCATCAAAGACAGGAGATCGATCAAGAACATTGATATCGTTAAAAGTACCTGGAGACCCAAAAAACGCGTGCCATATCCAGAGATCATACGACGCGACCGCCTCTAAAACAATTGTTGGTTTGCCGGATCCTCGTGTATACATGCCTTTCCATAAAACCATTATGCCTGTAAAAAGAGGAGATAGAGAAGACTGATTGTCTCGGGAAGAGGTACATAAAACCATTATATGATACCAGTGTTCAAGAAAGCGTTAGGCGGTATCTGGGCGGTGATCCAGCATTTAGCACCTAGAACGCCTAATCAGGGCCTAGACGGTTTTTAAGCGGTTTAGGCGTTTACAACATAAAACATTATATATATAAAATTATGTATAACTATATGTTAGAAAAATAAAAAAATTATAAATTGTAAACAAAATTAAGAAAATACATTTATTTAAGTTATATGAACAACATATAAACATTTATAATTACGTATGCATATATAAAACTTGATAATTTAAATATATATAGAGTTAAAAATCAAAAATAAATATTAAAATTAAATTAATGTAATTTTAAGCGGTTTAGGCGGTCATCTAGGCGTCTGCTGAGCGCCTAGCGTCTAGACGGCGTCTAGGCGGCCGCCTAGACCGCTTTCTTGAACACTGTATGATACTATTGAATTAGGATTCAACCGGTTCGGGAAGCTACTTACTGGAGGCTAACAAAGATATCATCTTCAACTGGATCTCCAACTCCATGATCAAATGATGGTACATAAACTGATCCCTGAACAGCTTGAAAACTAATCAGAGTCTAATGCAAGTGTTGTAACTCCAAGACCCTAAGGTCAACAAAAAATCTTGTAACAATCTCTTTACCTCGTTTCTCAGCTTCTTTAAACAGTTAAGCAATAGTGCAGGATCAAAAGTCCATGGAGCTGGTTAATGGATAAAGGGGTCAAACCAATTTTGAACACTTTGAAACCTTACGTAGAAGATAACTCTTAACAGATCTCACCTCCTCTTCTCGCATGGGCTTCTTTGGGATCCTAGAGAGACATTCAAAAAGTCTGGTTAAAAACAAAGAGCAAGAGAGAGAGAGAGAGAACTATTCAAAATCAAATAAAGCTCAACCTCCATTGCATCAAGTTGCGAACGATACAAATGAAACCCATCCATGGGAAATACAATAGCAACATCGGGAGGATTAATCGCACTGATACGAAGAGAATATATGAAGAATAAATCTTTCTTCTTCTTTCGTTTAATTAGCGACAGAAGTTGTTACATAGATCAACTGGGACTCTTATATGGACTCAAAAACCATGAAATTTCAACAAAAACGAATCCTATATCCATGATTTATAAACATACAAAACAACCAACTGATGAAACGCAAATGAAACCAACATACAAACAAAAGACATAATTAAATTAAAATTGAGACATTTTTCAAATAAACAAACAACAATTACTAGACATGCAAGAACAATTACCACAAATCGAACTGCTTGAATCTTCCCCAAATATTAGGGTTTCGACGGATCGATCTCCACCGGAATCACATGCCTCCTGCTTCACCGGAACCAAATCGCGGCCGAATCCATGGACAATCAGCCGTGGGAATCAACTGGAAGAGAAGCAATCAGTTTTTCGGAATCGAAGAAGAGAATCAAAGCAAATCGCGAAAAGTCTCGAGAGAGAGAGATAAAAGAGAGAAAAGGAAAGTGAAAGAGAGATGAAAAAGAAAAAAATAAACCCCTTCGTCCCAATTAAGACTCGACCCACTGATTTTGTGACACCTGTCCAGCAAGAGACGTTTCTTGCAATCCTAAAATTAGAAACGAATCTTGCATTTCTTAACTTATGTCTGAATAATTAATATTATCTACACCTAAGAAATGAACTAAGAAACAACATAAATCCACCGATGAGGATAGTCTTAGCCTTCATAAAACCTCCAACACTCTTTCTTAGGTTTCTCAATTAATAGTATTATAGTATAGATTCCCTATGTCCCATTGTAGAGTTTGTGTCCATTGCGTGTGACCGACCTTGCCTTATGGTACTACTTGCGTAGGTATCCGCAGATTAACCATAAGATGAAATGTAAATCTCATGTATCGACTAGCTTTTTTGATTATATATAGTATCTCTCATTAAGAACCATTTTTTAATATTCAAATAAGATTTTAAATACGCATGCATGATGCATGGATATATCATGATAGCTCATATATATAGCTATAAATGTATGCAATAAGGATTAGAGCTAATGCTTAGTGAGGAATCATATTCAATAACATTATGATCATTCATCGTATACAATGCAATAATCAATGCCTTAGCTTTTCTTTTCTTTTCTTTTTTTGCATGACACCAGCTAACACATTCACATGTGCTTCTAGCTATTGTTCCCCGTCTATATATCCAAATATAACTCAAAAATATACGCACTATTCATTTAAGTCGATAGATTTATTTGAATTCGACTCCCGACGTCTAATAATGTTTATATATTGCAAATTAATTTAGTCATTGAACTATTCGACCCCGTCCAGAGAAAACAATATATATAATTTGAGACACAAACCAGATTAACCTTTCTAACACATATAAAAATCCCATCACAAATTTGTACGTGATAAAGAATGATCTTAGCGCTAATTAAGGCTTAGTGAAGAATTTATATAGCATAACATTTGAGATCATTAATCGTATACAATGCAATAATGCCGTTGCCCTTTTTTTCTTTTTCTTTTTTTTTGCATATAGTATGTAACTTTCTTAGCGAGAAATGTAACTATCTATTCTTAACCAAACGTAAAAAAAATGATCTGTAAGTATAATTGTTGTAACTTGTTTTTATGAACTTTTCTCAAAGCTAATCAGTAAATGTTCTTACACATACCTATACCAAAAGGTCCAAAACCCACTAGACCGCAAAAGGAATAAATATGTAAAATTGTATCATGCATCTTAAATTTTATCCTCTATTATATATTTTTGGGTTTGTTAGTGCATCTTAAATGTTTTTACATGTTTGCTTCTAACTTTACCCAAAGTTCGTACAATAAAGAATAGAAAGAAGAAATCATAACTCTACATTGAACTCTTTTCATTGCTCAAGCTCTTTCTTCGATTACAAGAAACAACATTGAAGAGTAAATTGCCCAAAAAAGTAGTTTGTTTGGTGGACAAAAGGAATGAAAAAGCTGAGAAATATTTTACATAAGGAAGAGATATATAGATTATACTAAAAACTAGGTGATTTATGTGGAACGGTCTTCACAATTTCACATTAAAAACTCATCCTCAACATAACATCCAACATTCATCTTCATCGCAACTTCTTTTAAAACTTTCTTAGCAAAATAAAGTTCTTTCAAAACTTTCTTAAGAAAAACAACTTCTTTCAAAATTTCCAAAATGCATCCTTCAAAAATTGCATCATCCAGTTTTCTTGGGGGTTTGTGCATGGGTGGTTCAAGACTTGAGAGAGATTCAGAAGTGGTAGGAAATCTCTCTTTCAAGTTTAAGGATGTTGGGGTGTCCAAACGTTTGATCAAATGTGGTCAAAGCAGAAGGCATAATGTGGTGAAGAAGATCAGTGAGAAAGAAAAGAAAGAAGAAATAGGCAAAAAAGATCTTAGGCTTAAGTTTAACAATGATGTATGCCTCTTTGATGTTGTGATTGCATGCGTGAAGGAAGAGTTTTACTTACCACATCAGCGAGATTTGTACATGAAAGAAAAGAGATGGAAGGGTCTCCTCGTAGGAGCAACCGATAAGATCTTCAGTGGGCGATATCCATATACAGTTGAGGGTATGGAAGAGGGTGAACTTGCTTCTGTCACGTTTGCGAACGTGACGACGCCCAATGCTGAAAGAGCGACCATATATGTGTATCCTAAAGAATACACATACACCATCGACGACATAGTTTTGAAATAAAAAAAAATTCTACCATATCATGGAAGAGAAGAATGAAGAAGAAGTGGAGAAAGAATCGAAGAGGAGAGATGAGGGAAAAAAATGAAAGAGACAGAAGGCCAAAATATTTAATTAAGGTGCTTTATTATAAGAGGAGAGTTTTAATTATGCTGTTTATTGAGGATGTAATTAAGAATCTAAGATCTATTATAGTATTAGTATATGTTTTGACTTCAGTCATATATGTTGTTTTATTTAAGGACCTAAGTAAAATGTTGTTTAGACTTCAGTAATAAATATGGAGAAAGACACTTTAACATACATTTTCTATGTTTTACTCTATTTAAGACACTTTTATATGAGTCAATTTTTTCTAAGTTTTGGGCAACTTTTGTACAGTTCTCTTATTTTATTTTCTTTGGTAAGTATATTGTTCTCTTATTTTAATGATGATTGTGCCCCTATTTTACAGAACCAGAAGTTGCTCTCTCGTTAGAACTATGATCTTTATCTTTTTTTCCATCTATTTTCATTTCTCATTTTCTCTTTTTCCATCTTCTTTCTCAGCATTATTTCCTAATGAGGTTGTTAATCTACTAATATTTTTTTGTACATTGTACTATAGTTATAATTTCTCTACATTTTAACATCCATTTAGGTAAAGAATTATATTTTTTTACAGTCCATTTTTTATTAAACACTCGTTCGTTGATTAGTGGACCATTTATTATGGTTATGAGTTACGACATGCATAAAAAAGATACAATGATAAAGAAACAAAATACAATTTTGGAAATATTTTAAAAAGCAGTGGTGTAAAAAATTTCGCTAAAAAATCATTTATGGATGTGTGGATGGGAATGATGGACAAAAGGAAGTAAGAAAATCAAATCAAATCAAATCGTGTTTAAAATGTGTGATACAGTAAAACCTCTAATGGACCATGAAAATCTATTAATTTAAAGAGAGAAATTTCCTAATTTGGTAATTTTTTCGAAAAAAATAAAAATAAGATTTAATTGTTATAATTAATACTTTTATATAAGTAGTTACAAGAAAATAAAATATTTCATGTTTTGAAGAGAGCACTCGAAGTTTTTTATAACAACATATGTATACATATATTTTGATGATTTTGTATAATTATTAATTTATAGTATTGATGAGACTATATATTCACAAAAAAAAATTATAAAAAATTATTATCTTATTATATTATCAAATTGTGTCTAAAATTACACCGATTCTATAGAGATTATTAATTTACCGAATATTAATTTGTAGATATTACTGTAGAATGATACTTAGAAACTTAAAAGTGTGTTAGAGTGTACATTTCTCATAAATATGAGGAGTCTTTTTAGTTATATTGTTTATTTAGGACCTAAGAGCTATTATATTAGTAATATGTAGACTTCAATGTTTTATGGTTAGGTTTTTCTTCTTTTTCTTTTATGTGATTATGTGTAGTAAAATTAGCTTTTTTTCCTTTATCACTCGGATTGTGTTTTCAAATATAATAATCAATCCTAAAAGAAAAATAGAAAGAAAGAGAAAAAAGATAGGTAAGGAACAAGTTGTCAATCAAAATAAAATATTGATGAGAGTCATGAACTAGTCGGGTCATTGCTCTGTTTACTGTTGTTGCTCTGTTTTTACTTTTTATATAGGTTACATTGATATTGTGGGATTGCTTTTATTTTATAAAATCAGTCGGAACAAAAAAAAAAGAACTAGTCGGGTCTTAAGTTTTTCTTTAGAGTGTTTCTTTATATGTTATTTGTACTACTGATGCCTCCGCAAACTGTGTATGTAAACTTTTGAATCTCCAACTAACATACCTGCACTTACGGTCAAAGTTCTCTCATCGTAATTTAAGTAAGTTTAACTTAGTACACGTTTAAGCGCATGATCTTGATCTTTAACATCAATTAATGAACCATAACTATCAATCAATGGAGAAGGATCTACTTGTAAAGCTTATACTTTCTCACTATTGAACTAAGGCCTCCCCGTTGGCCAAAAAAAGAGTCGAACAGGATCGAAGAGCTATTCAGACATATAAGTTGAGAATGGTCTTACAAAAAATAGTTAAGAGAGAGTATGTGTGATGATGAGCTCGCCGTTTGAAGATAAATCTAAGGACGCTTGGATTCCTATGGATGAGGGACCTTCCACTCTCACTGTGACTGGTTTCTCTAGTAGCTTCACTCCTTGCTTCCAATACCTTTCATCTGTACGCAGACAATTTCGTCAAAACGTTTGCTTTCATCTCATAACTGCTAATTATTCACCCTATAGACCATGCAATCCCTGAAACTAAAATGTTGGAAAGGCCAATCCTTTGCTAAGACACATTAGAGGACAATCCATCAGCAACTAACTGCCTTTAGTTGTCAAATTAAATCCAAAACACAGGGTAACCGTAAGCATTAGCCAACAACTATTTCGATCCCCTTAAAGCAATAAACGATTGGCCAGTGCAAAGAGTTGTGAGTATTGTACCTGGTCCTGTTGAGATCACGGTTGAGTTTTCTTTATCCATCACCCAATCCATCCACAATGCGATTCCATGGCATACACCAGGTTCTATAAACTCCATCTGTTTGCAGGTAACAAGCATTTCTTAAAATCATTAATCCAAGTTATTTGTACTAATGATGCCAAACTGCATGTATGTGAATCTCCAACAGACATACATACCTGAACTTCCCCAGAACATGGACTTGTGATGGGCTTGGTGAAGTCAAACTCCATGACTGTAAATTCCTTGCTAAGTTTCTGAAAATTTTCCAAGGAACAATCTTTACATTTCCCTACGTTTGTCAATACACAAATCTAAGAATTGTGTTTACCTTTGTCTCTCCACATTGCCAGATAAAAAAGGGCAAACAAGGACTGTCTTTACCAGTAGGTAGATCACCGCACCCCCCTAAGGTTGTATTCACCAGAGCATGGTCAAACCCTTCTACAATGCCAAGGCAACAGCGGCTCTTCCAAAGATCCTGCACCAGAAGCCAATTCATGAATATAGAAGCAAACACTCTCTGTTTTCTATTTGCTAAAAAACGATACAGTACTTACAGGAAGATACATAGCACAACCTCTCAAAACTCCCTTATACGGCATTACCACTGCATCTTCTGACAGGACAGAATCACAAAGAGTTCTGTCTTTCCTTCACGCATACCAGAAAGAGAATCAGGCTATTGTTAACAAACTGGCTTCTTTGACAAAGCTAAATGACCAACTCAATAACAACATTTACCAGAATCTAAGGTTCTGCCACGGAAGCCCACTTTCAAGTCCGCAGAAATATGGCTCTCCAATCAGCAGATCAATCTGTTGATAAAGCATAGAGACACTTATCAAAATGAAACCCAAAAATCATTCAGAAAATTGGATGACTAAGCACAAAGACTGAACGAAAGGGACATAACTTTTCAAGAGTCCAACAACAAGCCATAACTTTTTATGAATTTTGAATATGATATACATCTTGTGAAAGTTTACCTTGCTTGGATACGCTTCCGCCAACTTTGACTTTACTTCTCTGAAATATTCAAAACGATCTTTTGAAAAACCATTTGAATCAGCAATGGCTTCAAAGTATCTGGCAGCATTCTCTTGCAGCCCAGGTGACAATGATATCACCCGTGATCTGTTGGAGGCATGCAGAGCCATAAGTGGTAATAGAAGACTATCATCAATGACGAGACATTGTGGATTAGAATTTCCCTGTAACTGGAAAAGAGATGAAGAACCATTAAGTGTGCACTGGAATGTAGGAGAGAAATAGTATAGTGTTTTTCTTTTTAGCATCAACAAGTCAAAATATTACGACAACTTTGTGCAGTTTTCAGAGGAATACTTTGTAAATGCAAGACAGACAAAGAAGTTTAGAACCTACAGCGTTTCTAGTGGCCTCAAACATGGACTGCCTGTATCTACTATCACCATATATTGCGACTCTTTCGGGTGGTAATGTGAGGTGTATATCTCCAGTACTTAAAGGAGAGTGTGTCATCTCATGTGTCAAGCTTTGAGTCTTCTTCAGATTGTACAAGATGTTAGTACAAGTATGAGCAGCATGCAAATTAACCTTTTCTCCTTTGGATAAGGACACACCTGCTCCTGGAGTAAACCAAACACACTGTTTCCAATGGTCACACCATTCCCTAACACCTGTATTAGTAAAAAACGAAATCAGAATTGGTATAAATGAGATCAAGACATCTTGGATCCAATGGAGCTGATTGTAACGCAAGTCTGGGGAGAAAAGGGATTCCTCTATAACCAGTAACTACACATGAATTCCAGAGAAAGGTGTAATTCACCTATCTCAGGACTTGAATCTATCCATCTCGGAGCGGTAGAGTAGAAGATTGTTCCTTCACTATCAAGCTGCAGCACCCACCTGAACCAAACAAAAAAAAAGATTCCTCATATCATACTGGGAAAACAGGACAGATCTTGAGCCCTTTGCCTAGGCATCTTAGCATATATATGCATCACCAAAAAAGGAAAAGTGTATTTTTTCATTGTAGAGAACTAACTACGCCAGTATTGCGAAGATATAAGCAGTTCAAACGCCCCAAAAAAGGAAAAGAAGAAAGACAGTAAAAGGACATATTACCAAGAAATTATAGCATTAACACTACCCGCGGTTGTTGCTTCTATGTGCACATCAAGCTCTCCATTACTTTCTGGCCGTTTCCAAAAGTCAAATTCAAATACTTTGACGGGGTCTGACAACTGGATGAATATATGAACTGAGTGTATAAACTAAAAAAAGCTTATGGCAAAACTGCAAGGGAAAGTTTAGGATAGTAGTACCAGTTTGATATCTTTCTCAATAGCATCGACATGCATGCTATACTGTTGTGACTTGATACCAAATAGACTCTCTGAGCCAGCAGGAACTAGACGAACACCATCAGATACTGTAGCCTCGTTATTTCGTAGATTGTGCATGTTACATAAGAATTCACTTTCAACAAGCTTCACATTGTAAAGAAAAAGAAGCAAAGAGATTCAATCAGGCACTCAAGATGAACAATGAAGACAAACCACAAATTTCTATAAAAACACAATGACAATAGAGGTCATGATAAATCAAGAAACGAACCTGGCAATAAGTAGTAGCTCGGTATGGCACGGTTTTTGGATTGTCAACAAGCAACATATCATGAGCATGTTGTAAACTTGGGATCAGACCTTCACCAAGTAACTCAGAGTCCAATATTTCACTAACCTAAATGAAAGAAGAGCAATGAAAGAAACTTATATTTCGTCTGAAATTCACACTGAAAAAAAAGTATGGATCTTTGAATACTCACAAGAACGTCAGCTCGTGAAACAATGTCTGATCCAACTCTAAGTTCATCAGATCGTTTGTTGATAAGGTTAATGTTCTTCGTCATACCATTCTTATGCAAAACCTTCCTCATAAGCTTAACCATCGGTAAGTAGGACTCACACGCCGTCACTATTCCTTCTTCTCCCATTGCTCTCGCAGCCATCATCGATAACAACCCAGCTCCAGCACTATTAACACACACACAAATTTCACATTCTCCAAGTCAAAATCAATTCAATCAAAGTGGTTTATAAAACACTAATTTTGAATAATGGAAAATGAGAAGAAGTACCCAATGTCAAGGACGTGGCAAGGTTGAGTGATGGTTTTCTCGATAGCGAGACGATAAGCTCTGTTGCGGCGAGTATCATTTAGCATGTCGAGATAAGACGTCGTGGAGAGGAGGCCGTCCGTGGAAGTTCCCGGTTGGTCATTGTCTTCGATGACAACCCACTCGGAATTGCCGGTGAGTGGGTCTTGTCTGAGCTGGAAAGCGCGTTGACTAGACTGAGAGCTCATTGTTCGAGCAGCGACGACGAAGCTTCCTAGGCGAGTCAGTGAGTGACGACGGAAGGAGATAAAGGGAATGAAGGTTTTGGGATGAAGTGAAGACAGAGACGACGACATTAACGCCGGTTTAGTCGTCGTCGTGAGAGGAGATTCTCCGGCCTTTGGTTATGTTTTTTGTTTTGATTTTGGTCCTCATACTATTCTATTTATTGTAAATAAACCCCATAGTTTTGAAAATTAAACCTTCTTACCTCTGAACTGAACCTATTGAGAAACAAGAATTTAGGGGTTAAATCATCAATACAAAATATTTGTGGGGGTTAAGATGGAAAGAAAGAACTCACACAACAACTTTCCCATTTGCTCAACTTTGAAATCGAGAAATCCCAGTTTTCGAATTTGTTTGTGCTGCGATTTGAAATTCGTGAAACGTCAAAATTTAAGGAAGAAGAAATGGCGGGAGGAGCGAATCAAGCGTGTATCTTCTGTGAGATCGTGCACAATCGCACCTCAACTCGTCTCCTTCACACCGTTAAGTTCTTATCTTCTCTCAACTCTCTTGTTGTTGTTTGGGTCTCGAGAATATAATCAATGATCAGAGCCTAAATTGAATAAAATTTTCTTAAAGTTTTGTTTCTTTGCGATGGTTTTTTCAGGATGAGAAGGTCATCGCATTTCAAGATATTAAGCCATCCGCTCAGAGGTTTGTAATTTGTGTCTGTTCCATCGAACAATGTGAATTTAGTTTGGAAGAAGTGTGGCTAAGTTTATGGTTGTTAGAATCTTGTGAATTTAGTTTGATTCCGTTTACTTAGCCTTATCTACTGTGATCTAATGTGATCACTTGTGCATCTCCTTAGCTGCCTTTTACTAATAAGAAGCAAACAATGATTTGTAGGCATTACTTGGTAATTCCGAAAGAACACATTCCTACTGTGAAAGACCTTCAGAGAAGAGATGAAGACTACTCCTTAGGTTGGTTATCAAAACATATAATATACACACATCATTTCCTGTTATATCTATGTTTAAAGTTTCGACAAGGATGTTTGTTTTATGATTTGCGCAGTAAAACACATGCTTAGTGTGGGACAAGATCTGTTGCATAAAGATGCACCTCAAAGCATTCATAGGTGAGGGTTCTTAGTTACCAACTATGGATTTTGAGTTAGACTTTTCAAACCAACCATATTTGTAATGCTTGAAACATTATATTTCACTAATTGCTTGATGTGTTTCTTCTCCTTGTGATAACCTATGTAGCATTAACATGATCTGTACTTTCTCTCAGATTTGGTTTTCACCAGCCACCTTTTAACAGTGTTGATCATCTCCATCTCCATTGTTTTGCATTACCTTTTGTGCCCAGGTACTGATATGCTTCATGCTCATTGATCTTTCTTGGGATATTCTTTGCATCTATCTCTCTTACTTTCCCATGGCTTGTAACTGCGTATAAGCTTTTTTAACATATATTGCCATCAAAACAGATGGAAAGCCATCAAGTACAAGTCTTTGGGACCTTTGGGTGGATTTATTGAAGCAGAGACACTGCTGGAGAAGATAAGGCCTCTTCTTTCAAAGGTGTAATTGAACAGACTTACCTAACTGCATTGTGGTGCTTTGTCTTCGCTAAAAATTGTGCAAAATCTCTTTTCTATTCTTTTGTTTGCAAATTTGTTATGAAATGCCAAATATTATTGAGGATTTTGTATATGAAAGAAGCATATGTCAAGTAATTATATGTAATTTCTGTCACTGTCCAAAAAGTGTATACAGTGACGGCGATCTCATTGTTTCCATATTTAATGAGTATGAGACGTATACATGAAGGATTCTCATATAATCTCTGGAGTTACTGCCATAAGATGTAGACTTAGACCCCTTGATTCCATATAGGATCTCTGATATATGTGGGCCTTCTTGTGTTGCTTTGATGCTCTGACATCTCTAAATGTAGGGGATGCACTGGTTGCATTGCATGAGACATACTGCAGCTTAACTGGTGCAGTTGTGTTCTTGCAACAGTATAGTTATCCACAGAACAGGTAACCACGTTTTGAATAAACTCGTACATTTGTGACCTTTCTGTGAGATTGAAATATTAAGTCATGTGACAAATCTTAGGAGGTATTGAGCACTGTGTCATGGGAACAGTAGGAAGCAAAAACCTATATCATTCAAGTTTTAGATTATTTGGCTATACTCAGGCTGTTCAGATTGATTCTTATCCTTTCAGGAGGATCTATAGGTATCAGTAGCACGGATTAGTTTTTGATGTTATCACAACTAAAAACTTGAGCTTATCGAAGTAATAGATTCAAGTGAGATCAAATCTTCTCTGCTCACATGCAGCTTGCGCAGTTAGATACAAGTACAGCTTGCAGTTGCAATGCCCCTTTACCCTCTAGCTTCTTTGATTGATGTTCTGGCTAGAGTACTACTATTTCTTAAGATAAGTTTTTCTGTTGTTAAAAAGATAGGTTTTTCTGGAACAAGTACAAAAATAAAATGATTTGTTATGGGTATGATATTCTGGTGATGTTTTGATAGGAACCACTAGAACTCAAGAATTTGAGCTAACAAACCAACAAAACTTCTTAATGGTGTTATGTCCTAGATGATGAGTACGAAACTTATGCAAAATTGAAATTCTTGATTTGCCATTGTCTTGAAGGATTTAGGCCCATAAATTGTAAGCTTTTTGGATGGATTTACTTGTAAGACTCAACCACCCCTGTCAAATACCAACTCTTTGTTTGGTTCGTAGTCTGTTTTTTAGTTAATAACTTGTGTATACGACATATACACATCAACAAAGCTTCATATTTTCCTGATATTTTAAATGGATTGGTCCTGTCCTTATATTTTTGTAATGCCTTTGAGCAAAGTTGGAGGTCCTCTAAAGCAGATAATTTTGACAATAAAATATCAAACTGTTTGTTTGATTGGTAATGATTATAGATGAAGAGGTCGGTGAGTTCGTCTTCTTGTCTGTTTGGTAATACAACTCTTATAGGTATCTCAATATGTTACTATTCCCCCGTATGTCTCATTGTTAATTAATTTGTTGACCATTGTGAGACCATATGATAGATACTACCACCTGTCTAAGCATTTGTAGATTAACCAAATGAAGTGTACACAATTTATGGAAAAAAAGTAGTTATCTCATGTATCGACTAGCTTTTTAATTACGTCAAATCTCTCTAATAACTTCCGTGTTTATGGTGACACAAGAAAGCTATTAGAAGAAAAAAGCTAAAGCTGGGGCTAGTGAGGAAAACAGCTCAGGCGAAGAAGACAGGCTTGAAGCCTTTTCTTCTTGGAGTGACGAACCAAAGTTAGAGAAAACTGCAATAATAACGTCACTGTCAAGTCTCGAACCTCAGGTTTGCTTTTGCTTCATTGGTTCCTTCTCGTTTTTTTTTTTTTGGTTTTTTCGAGTACAGCTAATTTAAGTTTTCGAAATAGCATATCTGTTAACAGCTGTATCCAAAATGTAGAATTTAAAATATTGTTTATATTTATTTTAAAGAAAACAAAAAGAATCCATGCTCTCTTAAATTAAGAGCTGACGAATCCCACATATCCAAAACGATTGACACGGTTTCGTTTCGTTTTTCAAAGTTTTGTATACCTTTTCAGTAAAATAAAGGCAAGTTTTTTATTAAAAAAAATTAGTATGTTCCAATTTTCCAAAATGCGTTCCTCTTTAGCGACCCAAACTTATCCTGTAAATTACTTTTTTCGTATTTTAAAATAAAACAAAGTATCGGCTCGTACTGGAGGAGGTTGGTGAATTCTATATGAGTATATATGTACTGTCCCTTATTCTCTCACTATTAGGACTTTTGTCCTCTAGCGATTCTCTCTACCTAATTTTATTAGCTTCAATAAAACAAGCCACTAGCATGTACATTAAAGTTTCTAATTGTTATCTACCAGTAATTTTATAATTAATTTTCTTATAATGATTGATTAGATTTAAGATTATGGAGTATTAAATTAAGTGTTAAAATCAGTATAGGTATTCTAACAAGATACTACTACTATATACCACTTTCTTGGGATAAACAATGCATTCCTTATTATCTTTTACAAATGGAATAATAAAGTTCGGCTGCATAAATATAGTATTAATCAATCGGCGGTCGAGCAAATTTTCTAGGTGTTTGGTTCAGTTCGACTTTTAGATGTTTGATTAATTTGGTTATTTACTTAATTTATTTGGTTTCAGTAAATTATGTAATTCAATTTCATTAAAAAGAAGGGGTTTCATATTAGTATAGCAATTTTAATTAAAAAATGCAAGGAAATTTGAAAATGGTCAGGTGAGGACAATACCGAAGGAGAACTGAAGGTGTGTGTGGAAAAGAGTAAAGTACACGTGTACCTTTCTCTCTCTCTCTCTTTCTTCTACTCTTTTTTAACCCTGTCCATGACATGGCCTAGCAATATCCCACCTGGCTTGCCTATGTGGCTCTCAAGTTTCAACATATTTATGGTGGTGTTCTAGCGTCTCTAAGGCTTTATAATATCATCCGAGGGTGTGGATTGGATTACATTATAGCCAATTATATGGTTGAAGTTGGATTTTAACTGGAACCTAAATTAAGAGAAGGACAAAAAGAAGAAAGAAAAAAACGTAGATATAATAAATGTAGAAATGTATGGTTGCATGCAAAGTCCCCCATCTCATCAATGAACAATGCAGTTGACTTCTTCCCATCATCAATAAGAGTAGCCAGACAATGAGTTGGAGTATTACTGTGCCAAGTTTTACCATTACGACTGCGATTTGTGCTGATATGTAATAATGGTTATTGGTTAGTTTCCTGTCTAAAATCTAATCCTAGGACTAACTCTGCATGCCACTCCTTTCATCATACACTACGAGTCTTCGAGACTTTGTTTTCGTTACAAATTTTATGCATACAAATATCCTCTTTTTCAAAAGCATATAATATAAAATATCTAGTTCTTCTGTGATATATGACAGCCAAAAATAAAGTATTTAAATCATCTGCGTAATTGTCTTTTTAAAATAAAAATAAAAAATGTAAATTGTCCCTTTGCTCTGTCCTATAAAAAAGACACTCGACCTCCTCTGCTTCAAATTCAAAACCAGTTTCCTTGGACATCACTGTTTCATCCGCCATGAAAACTTGTTTGATCTTCTTCCTCTTCTACACAACAATTCTCAATTACTGCCTCTATTTCTCTGTTTCATCATCAACACCTCTTCTCCTCCATCTCTCTCACTCTCTCTCAACCTCAAAACACTCTTCCTCTCCCCTTCACCTCCTCAAATCATCCTCCTCCCGTTCCTCCGCTCGTTTCCGCCGCCACCACCACCACCAAAAACAACAACTTTCCCTCCCTATCTCTTCCGGCAGCGATTACCTCCTCTCCCTCTCCGTCGGCTCTCCATCCTCAGCCGTCTCACTCTACTTAGACACCGGAAGCGACCTCGTCTGGTTCCCTTGTCGTCCTTTCACTTGCATCCTCTGTGAATCAAAACCAATCCCTCCTTCTCCTCCTTCCCCTGTCTCCGTCTCCTCCACCACCGTCCCCTGTTCCTCCCCTTCTTGCTCCGCTGCTCACTCATCCCTTCCTTCCTCCGACCTCTGCGCTATCTCCAACTGTCCTCTTGATTTCATCGAGACCGGTGACTGTAACACTTCTTCTTACCCTTGTCCACCTTTCTACTACGCTTACGGTGACGGCTCTCTCGTCGCAAAACTCTACTCCGACTCGCTATCTCTCCCTTCCGTCTCCGTCTCTAACTTCACCTTCGGCTGCGCTCACACCACTCTCGCTGAACCTATCGGCGTCGCTGGATTCGGCCGTGGACGTCTCTCTCTTCCCGCTCAGCTCGCTGTTCACTCTCCTCATCTCGGTAACAGCTTCTCTTATTGTCTTGTATCTCACTCGTTCGACTCAGAACGAGTCCGTCGTCCGAGTCCACTCATCCTCGGCCGCTTCGTCGATGAAAAAGAGAAACGTGTCGGAAGAACCACCGATGATGACGATGATGATATGAAGAAGAAGGAGAAGAAGAAGAAGAAGAAGAACGAGTTCGTCTTCACTGAGTTGCTTGAAAACCCAAAGCATCCTTACTTCTACTCTGTTTCACTCCAAGGAATCTCAATCGGAAAACGGAATATTCCTGCTCCGGCGATGCTACGAAGAATTGATAAAAACGGCGGCGGAGGTGTCGTAGTTGACTCAGGGANGTCCCTTTGCTCTGTCCTATAAAAAAGACACTCGACCTCCTCTGCTTCAAATTCAAAACCAGTTTCCTTGGACATCACTGTTTCATCCGCCATGAAAACTTGTTTGATCTTCTTCCTCTTCTACACAACAATTCTCAATTACTGCCTCTATTTCTCTGTTTCATCATCAACACCTCTTCTCCTCCATCTCTCTCACTCTCTCTCAACCTCAAAACACTCTTCCTCTCCCCTTCACCTCCTCAAATCATCCTCCTCCCGTTCCTCCGCTCGTTTCCGCCGCCACCACCACCACCAAAAACAACAACTTTCCCTCCCTATCTCTTCCGGCAGCGATTACCTCCTCTCCCTCTCCGTCGGCTCTCCATCCTCAGCCGTCTCACTCTACTTAGACACCGGAAGCGACCTCGTCTGGTTCCCTTGTCGTCCTTTCACTTGCATCCTCTGTGAATCAAAACCAATCCCTCCTTCTCCTCCTTCCCCTGTCTCCGTCTCCTCCACCACCGTCCCCTGTTCCTCCCCTTCTTGCTCCGCTGCTCACTCATCCCTTCCTTCCTCCGACCTCTGCGCTATCTCCAACTGTCCTCTTGATTTCATCGAGACCGGTGACTGTAACACTTCTTCTTACCCTTGTCCACCTTTCTACTACGCTTACGGTGACGGCTCTCTCGTCGCAAAACTCTACTCCGACTCGCTATCTCTCCCTTCCGTCTCCGTCTCTAACTTCACCTTCGGCTGCGCTCACACCACTCTCGCTGAACCTATCGGCGTCGCTGGATTCGGCCGTGGACGTCTCTCTCTTCCCGCTCAGCTCGCTGTTCACTCTCCTCATCTCGGTAACAGCTTCTCTTATTGTCTTGTATCTCACTCGTTCGACTCAGAACGAGTCCGTCGTCCGAGTCCACTCATCCTCGGCCGCTTCGTCGATGAAAAAGAGAAACGTGTCGGAAGAACCACCGATGATGACGATGATGATATGAAGAAGAAGGAGAAGAAGAAGAAGAAGAAGAACGAGTTCGTCTTCACTGAGTTGCTTGAAAACCCAAAGCATCCTTACTTCTACTCTGTTTCACTCCAAGGAATCTCAATCGGAAAACGGAATATTCCTGCTCCGGCGATGCTACGAAGAATTGATAAAAACGGCGGCGGAGGTGTCGTAGTTGACTCAGGGACGACGTTCACCATGCTTCCGGCGAAATTCTACAACGCGGTGGTGGAGGAATTCGATAGTCGGGTCGGGCGGGTACACGAACGGGCTGATCGGGTCGAACCGAGTTCGGGTATGAGTCCTTGTTACTATTTGAACCAGACGGTTAGAGTTCCAGTTCTGGTTTTGCATTTTGCCGGGAACG
The DNA here is from genome assembly GCF_000633955.1 of Camelina sativa. Classification (NCBI taxonomy): domain Eukaryota; kingdom Viridiplantae; phylum Streptophyta; class Magnoliopsida; order Brassicales; family Brassicaceae; genus Camelina; species Camelina sativa. The sequence goes on from NC_025696.1 coordinate 16,716,022, forward strand.
GATCCAGTGTTACGCTCCCTAGGAAAAACTACTTTTACGAATTTATGGACGGTGATAAAGGAGAGAAAAAGAGGAAGATCGGATGTTTGATGTTGATGAACGGTGGAGATGAATCAGAGCTTCGAGGTGGAACCGGGGCTATTTTGGGGAATTATCAGCAGCAAGGGTTCGAGGTGGTCTATGATCTCTTGAACAAAAGAGTTGGGTTCGCCAAAAGAAAGTGCGCATCTTTATGGGATACGCTTAACCAGGACTAACATGCGCTTATGCTGGTTTGACCGTTAAACCGGATGGGTTATGTACGTATGTTCATGCTTCGTGGATGGGTCTTACCGTCTTAGTCTTATGTCGAGACAGACAGTAATTAAGTAAAGTAGAGATGTAGCCTTAATAATTCGATGAAACCATACTCGAAAAGTACATATATAAAAAGGGTTGGCAACGTTGTCAATAGAGTTTACAATATTAATTCAAATCATTTTTTTTTTGTTTTGAGTCATAATTAAATTAAAAAGGAGTTGTTATATTATTTGTTTGTTGGTTAAGCATCGCTTTGAAAAAAAAAAAATTGAGAGCCAATTTAATAAATAGTCGTATTAAATATACACCAAATAAGATATACGAATGACTAGCAATTAGTGGGGGAGGAACCAAAATTTTAATTAATGGCTAGTAATCAATATCATAAACGAGATATGACCAAGAAGAAGTTGATAAAAAATAATTCAGAAAGTTTGAGTTTTGCATGGCAACTACCACCAATACTGTTACTACAAGTGTTCATAATTTGTTTGGTTTAAGATATCATACTTTAACGATTGAACAAAGAAGAAAAAAACAAAATGACCATCAATTATTTGACTTCGTAATCGTATTAAGATGACTCATAAGTGTTTCTCATTCTTACACATAAGAACTCGAGAAAAACTAAAAATTGATATTTTGGTATAATATCTGCTCAAATGACATGACATAAAAAGCATATTTACAAATGATCTTTCTATTATCACGTTCATAAATAGACTGTATAATTTAGTATCAGAATGCATCATCTATAAAATTGGGTAGATTGGCACCAAAAAAACAAAAATTGGGTAGATAATTAGCATTTTTAATTATTATTTTTCTTTTTTTTCAGATATTAATTGTTTTTATTCTAAGTCAATTTTTAATTGATATAATAATAAAACATCAATTTATCAGTTCCACATTCACTGTCACTTAAAAGTTTCAATTTAAATTTGGTGGAACAAAAGAGAAGCTAACCCTATAGCAAAGGAGCTGGATCCAGTCATGGTTAATGATCACTGACACCTGAAGTTTTCTCTCTCCTATGTAGACTTTGGAGACCCACGAATGTCGGACCACTACCTTAGCTGCCTCAGAACGGATGTCGAAACCAGAACTAAAAAACTCTTTATGGTGTCGCATTTCCTCTTCCAGCATAAGAATTTTCTTCCACGGGTTGCTGACTTCTCGAACTCTACTTCTATAGATGGAACATCAATGTTTCGTTTTTCCAAAAAACTCAAACTCCTTAAAAGGGTCATCAAAACTCTTAATAAGGAGCACTTTTCGAACCTAGAAACTAGAGTAAAGGAGGCTCAGGATCTTCTAGCATCTCACCAAGCTCGCTTTCTCGCTAATCCTTCCCCCCTCTTAGCAAGGTTGGAGAGACAAGCTCAACAGAAATGGCATAGTCTGGCTTTGGCTGAAGAGAAGTTTCTTCTACAACAATCTCGTATCAAGTGGATGACAAGTGGAGACAGTAACTCTGCTTACTTCCACAAAATTATAAACAACAGAAGAGAGATCAATCAAATCTACTACTTGGTATCTGATTCAGGGCAAAGAATTGAGGTAGTGTCAGAAGTCCAAGACCATTGTGTGAGATTCTACAAAGAGATGTTGGGTGCTGTTTCTCAAGGTATCTCGGCTGAGGATGAGGATCTGATCAGATCTCTTTCCAAGTACAAATGCGATCAAGCAATGAAGGATATGCTTCAAGCTGGGATTACTGATGCACACATTAAAAGAGAAGCCTTCTCCCTTCCTCGTAGTAAATCACCTAGGCCAGATGGTTACACAAGGGAGTTCTTTCGAGCAACTTGGGATATTATTGGTGGGGACCTAACTCTGGCAGTCAAAGAATTCTTCAGCTATGGCCAAATCCTCAAGCAGTGGAATGCAACAGCGATTACTCTCATTCCTAAAAGAATAGGAGCAGATAAGATTGGCGAGTTCAGGCATATTTCTTGTTGCAATGCTGTCTACAAGATTGTATCCAAGATTCTAGCTCGTAGACTCCAATCACTTCTTCCTGATATGATTAGTAACTCCCAATCTGCCTTCGTTAAAGGGGGTCTCCTAGTGGAGAATGTCCTTGTGGCTACGGAAATGGTTCAAGGATCTAACAGGGACTCGATTTCTCCCAGAGGTATGCTTAAAGTGGATTTGCGTAAGGCCTTTGATACTGTAAGCTGGAATTTCATCAGAGTTCTACTTGAGGCTGCAGACTTTCCTCCAATCTTCTCAAACTAGATCAAGAATTGCTTAACAACAATTGGGGATTTTACACCTTTATCACGATTTACTTTGTCTCGATTTTGAGAATGAGAAACCGAACAGGCTATCGCAGGCTTGTGTAAAAATAAAATTAGGAATTATACACAATAGATAGATCTATAGATGTATAGATGTATACATAGGTTAGATTGGTTCGGATATCCGATCGGGTTCGGGTAAACCTTGTGAGAACTACATCCGATCGGGTATTATACACCATCCTTACCCGAACCGAACTGCCTATTTCGGGTCGGGTTCGGGTTCGGGTTTCAGATTCGGTTAAAATGCCCAGGCCTAATTTCTGGATTGCAAATTTGGATCGCTTGCCAGTTAAAGCTCGCCTCTGCAACTGGGGAATGCACATTGCACCTGAATGTCACATCTGCAACTCTTAGGTAGAAACCCATGATCATCTTGTACTCCACTGCCCTTTCGCTGAAGAAGTTTGGTCCACAGTCATGACTCGACTTGGCCCATCCCTGCATCTTTGTCAACTGGAGTATCCTGATCTCTTGGCTCCTGACCAAATCTCCCCACCTTTCATCAACACTAAAAAGTTTAGCTGCTCAAGCAACCATCTATATGTTGTGGAAGGAAAGGAACCTCCGGCTCCATGAAGGATTGACCTCCTCTGCTCCTGTGATCTTCTCCCAAATCGACCATAGTATAAGGGATACCTTACTTGCTCGTATACACCATAAAGGTTGTGGTCGCTTCCTTGCTCAGTGGTTTGCTCATGGCTACTAGCATCTCTAATTCCTATGACTGAATTAATTTTTTTTTTGTGTCATAGTTATGCCTTGGTTTACCCCAAATTTTGTACTAAACAACGTTCTTTTGATAAATATAATTCACATTTTATCAAAAAAAAAAAGAAAAAAAGTTTCAATACGATGTACTGCACTAGCTAGTAATATTCTGATGATAATTCAGTTCAAGGATTAAATCGCAGTCCGGAGAGCCATTGGAGACAGCTAACACATAGGCGCATGTCCTTCTTTCTAGATTGTTATATATCCAAATACAACTCACTGATATAATCAACAAATTTATTTCAATTCGACCCCTAGCTCTACGATAATTCTTATTTATTGCATATATTATGATCATTATTCAACGTATATATGCAATGCAATAATGCCTTTGCTCTTCTTTTCTTTTTTTTTTGCAAAAAATTTGTAACTTTCTTGGCGAAAAAAATGTAACTAAATGTTTTAAAAAAAAAATGTGTAAGCGAAATTGTTATTCTGGGTTAAAGCTACTGTAACTTGCTAATTGCTATATGAACATTTTCTAAAAAGCGAATTCAGTACGAAATCATCACTATGTACACGTAGACCAAACCCACGAGACCAAAAATTAAAGTCATTGAAGTTTCCGGCAAATACGAGTAGGCCACGTGTAAGAACAGGGAGAGTATGTCGTTTTTCACATGACACCGCCATACTCTCTTCTCTCCCTCACTGCTTCATTTTGCTCTATAGTCTATAGCTTCATAAGACCTCCCAAAACATCAAAGACCAGAGAGAGAGAGAGAGTAAGAGAGATCTCAAAAAGCAAAAACAAAAACCCACAGACTCCGAAACCTTCAGCCGCCCTAACCATGCCGATCTTGCACATTGCTCCGGCGCCTCAATTGCCTCGAGGTATCGATCTTTAACACATCAAGATTCTCATTTTCATCATCTCTTTTAAAAAAACTTTGATCTGTACTGATACGGTTTTTTGTGTATGTGTGCGTAGAATGGTTTTACGCAACCNCACATCAAGATTCTCATTTTCATCATCTCTTTTAAAAAAACTTTGATCTGTACTGATACGGTTTTTTGTGTATGTGTGCGTAGAATGGTTTTACGCAACCAACAATCCATACCAAGTGAGCGGACCAAAAGGGTTTACTGAGTTCAAGTACATGGAAGAGACCCATGATCTGTACGTGAGGCTTGATTTCCCAGGAATCACTAAAGAGAGCGTCTTGATCCTTCTCGAACCATCGAGGAAAGCTGTTGTCGTGATCGGAGACGCACCAAAAGAGAGCAAACACGACTCTTCTCACCGCAAGTACGGAACCGCCACGGGACTCATCTGTGACTGCTGTGTTATCAGTAACATCCAGTGTTTTGTTGGTGATGGTGTCGTTAGACTCATCCTCTCCAAGAAGGAGATCAATCTCCATGTTCCTACCTTCTGTTCCTGTAAGTATATTAGCCTTCAAAATGCATGCTTTTTCCTTACCCTTTTTGGTAAATTAAAATAACATTTTTGTTTTGGTATTGATTTAGTCGGAGGTGCAAGGATGCCTACTGATGTACCTGGTAGTGTCTCCAGCTACCTGTTTAATATTTTTGATTATAATTTGTTCTTAATTATATGTCAATAATTATGATATATATCGTTTGATTATTAATGTTATGTTTGTTTTGTGACTTTTTAATTTGGGCAGCTAACATCATTCGTGGATATAACCCAGAAGGTATGTTTTGTTTGTATTGTTTTCTGGTTAATAGATCAGAGATGATGATATGTCTTAGTCGTCGATCTTTTGAGCTTCTTTTAGAAATCAGTCTTGACTGCTTTTATTTAGTATCGTATCTGACATTTTTTCATGGGTTTGTGTTGATTCCAATATTGTTGCAGTCGCAGGTGGCCATCCTCTTGGTATGTACCATTAATATAACATTGAAGTTTGACTATACCTTTTTCACCATCCTCTTCTTTTTTATCTTTGACTTGTTTTTAAAAAAAAATAAAATAATAAATCCTCTCTTGTTTTGTTTGTGAATCTTGCAGCTCATCTCCGTGGACTTAACCCAGAAGGTACATTTGATTTGATATTTTTATCATATATATATTCAGTTATTATGTATTAGCCTAAAGACAACTTCATAAACCTATAAATGTGGTTGGTTAATTAATTAACTTGATTATCTGTTTTATTTGTTCAGGTTGCCGTGGCACTGACCCTTTTGGTATGAACTTTATACTCTCCATTGCGACGTAATCATAATTCCCAGTAGTATTAATTTTATTAGAGTAGGTTTAACTGTATAAGTAATGTCTATACAACATTTATGAATTAATATGATATGATCCTCGTATAGTCGTATAAATCAATTGCACTATACTAAAACAAAAGACTTACATGTAGAGAGAGGCTTATTGATACAGATTTATGTTGTGTGTTACATTATGGACAGATCCGGCGTTCACGGGTCCGACCATACTACCACACCCGTCGGTGTTGGAGGGATCCACGACTGCTTACGAGTCAAAGCAGCTCTCAAACGGTGGTCTCTTTCTCCGTATTGACATGCCTGGTGTCCCCAGCGACAGCTTCATGGTGGCAGTGGATGGCGATGATGTTGTCAACGTCATTGGACGGGCTCCTGCGACCATGCACGACTCAAGTGGACGTAATTACGTAGGCAAGGTTGCCATTGTCCCTAGAGGTTATGACCCCCGTCGGATCAAGATAATCGCCAAGCTTGGTGTCATCCGTCTCATTATCCCTCCCTACTAATAAAAATCATCGCATCTTAATTAATTACTTAATTAGATCATGCTTTTGGAATTTATTATCTTGTTTCCAACAATGGACCATGCATCCATTCATATCTGTTTGTGTTTTCTTTTGAATTCCCCAATAGTTCAAGAGCACTCATTAATTAGTAGTATGGCTTTAATATGTACGTAAGAGGACGTTTAGTTATGATAATATTCACTCGTATGTTTATGCCTGTTAAAATATTTTTTAATCTTTGTCTAATGCATATGGTTAAAATATTGCTGGTAGTAGATAAACCTTTAATTTGGTCTGAGAAATTTTGATGTTTGAGGAATTACGGCTTACAATTATAAAGTAAAATAAAGATTTACTAATTTCACTGTTAATTGGGTATAAATTATAATTTTTGTTTTTATATCCTTAATTTTTATGCTAAATAAATTTTAACTGATAAAAGTTTAAATACGATATAGTCAATTTTTTTATTTGGATAAACCTTTTTGATCATGATATATTAGTATATAGCTAGTATACAATGCGAATTATATTATTATTATTATAGGTAAGGCTTAGTGATGAACCACATTCGCGTCGCGTTTATATATAGCATAACATGATATATCGTAGACAATGCCTTTGCCCATATTTTTTTTTAGCATAAGATATGTAGTAACTTTCTTAGCGAAAAATATAATAATAAACGTATATCCATTATTTTTGCATAAGATACGTATATCCATTATTTATCTCTACACGTAGACGTAGACCAAAAATACCCACTAGAGACGACCGCAAAAGGAATAAATATGTAAATTATTGCAGCACGCTTCCCAAATTTTATCCTATAAATATATTTTATCTGTACAGGTTGCTTCTAACTTTATCCAAAGTTCAAGGACGTCGCAGAAATTTTGGTACAATAACCATAAATTTAACTTAACGTATCGATAAATTTCATTATTAATTTGCTTTATACATTAAACATAAATTAGTCAACTGTTTCTTCTTCTTCTGTCTCAGTGAAGATTAATTGTATAGGATTATTATAACCATAAATTAAACTCAGATCGATATTTAATTAAACAACTGTGGTATATATTGTGTACATTATATTGTTGCAAATTACCTCTCATGACCAACTTTTTTGTTTTTTTTTTGTTTTTTTTTTTTTTGTGTCTGTCGTCGTGTTATTAAAGAAACTTTATCTTTCACAGTGTACGGACGGACTATATATGTATTGAAAACGAAGCGTTTTAATGATTTTTTTTTTTGAATATATTGAAGAAAATTGAAATCAGTCAAAATAAAGTAAAATGATAAATTGAAAATTTTGGCAAATACGATTAAGACACGCGTGTAGGAATAGAGAGAGAGAGAGAGAGAGAGTTTGTCGTTTATCACCTGACACCACCCCATACTCTCTCTCAATCTCTCTCTCACAGCTTCATTTAGCTTCTTCTTCTTTAAAACCTCCAAAAACCCTAGAAAGACGAGAGAGAGATAAGAGGGAAGAAAGACAGATCTCAAAAAGAAAAAAAACCCTAAAAAGATCTTCAGCCGCCGTAACCATGCCGATCTTGTACATGCTTCCGATGCCTCAATCTCTTCAAAGTAAGGATCTTTTTACACAACAGATTCTCATTTTCTTTCATCGTTTCTTTAATAATAACGAAATCTTTGATCTTTTTGTCGACTGATACGTTTCTATTTCTGTATTTGGTGTTTATTTGTGGGTGTGTTGTGCAGAAGGGTATTACGCAGCGAACAATCCATACCAAGCGAGCGGACCAAAAGGGTTTATTGAGTTCAAGTACTTGGAAGAGACCCCTGATCTGTACGTGAAGCTTGATTTCCCAGGAGTCAAGGAAGATACTGTTGTCGTCCGTCTCGAACCGTCGGAGAAAACTGTTGTCGTCACCGGAGATGCACCGAAAGAGAGCCCACACGATTCTTCTCACCGCAAGTACGGTAACGCCACTGGACTCATCTGTGACTGCTGTGTTATCAGTAAGTTCCAGAGTTTTGTCGAAAACGGTGTCGTTAGACTCATCCTAACCAAGAAGAAGACCGATCTTCATGGTTTTTCCTTCTGTACCTGTAAGTTCTTCATTACTCTTCAGAATGTGTTTTTTTTTTCTTGCGCTTTGATTTAGTAAAGTACAAAATCTGACATTTTGTTTTTTGGTATTTGTTAATTTGTAGTTAGGGGTGCAAAGAGACCTACTGATATTCATTCCCTTGGTAATGTCGATCTCTATTTAATTTGTTTAGTCTTTTGATTATTTGTGATCATATTTGTCATTATCTCTATCGATTGTGTTATTAATTTGATGTATGTTTTATATGGCAGCTTCCATCACTCGTGACTATAACCCAGAAGGTATATATAATATGATTTTTTTATATTATTTTCTGGTTATTAGATCAGAGAAAATGTCTTGTCATTTGAGAATTGAGAGCCTCTTTTAGAAATGAGTCTTGGGTTGTTTTATGTAGTAATGTACATATCTGACATTTTTCATGGGTTTGTGTTGTTGATTCCAATTGTTGCAGACGCAGATGGTCATCCTTCTGGTAATGGTATGTACCATTTGACTATACCTTTTTTCACCATTTCTTTTTTTTTCTTTCTTTCTTTGACTTGTTTTTAAAAAAATCTTCTGTTTGTTGTTTGTTAATCTTGCAGCTGATCATCTCCATGGACTTGACCCAGAAGGTATATTTGATTAGATATTATTCTCATATATCTGTTATAAATTAGCGGCCTAATTAAAGACAACTTGGTTGGTTATATAGACTAATGAACATCATTGATTGTTTCATTGTAGGTTCCCGTGGCACTGACCCTCTTGGTACGAACTTATAACTCTCTCCATTGTGACATAATTTTTTTTTTTTTGGTATAAATTTTTGTGACATAATTTCCAATATATTTGTTTCATTAAGTTAGAGTATGAATCGTATGCCTAGTATATACTGTATCAAATGCATGAACGTAACGTGTGTACGTATTTTCTCGTAGATATCACTTACTATATCAATTACTCTATTACTAGAACAAAAAACTTAAGAGATCGAGAGGGTTATTTGTGTTTGTGTGTTACATCAAAATGGACAGATCCGGCGCACGCGGGTTGGACCATACTACCACACCCGTCAGTGTTGGGGGGATCCAAGAGTGCTGTCGAGCCAAAGCAGCTCCCGAACGGTGGTCTGTTTGTCCGTATCGACATGCCTGGTGTTCGCGACAACAGCGTCGCGGTGGTAATTGACGGGGACAGTGTTGTCACCGTCATAGGACGAGCTCCTGCGACCATGCACGACTCATGTGGGCGTAATTACTTAGGCAAAATCGCCCTTGTCCCTAGAGGCTATGACGGCCGTCGGATCGAGATAAATGCCAAGCTTGGTGTCGTCCGTCTCGTTATCCCTCCCTAGTAATCTAATATATTCATCGCTTCTTTAATAATTAGAGATCATCCATATATGCTTTGCTTTTGGAATTGTCTTGTTTGTTTTCCTATGGACCGTCTGTTTGTCTTTTCTTTTGGATTCCCGAAATATTATTAATATGGACTTTTAATTAATTTGTAGACGTAAGATCTTTATGATTATATTCACGCGTATCGCGTATGTCTTATTCCTCTGTAATTATACTTTCAAGTTACAATTTCGCTAATTAGTAATTATGTCTAAGTCTACTAGTCTAGTGTACACAAATCTGACGTCGACCGCAGTTAATAAATGCTCTATTACTGCTAGTAAAAAGTAAAACGTAAGGAAGTTAATTTCACAAAAGGAGGACAATGCGTGTCTAACTAGTATTGGTTGAAAATCACAAAACAAGAAAAGAGACACGTGTCCCATTAGTGTTTTAGTCGTGTCCTACACACCAGACTACTTACTACACCGTCTTGTTCCTTCACTCTCATAAAGATATCCCAAAAAACCCAGAGAGAGAGAGAGATCAGAGAGAAGAAAACCCTAATCTTTAAACTAACTAGCTAAGCAACAAATCTCTCACTCGACGCTGAATCATGGTCGCCCCTGTTGATCCTGTACCTCAATCTCCAGGTAAGAATCTTCTAACCAACCCCTCAAGATCTCACTTACATTTTGCTTTTACCCATCAAAAAGTTTCCTCCTTTTTTGTTTTTTTTTGGGATAAAGTTCTAACTTATTTTGTTTCTTGTTGTTGGGTGTTGATTGGTGGGTGGGGTTTTAGATGGGTTTTACGCAATCAACAACCAGTTTCTAGAAAGTGGACCAAAAGGGCAAGTGGAGATTAAGATATTGGAGAACGAAGACACCTTCATCAGGTTTGATCTTCCCGGTGTTCCACCAAACGGTGTGACGATTTTAATTGACGAGTCTAAAAGAGGTGTGAAGATCTTTGCCTATGCGCCAAAGGAGAACAAACATGACGCCTCTCATCGGAGCTACGGTTTAACTTTTCAACCGAAACTCAAAGTCGGCCGTAGGAAGACGCATCTCGAGTGCAAATGCCATGATATCTCCGGCTTCACCTCCCACATGTCCGATGGTGTTCTTAGGCTTATCCTCAACAAGACCCCCACCACTACACCTACCTTCTGTATGTTTTATCAAAACCCATATTTTTCTCTCACTGTTTGTTATTATTTTTTCGATAATCTGATTGATGAATTTAACTTAAATGATGAGTTTGTTAATTTTCTACAGCACTTATTGGTGGTGGCCGAGCCGGCGATGGTAATCAATCAGTTCCATCTGTTGTTTTCACTAATTAACTTTCCATAATTTGGTATTTCTTCATAAACAAACTTGTATAGTTTCCTTACACACTGTCTTTAATTTTTTTCTGGTCCTATAGTTAGCTGTGATCCGGGTCATCATGGTTTTCTCCCTGGCACGGATCCTGATGGTATTAGTAATCCACATATTACCCCCTCTCTCCATCTGCAAGCTTATACTATATCTTGTACTTATAAATATTTAGAATTGTTGTGGTTATGAAAGGCTTGAAAAAGTGGTTATGAAATATTTAGAATTGTTATTACTATATATAGAGATGTAGATATCCTTGCTGCCTTTAATTAGTATATATATAGTGAGTCTGGTTATTCGCTAAAAGGGAATATTAATTTGTTGCATTGTTGTGGATGTAGACCCCAACTTAACTGGTCCGATATTGATGCCATACCGGGGTGTGGACGAAGGATCGAAGATGGCCTATGAGTCGAAGCAGCTCCCAGACGGCCAACTATACTTGCGTGTAGACATGCCTGGCGTTCCAAAAGACAAATTCAATGTCTCTGTCACGAATGGGAGAGTGAAAGTGACCGGTGAAGCTCCTGCTCGTGGCCATGACTCAGCTGGCCGTTTCTACTCTGGTGACGTGGCTGTGCTCTCCTCTCCTGTTGACCTTCCTAGCCGTCGGATCAAAACCATCGCCAAGAACGGTGTGATTCGCCTCTTCATCCCTCCTGTTGATATGATTTCATGATGAGACTCATATATATATATATATATATCTGACGTCTTTCATCTAGAATATAGTGGACCCTTTTTTTCCGGGATTTTGTCGTTGTTTTCTGGTTCTCGTCGACCTGTGTTTTATGAGTATTTTGGATGATGTCTCGACGACAAACTTATTTTGATATGTTTCGTCTAACGCCCCTGTCCTTTATTTAGTCTCTCAAAATTGTTACCCGTTTCCAATATCTCCCTATTGAATCGAGAAGTCAAACCAAACCGAAAACAAGAACCGATTGTAATTATAGTCCTGATGAAAGAGTTACTAATTGCTTAAAGATACTTTCAAGTTACAACTTCGTAATTAGTACTTCCAAGTCATTACAACTTCGGTAATTAGTAATTATGTTTAATACGTATACACAAATCTGGCGTCGATTGTAGTTATTATAAATGCTCTATTTCAGCTTATATATTGAGAAAGTTAATTTCAGAGGACAACGCGTGTCTAACTAGTATTGGTTGAAAATCACAAAACATGAACGAGACACGTGTCCCGGCCCCTAGGTAGATTTTGTCGTGTCCTTCACCAGACTACTCCGTCGTCTTCTTCCTTCTCTCCCATAAAGATATCCCAAAAACCCAGAGGAAGAGAGAGAGAGAGAGAGAATTAGAAAGCCCTAATCTTTAAAAAGCTAGCTACAAATCTCTCACTCGACGTTGAATCATGGTCGCCCCTGTTAATCATGTACCTCAATCTCCAGGTAAAATCTTCTAAGTTCTAACCAAACCTCAAAATCTCACTTACATTTTGCTGTTTTACCAATCAAAGTGTCCTCCTTTTTTTGTTTTCTTTTTCCGGATAAAGTTGTCATTTTTTTGCTTCTTGTTGTGTGGGGTTTTAGATGGGTTTTACGCAATCAACAACCAGTTTCTAGAAAGTGGACCAAAAGGGTTGATGGAGTTTAAGACGTTGGAGAACGACGACACCTTCATCAGGTTTGATCTTCCCGGTGTTCCACAAGATGGTGTGATAGTTTTCATTGACGAGTCCAAGAAAGCTGTAACGATCTACGCCTACGCACCGAAGGAGAACATCCACGACGGCTCTCACCGGATTTACGGTATCACCTTTAAACCGAAAATCAAAATCGGCCGTACGAAGACTCAACTCGTCTGCAAATGTCATGACATCTCCGGCTTCATTTCCCACATGTCCGATGGTGTTCTCAGGCTTATCCTCACCAAGACCCACATTGCTACTCAAGGCCCTTGCTTCTGTATATATTTCTCAAACCCTTTCTTTTTATATATATATATATATATATATATATATATTTGTTCACAGCTTAAGTTATATATTATTGTTAATTAATTCGATAAATCTGATGAAAAGTTAATTAATTTTGTTATCTACAGAGCTTCTTGGTGGGTCAGACGGCGAAGGTAATTTTATTATTTAATTCGGTCTGTTTGTTTTCGATAACTTTCTATAATTTGGTATTTCATACACAGAACTTTTGAACTATATATAGTTTACTTAAAATGTTTACACTCTCTTTGTGGTCATATATATATATATATGTAGGTAGCAGTTGCCCGGCTCGTCACGGCTTTGTCCCTGGCACGGATCCTAATGGTATTAAATCACATATTCCCCCTTCTGCATATATATGTTGTTGTACTTATAAAAAATTTAGAATTGTTAGTATATAGATCTAGACTAAGATCTTTGCATTTAAGTATAGTGACTAGTTTGGTTGTTCTAAAAGGGAATCTTTGTTGTTGTGGATATATATATATGTGTGTGGACGAAGAGAACTTCAAAGTCTCTGTCACGAATGGGAGAGTGAATGTGACTGGTGAAGCTCCTGCTCGTGGCCATGACTCTGCTAGCCGTTTCTACTCCGGTGACGTGGCTGTGCTCTCCGCTCCTGTTGACCTTCCTAGCCGTCGGGTCAAAACCATCGCCAAGAACGGTGTGCTTCGCCTCCTCATCCCTTCAGTTTGATGATGACTTCATGATGAGACCTTGTGTTCGTTATCTGAGTATCTGACGTCTTTCATCTAGAATGGACCGTTTTTTCCCGGGATTGTGTCGTTGTTATGTGGATTATGTCGGTTTATGTTTTATGACTACTTTGGATGATGTCTCAACGACACAAACTTATTTTGTCTAACGCTCTACTCTTTATTGAGTCACTCAAAATTGTTATCAGTTTCCAATTATGTCTCTATATTGAATTGCAAAGGATTTTTATAGAACACTTGTCAACATATATAACTCGCTGAGCAGGAAACCAATTAATTAGCTACCAAAACAGGTCTCTAACCCCAGTTTTGAAACAAGTAAATTAGTTATACCCACAGAGAGTTCCAAATTAATTAATTAAACGTTTGGTTAAGTCAAACCAAACTAAAATTAAATAACTGAGAACCGATTGTAATTATTATTATAGTGTTGTACAGTACCAGGCACTTGATCCTCCTCTTTGATGAAACATTAGTGTCAAGAAGCGTCACGCATTGTTTTGGGTGAGTAGTATTTTTTATATTTTGTTTTTTTTTTTGTTCTGCTTCTATTATCTCTCGGTTAATAGATCAGAGATTTGACATATTACTAGAGTTTTTTTTTTTTAATAGTAATGTATGTATATATATCTGACATTTTTCATGGGTTTGTGTTATTGATTCCAATTGTTGCAGCAGGTGGCCATCCCTCTCTTGCTATGTATGTATGTACCATTCACGTTTGACTATACCTTTCTCCACCATGTTTATTTTTTTTTTCCTTCTTTGACTTGTTTTAAAATTAACTATATTAATTGTTTGATTGTTACATGTCGCCGTGGCACTGACGACCCTCTCTTTGGTATGATGACTATGAAACTTAAAATCTTGCCATTGTGACATAATTTCCAAATAAAATAATTTCGTTATACTATGAATCGTATGCATGAACGTGCTTTTCTAAATTTCTCGTATATGATTTATACATATCAATGACACTCGCTAGCACTAAAAACAAAAGACTTATATTACAGAGCCTTGTTGATACACATATGTTTTGTATTACATTAATGGACATGTCCGATTACAGAAAGAAACATGGTATAGAGTTACAACTTTCAACTTGCAACTTTCAGCTAAATACAAATCTCAGACGACTAAAAAGAATACTTCATTAAATAATTACTTTACCATTCGAATTCCTTTTTTGTAAATATATATATTTTTAAAAAACTTGCTACTTTCAACTTCACTAATTAGTAAGTATGTCATTTATACACAAAACAAATACCCTATTTTCTTCTGCTAATAAAGCAACGTAATTAAGAAAGCTGTATCACAAAAAGAAAACAACACGCGTCTGATTATTATTGGTGAAAATCGCAAATAGTAAAGCAACACGTGTCCCATTTGTGTTTTGTCGTGTTCTTTCTTCACTAGACAGACAACACAACACTCCTTCCCTCCTCCTACATAAAAGCTCCCAAAACCCTAAACGCCAGAAGAAGAACCCACAGTGAGAGAGAGAGAGAGAGATCTCAACCCTTAGTCTCACAAACCAAATCTCAGAGAAAAGCTTCACCCAGCCGTTGAATCATGGTCAGCCCTGTCTCTCTCGTTCCTCAATCTCCAGGTCTAACTTTAAAAATCTCAGTTTCATAAAGTTACCATTTTTGCTCTTCTTTTTAACCCATAAAAATCGTTTCTTTTTGATAAAAATCTAATCTTTTTTGCTAATTTCTTTGTTTGTTGGTCTTTGATGATGGGTGCAGATG
>NC_025696.1:16731850-16747072 GCF_000633955.1 Camelina sativa
TTTTTGTAAATATATATATTTTTAAAAAACTTGCTACTTTCAACTTCACTAATTAGTAAGTATGTCATTTATACACAAAACAAATACCCTATTTTCTTCTGCTAATAAAGCAACGTAATTAAGAAAGCTGTATCACAAAAAGAAAACAACACGCGTCTGATTATTATTGGTGAAAATCGCAAATAGTAAAGCAACACGTGTCCCATTTGTGTTTTGTCGTGTTCTTTCTTCACTAGACAGACAACACAACACTCCTTCCCTCCTCCTACATAAAAGCTCCCAAAACCCTAAACGCCAGAAGAAGAACCCACAGTGAGAGAGAGAGAGAGAGATCTCAACCCTTAGTCTCACAAACCAAATCTCAGAGAAAAGCTTCACCCAGCCGTTGAATCATGGTCAGCCCTGTCTCTCTCGTTCCTCAATCTCCAGGTCTAACTTTAAAAATCTCAGTTTCATAAAGTTACCATTTTTGCTCTTCTTTTTAACCCATAAAAATCGTTTCTTTTTGATAAAAATCTAATCTTTTTTGCTAATTTCTTTGTTTGTTGGTCTTTGATGATGGGTGCAGATGGGTTTTACGCAATCAACAACCCGTTTCTAGTAAGTGGTCCAAAAGGCTTCATCGAGTTCATGCCGCTGGATAACGATGACATGTACCTCAGGTTCGACATGCCGGGAGTTCCAAACAACGGCATCGATGTCTTCCTCGACAAGCCGAACAGAGCCATTTGTATCTTGGGGAACGCTCCTAAAGAGCATAAGTACGACGCTACCGTCCGCTGTTACGACGGAACCACTCTTCGTCCCAAGCTTGCTATCCAAGGTATCAACTCCAAAATCGTCTGCAAATGCCATGGCTTCTACTCCGGCTTCACCTCCCAGATGTCCGATGGCGTTCTCCGACTTGTTCTCAAAAGGATCCACTCCGAAACTCCACCTCCTCCTTGCATCTGTATGTTATTATCCCCAAAACCAAAAACCTTAACTTTTTTAATTATTAAAAGATTCATAGGATAAAATTATCTGATTAATAGATGAATTTTGTTTTCTACAGCGTTTATGGGTGGCCCTGACGGAGAAGGTAACTTTTATTATTGAAATTTCTTATTTACATATACAGACAAAATATAAGTTAAAACAGATTTAATGTTTGCAGTACTCTGTTTTTTTTTTCTATTCCGGTCATAGATTCCAATGGCTATGCCACGGCTCGTCACGTTATTCCTGCATCGGATCCTAATGGTATTCACATATCTAATCTTTCCTCCTCTGCAAGACTTACATTGTGTATATATATATATAGGAGAAGAGTGTTTTGTCTGGTCTAATTAGGAATATTTGTTGTTGTTGTTTGTGATGTATGTGGAGTAGACCCCAACTTAACTGGTCCAATATTGATGCCACATCCATGTGTGGGTGAAGGATCTCAGATGCCTTACGAGTCTAAGGTGCTCCAAAACGGTGGTCTTTACGTGCGTGTTGACATGCCGGGCGTGCCCAAAGAGAACTTCACCGTCTCAGTCGAGAATGGGAGAGTGAAGGTGACTGGTGAAGCTCCTGCTCGTGGCCACGACACAGGGGGACGTTTCTACTCTGGTGACGTGGCTGTGCTCTCTACTCCTGCAGTCGACATTCCCATCCGTAAGATCAAGACCATTGCCAAGAGTGGTGTGATCCGTTTGATTATCCCTCCCGTTTGATGATGATTTCGTGATGAAGCTTTGTCTTTGGGTCTCTGTTTAAATCTGGTTTTTTCTCATTAGAGTGGATAGTGTCTCCTTGTTTTAAGGATTATGTCAGTTTTATGTTTTAGTACTTTGGATATGTCTCAACGACAAAACATATTTTGCCTTACGCACTGCCCTTTTATCATGAGTCTCTCTAATTAGTTGTTTATCTGTTTCTAAGGTCACTATTGAATTGCAAAGGATTTTAAGGTAACTTTTATCAAATGCAAATGTGTTGAAATCTACCACAATTAGAGAAACAAGAGTAGCTGTGTAATCTATTGGGCATTGAAACCTTATAGGCCCCCTGTGACAATTAGTACAGAATTTATCAACGTTTAGTCTTATGAAAATGTTCACACTTACATATGAAACTTGACATAAAACTTTTTTGTACAAAATGGTGTTTAAATGGTGTTTCAACATCTACATCTTATGCACAAATAAAAGATCTTATGTTTACTATTACGATTGCAAGAGTTAAAAACTTAAAAACACCAATTTGTTTGTTTATGAAGGATACAAAGACGATGATGGTTGTCTCATCTCTCTATCAAATTCCTCATCTACGGAAGTCTTTTTCCGTAGACAATTTTCTCAAACAGTAATTTACAAATACAAGAGTCGACGGCACTTCTATTGAGCGGTGTTGTGTTCTCATCAGCAATGCGTATACATGTAATCTTCCTATAGCTTCTGGATAAAGGAAAGAACGAGATCTGTATGTACAGAGAAGAGTTGTGTATCCACGAATAGCTGTTCGCATCATAACAGAAAAGTATCAGCAAAGTTCAGTCCTTATGGAAACTATTTAAGTATGAAGCATCTAATGTGAAGGGCTCTCACCTTCATGAACGAGCGCTGTCGACTAGGAAAGGAGTCTATGAAACTTTCCTTCAGGAGAAGTGATACCTAAAAGAAAGAAAGAACAGCTTCAAGCTTAACATTATAATATACTTGCCTGATGTCTAAAGTTGATAAATCATTTAAAGAGGATAGCAAAACATATCTATTCTAAAACTAAGGAATGGGACATAAGAAAGACGCCTTAGGCTGGAGATCTTTTAGTTGTAGATGAAAAAACCTTATCGTTGTTGGATTGCACATTTGTTATGGTGTGTGACTGCAGATTAGAGCAAAGAGAATCCAGGTACGACCTTAGGACACCCAGAAAGCCTTTTGCAGCATCCACCTATGGATAATCAAACACAATTGATGACAAGTGGTTAGAAATAGCACGTGACATGGCTAATCTCTAGAGAACAGATAAAGAAAATAGACTTAAGAGAGAGCGTCAGAGACCTGCACATCAGTACATTCATATACTGGTCTTTTCTTTGCTAGATAGCTTTCTCCAACAAGCTTTGAATGATAAGGACTTAGCGCATTATATAAGTCTCGATACTGAGGCAGCTGAGGCATACTTGGTGACTTAACCTGAAATGTCATGAGAATATAGACTGTGAACATGTGCAGGTCCTAGAAATTTTCCAAGGAAGATATGTAGCACTATCAATAAATCATATGTATAAGGAACTCATGATATATACTATATAGAGCTTTGTTACCAAAAATGTTATTGGTAAGAAGGATATTTTGACCATAAAAAAAGCTGGTAACAGAAGATAACGAGGGCAAAGACAGAAACTGACCTGGTTCTTAAGAACATCCACTACGATAACATTTGCTAGTTTTGACTGAACTTCGCTTGTCTTGTTCTTTACCCCAACCTAGAATGAACATACAGTAGCATGTTAAGCAACGTAAAAAAATGATACGGATCTTATAATGCAGAAATCATGTTCACAAACTCACTATGTAAGGGACTGGGGCGTCCAAAAATTCCAACATATCATCTGGCAAAACCTGCAAATTAGAGCCAGTCATTAATCCTACATGGGTTAACTACAGGTTTTCAGTTGAAAACCAGACCGAAACAGGATAATACCGGCATTAAAAGGCTCTGCCACCGAAATGGACGGATTATTGGGATGATTGATAGAACTGATGCTGCTAAGATTCCCTGTGTATTGATAAAAGACCAAAAAAACCCAAATAAATTAAAGACGAACATGCAGTATTAAAGATTGAAATAGTTGAAATCAAATAGATGATGTCACAGAGTATGTGCTTTACCAAATTAGAGCAGATAAACACAATCTGTTTCTCAAGTAGTGCTCCTGATAGGATCATCAGGACCTGCAAAGAAAAGGGTAATATCAGATTTTCAGGTAATTATGTCCAAATGCAGGAAGTAGCATCAGTAGAAAAGATCAATTGCAGTAACCAAAGAAAGAATGCATTAGCATCATCATAAGAAACAAAGCAACTCGGTGTCTACAGAGTTCTAGCATATAACGCATATGAAAACCATATGAGACCACCGGATAACAAGAATATCAGATTACTAGGAGATCATTAGATATGATATATATTTTGTACACACGAATCAGCATCACAGAAACCGCAAGTTCATGAAAAGATAATACGGAAAAGCAAGAATCACATTGTCAAGCCGCAGTGATCCACATAGCGAAGCAACAGCCCATGTAGATAGTGCAGCTGCTTCTTCCTCAGCCATGAGCGCATTGTGTGCCTGAAGACCAAGGAAGATAAGCGTTTCGGGACTGTCATATATATGTTTCAGATATGCAATGCAGCATATTATATGATTGTCAGATACAATACCTCCGCGAGTTCTAGACTAGTGCAGCATGATCTTAGGTCAATTGCTGATCCAGGAGTATGGAGAGCCACCTCATCAGGTCTATGGTATTCAACCGGATGAAGATGCTCCAAAGGATGAAATGTAATAGTTGAACCTCTTGCTGGGCATTTTAATTGGTAATACTCGCATAGTATTTGCAACGACCCATTTTTTTTGGACTGGTAGAGATTTTATTAAGTTAAGAGTGTTAGGAGTATGATGACGGCAGACACAACATAGGAATCTTCCAAGAGAGCAAAGTAGACGAACCTTTGCCCACTCAAGGATATCAAAATTACTGCTTGTGTCATCTTGACCAGAAAAGGATGCTTCATCTGTCTCCGTATCATCTGCACTATTCCTAGAATGCCTACTCTCACAAGGAGCAGCCTGAAAGCTGAAAAAAGCAAGTTATATGCTTTGCAGCAGTGTGAAAGTCGAACCACTAATGCACTGTAATTAAGGTTTCAGCTCAATAAATTCTTTTGATCAACGGGTAATACTTTACAAATATGGTCAACAAGATCATCGTGAAGATTTGAGTACTGTTAGGCAATAGAGTTTGATGAAAAACAATCCAAAAATCTTAAATATATATCTAATCAACAGACAGGTTAAAGGATTGCTTGTTATGCGACCAATAGATGAAGGAAAGGATTTGGTGATGTACCTAGTGCTAGAATCAGAGATCTCATCCAAATAAGGGCACCGAAGCAGTGGGCCAGGATCTGGTAAACAACTTTCTATGCCTTGCTTAATAGGTGTTAAGGAATCATCAGCTTTGACGACATGGTCGTTAAACTCTGCAAAACCAGATATCTTCTCAACAACTCTCTTTATTGGATCCACGTTGAGGTCAACATCGTGATTCGCCTCACAGGTCCCATTATCAGAAATTTCGTCAGCTTTAGTGAGTTCTGAACCTGCTTCAACAGTTTGTTCTATTGTCTCCCCAAAGTCTCTTTGTTGGGATGATGAATCATTTAAGCTATCTTCATTGCTGAAATCTATCGGGGGTTCTAAAGATGCACTACTGATGCCACTCATCAAATGCTCCAGTCTTTCTTCCAAGAAGATGCTACATCAAAAGGAGTATCAATGTGAGCACGCCTTCAAAAAGCGAAAACTGCAACAAGGCATTAAAGGATTTCTTGAAAAATACAAGTCAAACATATTTGTGGGATGATAAGATCTGTGTCATGATAGATTCTGTTTATGTCACACTACTACACTAGAATAATCTGAACTGCATGAAGGCAAACAAAGATCTCAGAAGTTCAATACATACCTATTTAATACACCAAAATGCAATTCGAAAAAAGGCAGTCGGGTAAGGATGCAATAGCATCTGCGAGTTGTCATAACATAGCGACTTAATGATGAGCAGGCAGGTTGTTCGTCCAAAACCGTAGAAAGCAATCTCGACGGCTTGTTCACTATCTCTTCCACTAGTAAGCAACATCCATACAAAGTCGAATTATCAGCAACCTGAAGGGGCAATATCACAGAAATGACTCATCCAAATAGAGAAGCTATAATGTAATAAAGGTTTTAAAACAAAGAGGGATTGTTCGACAAAGATGATGCTTACCTGTAACCTAAATACAAATGAAAGGTCACTTGGTCTAAGATGTTCCTGCAAAGTTAGCATCACCGGATTTTAAATAAGTGCATGTTTTCATATATAAAGCTTAGCTTTGGAATTGAAGTTGGCACTCGACACAATAATGAAATCCACAATATTTTCCCAATATTACTAAACTGAATCCACTACAAAGATCAATCTTTACATCCACATTTCACATCAGGTAAGTACCTGACTGAGAAAAATCTCACTCAACTCGCTCATGGAAGGAGTTCTCTCAACAGCATGGACCTGAAACCAACAGCCACCCGTATGAAATTAATAGACATGACAGGTAAAAAGAAGGAATATAAAGTATGTTGTTCTTACATACAATCTAGTAAATCATCAAGGGTAATATGCAACAGAAGCATTTAGTCATCAAGGGAGATCTACTAGAAAAAAAAGACTTGCATACTAACACTTTAAAAGAGCTTCAAAAGTGTGTGAATTTAAAAGTATTTGTTATGTACTAGCGACGTATCATACATAGAGAACCAACATAAAATTTAAACTATGACCACCATGCGCTATTACTAGACAATGCATTATGAGGAAATTTCAGCTCAGAACTGTGAGACACGTTCTAAAGTGTCTGTGCCAACATATACATTCTAACCAGTTTCGGAGTTAATGGTTTGACCCATAAAGCACCAGAAAATTAGTTACATATTGCAGACTGAGAAGCAAAATAGGTAGGTAAAGATGAAAACGAATAAGCACCTCAATGCCTCCAGGAAAGCAAAATGAATGAAGATCCTTGTATTTAATTGGAGGCTGCTTATCGGGAGGGTACACAAGTAAGACCTGAAAATAAAGTTAATACTTAGACTTAAGCAGCTTGCAGATGAGGAAATATATATAAAAGATGATAATACCTCACCTGTGGTTCGAGACTGGGTTCTACACGGGAATGGTTTTGGGATACCAGTGCACTTCGTAATCTTCCAGAAGAGCCTTCAGATTTTCGTGCAATGTACTGCTTCTCAAGTGCTTGAATATCACAATTAGGATGAAGTCCAACCACAACAACGCTTTCAAAAAGCCTTGATGGATCTTTTAGTGGTTTATGATCCTGTTTGAAATAAGTTAGTGATTACAGATCCATCCTTCATGATTTTCCATAAAAGAGAATACATAAGTTGCTTCTCCATTAAAAGAGAATACATAAGTTGCACCTGAAATTTAGCCCAGAGACGCTTCTGGCTGGTCAAAACCTCAGGATTGTAGATAACACTCTTGGTTTTAGGAGTCTCATAGAAGTTTTTAACAGCTTTAGACACCTGCCTTTGTAGCCTCTCCAGAGGGCTATCACTACCTTCATCTTTGGAGGAAAAGACAACAGAAGGCCTTGGAGGGTTAATCGCAGAAGCAGCAGCAGCAAAAGCCATAGCGACATCTTCTGAGGTGGGCATGAAAAAAGAAGCACCCCAGCTCGGACTACCACTTCCTTCCTCATTCTTGGCCATCAATCACTTACTTTGACTACAACAAGACAATAACCAATTATCATCAGTAACAACAACAACCACAATTTTGAGTGAGTATACAAACCAAATAAAAATAGTGATTCAATTGAGTATAATTTTGACCAAGGTGGTCCATATTAGGGGAGTCAAACAAACAAGAGATAATAACAGAAGAAAACACAAATTAAGGAACTCAAAAAACTTATTATTACACAGGTGTATAAAGACAGTGATAGGTAGGTGAAGAGGAGAAACTCTCTTGCAATAAATCATCAACACCAAAATAAATTAAGCCCCTTTTTTTAAGTGATTGATTAAGAATTAGTACAAAACATAAAAGGGACAAAAAGCGACGTCGGTAAGACTGAAACTTAGATCCATCTGTTCAATTATTAGAGACTTAAACCCCCTGTTAAAATCCTTAAAGCCTTAGATCGCTAAGTATCAAATTAAAAAAATATATATATATATACGGAATTTGAAGATACCTCTCCGATAAGCTTATGAACATAAAACAAAAGTACCTTTTGGAAATAGAGAAAACAGAGAGTAAGTAATCAGACAAAAGAAGATAAGAAATAAAGGTAAAGAAGATCTCTCACCTACGCCAAAACTTATTTATCAAGCAGACAATTTTTTAGAAAACGGACATAAGTGGATGAAGGAAGGAGAAGAAACCAATTGAAACTTTTAGTGACCTAGGAATTAAAGGTTCTTCAGAGCTTTATCATGAAACAAACAAGGAGGAGGATGATCCTCGTGGGTTCAACTTTGAAGGGGTCTTGTCTTTTGAGAAAATTGCTACAACAACAACCAAAAAAAAAAAGGCTGCGAGGAGCGAGAGACCAAAGAAGAGACGGTCAGTTTCTTTTCTTTCTTCTTCTTCGTAATAATAATTAATAATATCTACAAAAAGAAGTTTTGTCGTTTTGTGTCGTGATGAATTGATGATACTATTTGACCAATCATGACATATAATGTGGAATTTGCCTGTTGCAATACCGTTTTTGCCCCTTTCGTTTTTTTCTTTCTTCTTTTTGTAAATTTTCATCTATTTGGCCATACATTTACATACTCTCTCTTCTCTACGATGATAGCTTTGCTTGTTCACAAATATAAAAAAAAACAAGAGTTCTTCAACCTCTAAATCATAGTTAAATTTTTCAATCTGAACCAAAAACCAGATATATCAATATTGAACACACATTAAACAAATCTTAGTTTTTTTAGTACCTGGCTACAAAGTCTAGTATTTATGGACAAACACTGCTCATCTTCAAAACTGAAAGAGACTGCCGAAACCAGAACCATGATCTAAAAAATGAGAGACTGCGATACCAGAACCATGATCCATACCTGCATTATTTTTATCTGAAACAGAACTTGATTGAACGGAGACTCACTCACACCATCCCTACAAAGACAAGACGACTCATGCTCAAAGTCAAAGAGGACGTGATCTAATACATATATGAGAGAAGAAACTTAACAAGTGAATGATTGAGACTGTTTATGATCACCTTTCTAAATAAACCAAAAGGAGAAACCCGTGTTTGTGATCTAAACCAGTGAATGAGTAAGACTGCAACCAGTTTGTGATCATCTTTGTAATAACCAAAAAAAAGGAGAAATCGTGTTTGTGATCAGCTTTATCAGCTTTCTCAAAAACCACACAACTTTTTGTCATACGCTGCAATGTCCTTTATGTATGAGTCCTCTCATTTTGTTATCATTTTCCAAAGGTCTCTGTCGAATTGCAAAAACATTTTTACAAGATTGTTGCTATGAGTATCAAATTTAAGGAAGCAATAACTAAATGATTCCACCATCAAAATCACTACACGTCCTTTCCATTTTTTCTATTTGTAGAAACATCTCTATACACACATATAGATGAACGACAAAAGAAGGAGCATCTCAGACGTGGAACCACCTTTGAATCTTTGCATCAAGTCTTCTTTCTCATCCTTTTGATTTCCATCACCGCCTGCAGGAATTTCACAAGCTAATTTTAGCAATCGTCTATAATACCCTTCTTCTCAAAATTATAACTTTGGTGTGCCTATTCACGTAGGAACCAACGGGATTTCAGCTACCAACTTCAGTCTTAGTACTGATATGTCACAGTAGCAGAAATAGTGTGTTGTCTAAAGTGGTTACGAGCCTAAGGTTATATATGCACACACTCACCAAAAATAAGGCTATTTAAGTCTCTCTACCTCACACCCATTACTGACTCTGGTATTGGTAGTGCAAAGAAGATATTGAACTGTCGAAAGGGAGATTCTAGTTTTGAGTTTTGACTATCAACGGAGGAGATACCTATGAGTCTATGACAATAAGTGGGGTAAACGTCAGCTTGATACAAAAAAAACTCTTAACATTGGGTCCATATCAAATGCAAATTGTGTTAAAATCTACCACACTTCCTGTACAGGCTTAGAGAACAAGCAATACAATACACTGTGATGTCTGCAAAACGAACTCTTAATTATCTACCATGATTCTATCAGCACAAATCGAGTACTATGCAATATCCAGGTTCACAATAGTCTACTATTACTTTCTTCTGAGCAGGAGGCAATACACATCTATACACAAATATCGAAAGGTGGTAATAAAAATACCTTTGAATCACTATACGCAATTTCACAAACTAACTACTAGATCATTCAATTATATACTCTTTTCTGATGACCATAAGTTTGCTTTGCTTGTTCCACTTGGAACCAATGGGATTATCAGCAACCAAAACAGTTCTCCAACAATAAATCTTACCCACACAGTTCCAACTTTGAGGGTCTAAACGCTACCATCAAACATTCGAATTAACTACCAACCATGCTTCAATAAACTTTCATATATACTAAAAAGCTAGGACCTGGTAAATTATTGATTCCTAGATCCCCAGATATCTATCACACTCAAAACTATCTACCATGGTTCTATCAACACAAGAAGTACAAGCATCAAGTAGCGCTAGGCAATAAAACAACACTAGGGATAGGAATCAAGCAACACTTAGATACTAATATGTAGGAACACAACGGAAATTAGGTATAATTTCATCATGAACTGTGAAACCAGAACCACCAATGTAACCTCCGGGAAAAACCACAGTCTCTCTGGCTCTGTTTCATGAAAAGGGCTATCTCTCTTTCCTTCTCAATCCTCTTCCTCTACAACCTTTCTTCTCTCAGCTCCTTTAAGCTCTTATTCCCACTGATCTTCTTCTTCTTAGCTTCATCACTAAATTTACAGTTGGGTCAATTTGAGCTACAAATACTAAAAGGAATTAAAACTATACTAGGTTAGACCCGCGCGATGCTGCGGGATGTTTTTTTATTTATTTTTAAATATATTTGATGTTAAAAATATAATTTTTTTATTTTTTGAAATTAGATTAACTATGAAAATTATGGTTTTGAAAATGATAAGATATAGAAATGCAATGAAACAATAAAATAAAGACAAACCTACAATGATTTGTAACCCCGTAATATTTGTTATTATAAGCGCTTACATTTGAGTCGACTACATATAATTTTCCAATTAACTAATGTATTCTATGTTTTTTGGGATGCTTTTTTCCTATAACTTGTTGTGGGAGATATATTGGTCTAGTTTAATTTTGAGATGTTTTTTTGTAGTTTTAAATTTAATCATCTAGTTTTGATTAGTTGTAAACTCGTCAACTCATGTTCAAAATAATCAATATTGCCTTTGAAAATTTGTGACCGTAATAAGCCTCTTTTCATTTTGTTTGTTGGTTTATATGGACCTGTGTCCATTTAAACACATTTCTTAAAATCCTTGATTTCTACCGAAAGCAAAACTATGCCACAGTCCGTCCACATTCTTAAATAAAACTTGTGCACCACAAGTGAGAGAGAAGATCTTCAACTGTATTTAGATAAGTACATGTTTAGTTGAAGTGTTGAACTAATCAAAGAAATAAACAAATTAAATGCTCGCAGCTAGGGTCAGCATATTGATGAATAGAAGCACATGCTACTAACCTAAAGTAGAAGATCTTAAACTCACACGTATGTAGAGAAATCAGCAAGTTAATATCACAGTTACAAAACATTAGCTACGTACATTATTTTCTATTTTCTTCGTTTATCTTATCGCTTATCAAAAATTGATCTCTTAACAAAATGATTTTGAGAGGAATTGATCAATAGCTGATACATATATAATCAAGAAGAAAAGTAAACATATGTATCATGATCCACACAATTGACATTTGTCAAGTGCTTTCCATCTCCTATCATAAAAGCAGTTCAATCGTAGAAGATGTGATTGACTCATGAAACAACCTATAAGCGATAAAAGTGGAATTTGTCATTAAAAAAATTTGCCTTATAGTGTCAGTAAATTGTCTTTCCTTCTGTCATGGCCCAGGGGAGGGAGTAATCAGGTCCAATATCAATGCAATGAACCTGGAAAAATCCACGAGGTTGAAGAATGAAGAAGCAAGCAGAGTAACTAAAGAAGAAGCAATTCATCTGGAAATATAAGAGATGTAGAAATTTAACCTTGACAAGACATTAAAGAAGGATGCATCGCGAATCTTGCCTGGATAATTCTGCTATGGAAAAGGCATTGATACAAAATAGGAGTGTTAGAATATTGAGAAGAGAAAGAACAAAACAGAGTAAGAGACGTCGTTTCTTCGAGAAACAAGAAGTAAAATAGAAACTCTTTTATATATCTGAAACTTGTTACCTTATTACATCATCACACACGCTTATAGTTATATACATGTGTTATGGTCGTAACCGTACATCGTCGGATCTGATGAATAGATTCTGGTGGATCAAGAAGAAGAAATCCACCACAACCAAAATTATGTTCTCTACACATTACCTTATCATCTCTACATGTTCAAATGTTACACAGCTTTTTACCACACAAGATAACTCTCATACAGACTTTCAACTTTAATCACAAACATGTATGATGATAATAGTCCATCAAAATGATCAAGCTGTAACTCTGCAAAGGAACTAAAACTTCACAAAGTTACAAAAAAACCAGATGAATTAAGTTCAAAATTTTAGATTGATCAATTACTCGATCTGAATCTGGAAAGAAAGGATGGAAGATTCACTTACCCAGAATCGGAGAGGAGAAATATACAGCACAGAAATCTTCAATCCCAAAAATCAAAAGTAGAAATCAAATTAGCAAGATTATATATGCAAGTAATAGGAATCAGTAAAGTAAATCGTAGTGTAAGTTAAGGGCGATTTTTAACAAATACCTATGTCTTTGATTTGGAGAAGCTCTACGACAATCGACGTTGAGACGAGAATCGCGATGCGACACAGTTTTAGTTGTTCCGGCGAGAATAGCGTTGAATCCGACGGTGGTGATGCTCCCAGCCATGGGATAAATAGCACAGTCGGTCGAAGGTTAAAAGGCGCCGAAGAAGAAGATTGTATCACAGCGATGAAGAAAAGAAATCGAGCAATAGATTAAATAAAGGCTATTGTTTTCAATTTGCTTTGTCCACATAGGAAAAAAAAGTTGACATGTATTAATTGTTTTAATTTGATAGGTTAGCCATTTTAATTGATGTGTCATTCTCTCCTTCGATACAAAATCTGATGTGTCAAGCAAGGAGAGCAACACATTGAAGTTTTATTGTATTGATCAGTAAAAGTGATAGTAAAATATAGCACAACATCTTACTTGACAGTTAAATTCATGAGCACAACATGTAAACTTACTTGACAGTACAAGAGACTTGTATCTTTTCCACGGAATATCTTTGCAGTATATTTTCCACCACAGTTAAGCCCTGACAAAAGGGGTTGTTTGGTATTTGTTATTATTCATGATCATATACAAGTTACTGCTAAATCTTCTGCTAACACGATACACCAACTCTTGTAACAGAAATCAAGCAACTTACCGCTAAAATGAGATGGGGGGGGGAGTGGACAAATTCATCCATGTCATGCAAACCGGTAACTGCGAACCAAATTGTAAAACGTGTGATTGTGAGAGCATATGGTAAAAACTGAACAGCGAAACAGATATTATATATGCTGTTTTACCATCTGGAGAACCATCACAGACAACCAGGTCCGCTTTACAGCCGTCAAAGTGTCTAATGACATAGAAACGAAAATGGGTAAAGCCAGAGAAACAAAGACAACTCCAAGGATACCCAAGGATTTAGAAAATATATATACTGAAAAATCTAGTATGAGATATAGTTGTTACCACTTAAGCAGTCCGGGCATAAGTTATGTCCCCTTGAACCTGGATAATACCTTCAATTGGAGCCATAGACTGCAAATCTATGGCCACTATAAGAGGAAGATCTCCTTCTCTGCATAGCGTTTGAGCAACAACATATCATGTCAACAAGTGAATTACTGAACTAGCAAATTAAACAACTTAAAAGAAAGGATGTTGAAGAGTGTAATAAATTAAGCAATATGAAACTTACTTTGACTCAGCTGACGTCTTTGCAGGAATATATAACAGATGACTCGAGACCTACAAATTAAGTGCACTGATAGGAGTCAGAACTGTGAGAACTGAGATTGAACTTCTCCTTCCGAAGTGATTTGAATGCGGAGGAGCTTATCGCCGTTGGAGCAGTTCCGAACAGAATTGAGAGAGTTTTTGAGTATTTGAATTTGTATTGCTTTTTTGGAAAAAATGTTCGATCCTTTACAACTGACACCCCCTTTACATATTTATACCGACCAATTTATTACTAAATTAATGCACCATTAATAGGACGCGATTTGCGCGGTCTAATTAATCCTCTTGAATGCGGGAATCTTTGACCGGGCCCGAGCTGCGAGCTGACCAGCACGAAGCATCTCCGCGCTCTCTTCCTTTCTCCGGGCCTGATGGGCCGATCAGTAATTCCCTCTTGGCCCAGTAGACAAGCCCGGCCTAGGCCCTCTTGCCTATTGCCCGAGATGGCAGATCGTGGGTACAACAGTTGCCCCCCAAGTCTCCCGAGCTGAACAGTTTGGGGGACTTTTAACCTTCAAGCGATCAATTTCGCGAAACTGAATATTCCCTATATCTCCACGATTTGATTGTGGTAATGATGGGATTTGCCTTCCCGAACAAGACTCGGGGCCCACTAGGTGGCGTTTTAACTATAAGAGAGAGAAAACGGTGTGAGACCTTTCACTTCCCCAGATAATCATTGCTCCTTGGTTCCGTGTATAAAGGTAAACTCGACTTCTCTCTCTTTCACTCTTAATCCCCAATTGTGCTTGTGTTTTCCGTTCTCCAATTTTCTTTCTTTTCCTCTGTAAACTTCTTTACTTTCGCCAGAAAACCCTTCACTCTTCCTTTATTTTCTTGCTACTTTTACTGGAAAAGCATGTCTCCGCCGAAATCCTCATCGGGAAAAACCGCAAAACCCTTGATTCCGGGCGTTTTCGGCCCCCACCAGCCGTCGAATCTTTCTGCGGAGAACATAGCCGAGATTAGAGGATCCACCGGGATTCCGTCGGAGGTAGAGATCAAATTCCCGGAGGCGCATGAGCCTCCGGAGAACCCCCCTCCAGGGTACTGCTGCGCGTTCGAGATTTTCTTCTCTGCGTGCGGTCTGTCATTCCCCCTTCCCGAACTCATCGTGAAGATGATGTTCGAACTGGGCTTCGCTCTTCCTCAGATGTGCCCTAACTTTGTTCGGACTGTCTTGTGCCT
>NC_025696.1:16747178-16750231 GCF_000633955.1 Camelina sativa
TAAAACAACCGGACCCGTTTTTTTTAAAATAAGTACAATACATAATTAAGCATCTCATACTACTTAATTAAACCACCCAAACCACAATTCCTCATTAAACCGATAACAACCAATATGCACAGCGGAAACATACCAACATACAGAACAAACACATAATCAATGCAATAACATTCCTAAGCATTCTATCCATCAACCTAGCATAACTCTATCCAAGGTTCCAACATAAACAATATAACCAAGTCCAACAACACACAACCGAGACCCTAGATCATCCTCCTCCTCATCGCCATGATTCCACACTACACAATACCTGCACCACAAACACAATGAGATGCGTGAGTATTACCAGAAATACCCAGTGAGACGATCCTCCCATCTACGAGCTATACACACAAGCAAATCAAGAGTACAACCACAAATAAAACATAACAAACCAGACATTGAACAGAACATCCAATAACACATTCATCACACCTACACAACTTCACACAAAACAAGTTATACAACCCAATCGCTTAGATAAGCTCATGGTCACGCACTCACCTTATCAAACTGATTATAACAACGAATATAACCAGTTGAGACTCTCCTAACGTCTGAAACAGCCCAGCAATTCCCTACAACAAGCCACACAACCAAAAACGACTTATAGCGAAACTGGACAGAAACATTAGAAAAGAACAGTCTTAAAGACGAAACCCTAAAATAAAAACCAACCGTTAACTATCAAATCCCTCCGGTGAAAAGCTAGTCCGAGACGTCACGAAGCATCCCACAAAATCTCGTGCCGATCAGAAACCAGACGAGACCACGATCTCAGTTATAATCCCCGATGGTTCCAACTCGCGTCTGAGAAAACGTGTTTCACGAAACTGCACATAACTCATCGAGTTTAAATCCAAATCCACTTCTGTAAAAAGGAGAACGACGATGAAAGGCTTGAGAATAAAACTACCAAATTTCGTTACCTTTGACAACGATTTGATATATCGAAACTGTTTCTTCCCAAACTCTAACGATTCTGCTCCTTCTCCTTTAATCTCCTTCACACCACAATAGGCTCTCTCCTCTCTCTATATCTCTTTCTTCCTCTCAATACAAGTATTGAATA
Source organism: Camelina sativa (assembly GCF_000633955.1). Classification (NCBI taxonomy): domain Eukaryota; kingdom Viridiplantae; phylum Streptophyta; class Magnoliopsida; order Brassicales; family Brassicaceae; genus Camelina; species Camelina sativa. The sequence continues at coordinate 16,748,290 of NC_025696.1, forward strand.
ACAGCCACGACCAAATAGAGAGAAGAGGCGTCCATTTTATTATAAATATATCACTTAGGGTTTCCCAAAACCTGCTCTAAACCGGGTGAATTTAAACCAAACCGGACAATTTCATGATTTCACATAAATTGATCGGTTCTTCCACTTTTCTTTGGGACACGGGCGTTACAATTCTCCCCCTCTAACAAAAGATTCGTCCTCGAATCTGAGAACATTGTCCCTCCACCAAGGACCTCCGTGCAACCGTCACTACGGCCCGCACATTCCCCGACCGGACTGAATACCGTCAGTAAAGGTTTTCCGTGCAACTGTCGCAACAGCCCGCACATCCATATGACCCAACGGTCCACATAACCCTGGCCCCACTAGTCAAGACAACCCAAAACACGAGATCAATCCCGACCTCCGAGGTCTACATCCAGTCACTACGCTCATAACCACGTTCTAGACATTGTTTGCTCTCTCACTCATACATTCTTAGGTCGCAACCTTCGAACTGCACCGCCTGCACTCTCAGACCGTCGTCCTCGAGCCATACCGTCTCACTCTCGGATCGTCACCCTCGAGATCTCGGTACCAGGGGAACTACTCATCCCCTCCGGGGAACTAATCATCCCCTAGGAGAACTAATCATCTCCTCTGCCGCCCTCAGGGTCGCAACCCGTCAAGCCCGCGGTGCACCAGGGGAACTAATCATCCCCTCAGGAGAACTAATCATCTCCACAGGAGAACTAATCATCTCCTCTGGAGAACTAATCATCTCCACGTGAGCAAACAAGTCCTAACGTCAATAAGCATCTCCCGACGGGAACTACCTCATGTGATTCACGTAAAACATCGCAATGCACTACCAATCACCATATTCTCTCACCAGAATATCACCACCACCATGACCACTCTTCAGGCCAACTCAAAACATCTCAACCATTTGGGTGTTTACACATGCCCTTTCCATAAATAGACAAGTTCTAACTATTCATAGAACTTTCTATTTATTTGCAATCGCACTTTCCGTAAATAGGCAAGCTTTAACTATTCATAAAACTTCTCATTTTTAGAACCCGCACATCTCGTAGCACCGTAGCACCACCAATCAAAAATCTTTGAGAACCAATCATCTCATCTGTGACCACTCTTCAGGTCAACCTCTAAACATTCCCGCCACTCCAGGCATTCCACATCCCCTTTCCAAAAATAGTCAAGTCCTATCTATTCATAGAACTTTCTATTTATGGAAACTTCCCTTTTCTGGAACTTTTTATTTTTCCTTTGCAACGACACTTTCCATAAACAGCAAAGCTCTATCTCCCTAAACACTTTCCATATTTAGAAACTTTCTATTTATGGAAACTTCCCACTCCTAGAATCACATAATCCCTTAACCCATCCCTCGTCAAAATTTCATAAGAACTAATCATCTTATTAAATCTGCAATAAGGTCATCTCGGTCTGAGCAAAACCTGTTACCACACTCACAGAACCTGCTGGACCTCCAACAACACCAGTAAGCACATCGGCCACACAATGTCTCAGAAGACCGCCACACACGGGCACATACTAACTCAAAATTCCGCCACAAAGGCCACACAAGCCCCTCCAAGGCACACACTGCAAAAAATTGACAAATTCTAACTTCCATAAAACTTTCCATTTTTAAAACTTCCCTCTTTTGGAAACTTTCCACTTATAGTAAATTCTATTTCGGGAAACTTCTCTCAACACCACCGCTTCACGAAAATTTCGGACTCCGAACACCACCTCATGTCCCCATCTTGTTAAATAGTGGCACTCCAGCCACTCTAGGCGAAGTAAGTCTCCAACTTAACTTCTTGGAAATCCCTTTCCAACACATCCACTTTCACAAATCACCGCCAACGGTATTTCCCGATACCGGCGTGATCCACCAATTTCCAACAACTTGTCAATAGCCAACTGCACCTCC
>NC_025696.1:16750320-16750721 GCF_000633955.1 Camelina sativa
ATCTGTGACCACTCTTCAGGTCAACCTCTAAACATTCCCGCCACTCCAGGCATTCCACATCCCCTTTCCAAAAATAGTCAAGTCCTATCTATTCATAGAACTTTCTATTTATGGAAACTTCCCTTTTCTGGAACTTTTTATTTTTCCTTTGCAACGACACTTTCCATAAACAGCAAAGCTCTATCTCCCTAAACACTTTCCATATTTAGAAACTTTCTATTTATGGAAACTTCCCACTCCTAGAATCACATAATCCCTTAACCCATCCCTCATCAAAATTTCATAAGAACTAATCATCTTATTAAGTCTGCAATAAGGTCATCTCGGTCTGAGCAAAACCTGTTACCACACTCACAGAACCTGCTGGACCTCCAACAACACCAGTAAGCACATCGGCCACA
>NC_025696.1:16752392-16753677 GCF_000633955.1 Camelina sativa
AAGTGGCGGAAGTCCTACTTCTTTTTCCCGGTTAACGAGCTCACTTTCGGCCACCGCGTGAGTTCGCACGTATCGAAGTGGACTTCGAAAATCGGTAGAATGGAGTTCCTTGCTAGGTCCAGGTTAGGTGTTGCTTGACTTTCTGTCTCACCTTTTAGCTGTTTCTTTTTCAGATCACTTTGAGCGCGGATTGCTTTGCCCCACATTCGCAGAGTTCTTCTCGAGGTTCTGCAGCCAGGGACAGATTGCTTGGGACTCTTTTTCTTGCGAAAGAATCAGAGAGTCCACGGCGAGGCTCGGAAGGCGTTCTCTCGTCTGTTCCACCCCCTTGAGCGTTTCGGAGATGAATTACAGAGAAGAAAGGGCGTGCCGAGCTGCCGAAAAAGAGGCAAAGAAACAGATGGCGATGGCCCTCGCCGAAGGCAAAGCTCGCATTTCTAGCAGGAATTCCTCCGTTCCCGAGGTGAGCGGGACTTCCGTGCCTCCAACTGGCTCTCCCGAGCTTGGTACAGAATCAACCAGGGCTCCTGCTGGCCCGTTGATTCCTCCTGTGATTGTTATTGCTGATTCTAGCGATGAGCCACGGGAGATCGCTGCTTCCCCCCCAGCGCCGAAGAAAACCTCTGCTGAGGCCTCCTCTCAGCAAACTGATTCATCAAAGAAGAGGAAGGAGCCTGAGACCGCCTCCTCTTCTCGTGAAAAGGGCCGAGCCCGGACCGGCCCATCAGGGGATGAGCGAAGTAGATCTAGCTCGAAAGACAGGGGTCTCTCCTCGGAGAGGAGATCTAAGGAGGCCCCACCGCCTAAAGACTCCGGAGACTCCTCTGGAAGAAACCCTCTGAGGAAACAACGTCATTCCGCCCGAGGTAATAATTTTTTTTTTTTGAGGTGTTCTTACTTTTATACCTTTGACTGTTCGATAGTTGATGACTGAAATGACTTTGCTCAAAAATCTTTCAGTCCCCCCTGCATCTCCAGCCGATCTAATGAGGAGCTACATTCGACCCGGGGTTCGAATTCCAGCATTTGCTGACATGACCGAGGTCAACCGTGCGAATTTCTTTCGCTTCGCGGATAAAATCGGCGAGGTAAGTATTTTTATTTTATTATTTTTTTTTTTGCCAAACAGTCGCTTACTAAGCTACCTTTTTCAGCTAATGATCGAGTTTAACTCCTCGGTGGCTTCCTATGAGGAGCAACTGTTCGCTTCCCCGTCATCTTCCGAAGTACATCTCCTTCAAGAAAGGATTGCCGACCTAGAAGCTCAGGTAAAGGAATATGCCCG
>NC_025696.1:16754003-16761390 GCF_000633955.1 Camelina sativa
TTCCCCCCCAGCGCCGAAGAAAACCTCTGCTGAGGCCTCCTCTCAGCAAACTGATTCATCAAAGAAGAGGAAGGAGCCTGAGACCGCCTCCTCTTCTCGTGAAAAGGGGCGAGCCCGGACCGGCCCATCAGGGGATGAGCGAAGTAGATCTAGCTCGAAAGACAGGGGTCCCTCCTCGGAGAGGAGATCTAAGGAGGCCCCACCACCTAAAGACTCCGGAGACTCCTCTGGAAGAAACCCTCTGAAGGAACAACGTCCCTCCGCCCAAGGTAATTTTTTTTTTTTGAGATGTTCTTACTTTTATACCTTTGACTGTTCGATAGTTGATGACTGAAATGACTTGCTCAAAAATCTTTCAGTCCCCCCTGCATCCCCAGTCGATCTAATGAGGAGCTACATTCGACCCGAGGTTCGAATTCCGGCATTTTCTGACATGACCGAGGTCAACCGCGCGAATTTCTTTCGCTTCGCGGATAAAATCGGCGAGGTAAGTATATATATATATTTTTTATATTATTATTTTTTTTTTTTGCCAAACAGTCGCTTACTAAGCTGCCTTTTTCAGCTAATGATCGAGTTTAACTCCTCGGTGGCTTCCTATGAGGAGCAACTGTTCGCTTCCCCATCATCTTCCGAAGTACATCTCCTTCAAGAAAGGATTGCCGACCTAGAAGCTCAGGTAAAGGAATATGCCCGACTGGAAGCCGAAAATGCTGACACCGTAGCGAAAGCCGAGCGGATCCGAGTTCGGATGAAGAAGGTTGAGGTAGAGGTTCTCGACCTCGGGGTTGCTAATGAAGACCTCCGCGACAAGCTGAAGAAGGCGGGGGACCTTTACTTTGAGGCGGCGGAAGATGCCAAGGCAGCAAAAAACAGACTGCACGAGATCGAACTCTGCAATCAGTTACTCGAACCTGGCAACAGCTGCGAGATTGAAAGGGTACGGAGGGAGGAAAGGTCACTTTCGATGAGGCGAACTCTCCGTCCCTTGGTTGAGGAGGCAAAGGTCACTTTCGAAGAGAGGGAGAAGCTAGCCCCGCTCCAGATCCGAGCTGCCGAGATTAGGGCTAACCGAATGCTGGTCGTGGAGATCTCCAGGGGCGAGATCCAAGATATGGAGGCCGAGCTCGGGCTCCTGAAAACTGACGAGGAGGAAGCCGACGAAAAGGTTTCAAAGGTAACTCCCCGTGATCTCGACCTCGCTGCATTCTCAGACCTCTTGGCGGATACGCCCGATCTCTTGTGTAACGAGCATCCGCTTAGCGTCACGATCGACGAGTCTGGTACTAATCTCGGGCAAATCTCGAATCAGGGGATGGACGACTATCTAGCGAACACCAGGTCGGAAGGGGAGCTCGCAGAGATGGGCATGGCCCTATCCGAAGCGGCGTCAGATCCTGCTCTCCCTAATCCTTAGTTTTTTATTTTGGGGTTGTTTTGGCACGAGTTGCCCCCGTTTGTAATATTTATTTTCAGACCTCTTTGGAGTGTTTTGGTCGTGGTGACCACTCCATAAAAATTTTTGTTGTGCCATGCGAACTAAATTTCCACAACCTTTGGTTTTGAAAAGATGACGAGCAGAAATGAACGCGAAGTGAGAACTTCGGTTAAATAGTTCGAAAATGGCATCCCAACTCTAATAAGTAAAGCTGAGTACGAAGTGAATACTTCGGTTTAAAAAGAAATTTGCGAAACTAAGCTTTGATTTTAAAGCGGAATACGAAGCGAGAACTTCGGTTTAGAGTTTCGCAACAATAAGCTTTTAAAGTAAAGCTGAGTACGAAGTGAGTACTTCGGTTTAGGTTTGCGAGGTTAAACCTCGGCTTAAATGATAGATACGAAGTCAGACTTCGGTTTTTTTTGTTTGTTTTTTTTTTTTTGCGTACCATTATTAACAAAAAAGTTTAAAAAACCATTATTAACAAAAAAGTTTAAAAAAACTTTAAGTTTTATTAATATGGATAGCTGGACCCGAAGTGGGCTGCCAACGTACCCTTATCGGGATGAAGCTGAATCGTAGTTTGATACAAATAAATTAGCTGTAAAAAAGTTTAAGGTGTAGAGAATTCCAAGACCTCGGGACTAGTTTTCCCTCTGAATCCTCGAGCTGATAAACTCCATTTCGGACTTCGCGAGTAATTCTGTATGGTCCTTCCCAATTAATTCCCAGTTTTCCTGCATTGAGCTCCTCGGTATTTTCATAGACTTTCCGAAGGACGAGGTCGCCCACTGCCAAGGGTCTGCCTCGGATTTTGGATTATAGTATCGAGCTACCGCGTTCTGGTAATTCTGGATCCGGACTAACGCCTGGTCCCGACGCTCGTTGATTGTATCGAGAGTATCCTGTAGGAACTCCTCATTTTCCTCAGCTCGGAGCGGGTTCAGCGAGGTACGGACTCGNCGAAGTGGATGCCAAAGATGCTAAAGCGTCCGCAGCGGAGTTCTCACTTTGTGGGATCTTAGTGATTTCAAACTCCTCGAACTTAGCAACTAACTCCTGAGCTGTGGACAAATAAGCCGCCATACGACCATCCTTTGTCTCGTACTCCCCCAAAAACTGGTTGGTGACCAGCTGCGAATCGCAAAAAGTTCGAAGTTTTTGGACACCAATCCCTACTGCGAGGCGTAAGCCAACAAGGAAGGATTCGTACTCGGCTTCATTGTTGGACGCACTGAAAGCCAAGCGAAATGACTGCTCGATCACTTCGCCTGTAGGAGAAGTGAGGCGGACCCCAATTCCTGCTCCCGATTTGGAAGAAGCACCATCCACATACAACGTCCACGGGGCTTCGACATTGTCGCTAACCGAAGAGGCTAGTGGGAGTTCGATCAAGAAATCCGCCAGCACCTGCGCCTTAGCACAGGTTCGNGACCTCTATATCAGCTGGGACTACGGCATCGACTCCGTAGACCAGGGAGAAAGGTGTTTCACTAGTGGCCCGGCGAGGTGTTGTTCGGATTGCCCAAAGAACGCCTTGCAGCTCGTCTGGCCAGCGCCCTTTGCGAGAGTCGAGCCGTTTCTTCAAGTTAGCAAGAATAACCTTATTCATCGCCTCGGCCTGCCCATTACCTTGCGGGTAACGCGGAGTTGACTTATTGAGTTGAATCTTCCACTTCGCGCAGAACTCTTCGAACTTCGAGGAGATGAACTGCGGACCATTGTCCGTGATGATTTCGTGGGGGACCCGTTGCGATAGATTATACTTTTTAGCACGAACTGCTCCACTTCGTCACTTGTTACTTTCGTTTCCACCCACTTGGAGAAATAGTCAGTAAGAGCGAGCACGTACTGAACTCCTCCTGGTCCTCGATGTAATGGACCGATGATATCCATCGACCACCTCATGAATGGGTAAGGTGCGGACACTGAAGACAGGAGCTCGGTGGGTTGATGAATTGACGGGGCGTGCTTCTGACACTTCTCACAAGCCCGAGAATATTTTTCGCAGTCCGTGACCATGGTAGGCCAGAAGTAACCTTGCCGTTTGATTTTGAAAGCCAGAGTCTGCCCTCCGGAGTGATTTCCATTGAGACCATCGTGGACAGCTCGCATTAGCATTGCGGGTTCTCTACCAGCCACACAAGTTAAATAAGGACCAGCTACACTTCGGCGTCGAAGTATTCCGTTGTGAACGCAGTACCGCGCACTGACGATCTTGAGCTTCTTGGCTGCCCATTTGTCGGCTGGAAGTTCCCCTTTTTCCAGGTAAGCCCAGATCGGGCTCCGCCAGTCTTCTGCCCCCCAGCTGTTAGAATTCGTGCCGCTCGAAGCAGCATGTGGGATAATAGCTTGATTGTCAACTGGTGAGCTCGATGGTTCCAGAGTTGAACTCGCGTCTAGCTCAGCTTGAGGTGGGTGAACTTCCATCGGAGTGGGCATAACGAGAGCCGGATCCTCCGAGGGTAAAGAGTCCGCAGCCGCTTTACGAGCTGCTTCCTCAGCAGCCAACTGTTTTTTCATCGTCCGGGTGACAACGTTTGAGCTCTCTAGTCGAATACTTGGAATCTGAATAACTTCGACNTTTCTTTTTCAGATCACTTCGAGCGCGGATTGCTTTGCCCCACATTCGCAGAGTTCTTCTCGAGATTCTGCAGCCAGGGACAGATTANGAACGCCTCCTCACACTTTGCATCCCATAAGAAGTTTTTTCCCCCTTTCCGCAGCAGCTGGTAGAAAGGGAGGCATTTGTCCGTAGATCGAGAAATGAAGCGGTAGAGAGCTGCGATCCGTCCGTTAAGGCGTTGCACTTCGCGCAAGGTCCTAGGAGAACTCATAGACAGGAAAGCATTAATCTACCTCGGGTTCGCTTTAATTCTTCGCGCAAGGTCCTAGGAGAACTTGTAGCCAGAGAATGCGTCCATGAAAGACATCAGCTCGTGACCCGAAGTGGACTCAACTAACCGGTCGATATGCGGAAGTGGAAAGCTGTCTTTGGGACGCGCCTTATTTAGGTCGGTGAAATCAACGCNACCTTAGCACAGGTTCGAGTCCGGAACTCGATGTCGTATTCGCTCAACTCGACAGACCATTTAGCTAGCCGCCCGGATTGGCTCGGACTATGTAATACCGTCTGAAGTGGCTGCGTCGTCAGGATTATGGTTGTATGGGACTAGAAGTAAGGCCGCAGCTTTCTTGCCGAAGTGACCATTGCTAGGGCCAATTTCTCCATCATAGGGTACCGAGACTCCGCCCCAGTAAATGACTTGCTGATATAGAAAATTGGTCGCTGCTCCTCCCTTTCTTCACAAACCAAAACTCTGCTGACCGCACTATCAGATACGGCTACGTAAAGAAAGAGCGGCTCTCCGAACTCAGGCTTCGCCAAGACCGGCGGTTCAGATAGATAGGCTTTGAGTTGGGCGAACGCCTCCTCACACTTTGCATCCCATAAGAAGTTTTTTCCCCCTTTCCGCAGCAGCTGGTAGAAAGGGAGGCATTTGTCCGTAGATCGAGAAATGAAGCGGTAGAGAGCTGCGATCCGTCCGTTAAGGCGTTGCACTTCGCGCAAGGTCCTAGGAGAACTCATAGACAGGAAAGCATTAATCTACCTCGGGTTCGCTTTAATTCTTCGCGCAAGGTCCTAGGAGAACTTGTAGCCAGAGAATGCGTCCATGAAAGACATCAGCTCGTGACCCGAAGTGGACTCAACTAACCGGTCGATATGCGGAAGTGGAAAGCTGTCTTTGGGACGCGCCTTATTTAGGTCGGTGAAATCAACGCAAACTCGTGACTTTCCATTCTTCTTTTTGACTACCACTGTGTTTGCGAGCCACTCAGGGTATTTTACTTCGCGTATCTGTCCTGCCTTCAGCAAACGTTCAACCTCTTTGTTAACGATTTCAGCTCGCTCAGGACCCAGCTTCCTTCGCTTTTGCTTTACAGGTCGGAACGTAGGGTCCACATTCAGCTCGTGGGAGATAACTTCTGGACTGATGCCGGGCATCTTGTCTACAGACCTNCTCCGCCCCAGTAAATGACTTGCTGATATAGAAAATTGGTCGCTGCTCCTCCCTTTCTTCACAAACCAAAACTCTGCTGACCGCACTATCAGATACGGCTACGTAAAGAAAGAGCGGCTCTCCGAACTCAGGCTTTGCCAAGACCGGCGGTTCAGATAGATAGGCTTTGAGTTGGGCGAACGCCTCCTCACACTTTGCATCCCATAAGAAGTTTTTTCCCCCTTTCCGCAGCAGCTGGTAGAAAGGGAGGCATTTGTCCGTAGATCGAGAAATGAAGCGGTAGAGAGCTGCGATCCGTCCGTTAAGGCGTTGCACTTCGCGCAAGGTCCTAGGAGAACTCATAGACAGGAAAGCATTAATCTACCTCGGGTTCGCTTTAATTCTTCGCGCAAGGTCCTAGGAGAGGTTGTAGCCAGAGAATGCGTCCATGAAAGACATCAGCTCGTGACCCGAAGTGGACTCAACTAACCGGTCGATATGCGGAAGTGGAAAGCTGTCTTTGGGACGCGCCTTATTTAGGTCGGTGAAATCAACGCAAACTCGTGACTTTCCATTCTTCTTTTTGACTACCACTGTGTTTGCGAGCCACTCAGGGTATTTTACTTCGCGTATCTGTCCTGCCTTCAGCAAACGTTCAACCTCTTTGTTAACGATTTCAGCTCGCTCAGGACCCAGCTTCCTTCGCTTTTGCTTTACAGGTCGGAACGTAGGGTCCACATTCAGCTCGTGGGAGATAACTTCTGGACTGATGCCGGGCATCTTGTCTACAGACCTCGCGAAGGTGGCCATTCTTTCTTTTAGGAAGGTTATCAGACTGGCGCGGAGCTCGCTATCCAATCCCACTCCGATCTTGATTTCCTGATCCGGAAACTTATCATTGATGAAAATGGACTCGGTGAGGTCGTCTTTTAACTACTTCCGAACTGGATTATTCGGGACCTCGAGCTGTGGTTGCTATTGGATCAGGAGCTTGTGACTTGCGAGGTAACAGCTCCTTGCCGTCCTTTGGCTTCCTAGAACCTTCCGGACTCCTTGCGGGGTCGGAAATTTAACGCACTGATGGTACGTTGAGGCCACTGCCTTCATCTGGTAGAGCCAGGGAGTTCCCAAAATGACATTGTAGGCCGCAGGTCGGTCGAAAACCGTGAACTCCACCATTTTAACCACTCCTTGAGTGGACACCGGTAATGTGATCGTGCCCAAAGACATTGACGTCTCGCTAGTAAACGAGACCAAAGGTGAGGGTGGTCCTACGATGTGTTCTTTCCCGATACCCATTCTAGTGAGCGTTTCGAGGAAAATCAAGTCTACCGAACTCCCAGTGTCAATTAGGATTCGGCAGACCTCGTGGTTCGCTACGTCAAGTGAAATGATGAGTGCGTCGTCATGCGGAGTGTCCAGCCCCTCAGTTTCCTTCTCGAAGAAAGTAATTTCAGGAAGATCGTTTGCTACTACCTTAGCTCGCTTCGGCTGGGGGCTAGTAAGCTTCCGCTGGTGGTCCTTGATCGCAATGATGGAGTTCCGAAATAGACGCGATCCTCTCATTATCACGTCGATTCTTTTCTTGGGGGTTTCACTGCCATCGGACTGCTTCGGTTTTTTCGAAGGTGGAGCATCTTCGTCCACCTCGGGAGTCGATTTCTGCTCTAACTCCTCTATTGTTACGTTTGGCATTTCCACCGCCACGTACTTTTCTGCGAGGAGGTGCATCAGCTTCTTACAGTCACGAGTGGAATGACTGTTGGTTTTGTGGAGCTCGCAGTACGTGTCCTCATCTCGGACCCACTTGTTACTTGGGAGCACGCCACTCTTGGAGCGCGGTGAGAATGGCGGTTTGGACGGCGAATTCTTTGGAGAATTCTTTTTAGGAGATTGAGTGACTGCGAACGTGCTCGGCCCGGACTTCGGAGTCGTAGGCGGAGTCTTT
>NC_025696.1:16762670-16801603 GCF_000633955.1 Camelina sativa
AGAAATCCAAAGCACGTCGACGTGGGTTTTGGTCAGAGGACAGGAGATCGACCCGATCGGCGTACGCGCGGTGGGAGGCTGAGAGGTCTGCTACGGACGTCGTAACTTTCTCCAGACGAGCGGAGATCTGACCCTCTAAGGTGTCGAATCGTTCAGTAAGAGCGGCGGAGGCGGCTTGCTGACGGTCGGACTTTTCGGACAAGTCCTGCAGGAGCTTCTGGATCACCTCCAAAGATGCCTGATTGGGAGAGCTGGTTGCCATAGTGGTGGTTGCGTGGAGTGTATTTGTGTAAGAAATCGGAACTAACGAGAGTCAGGCGATAACTCCCCTCCTTCTAGCGCCAAATGTGAGAACTGAGATTGAACTTCTCCTTCCGAAGTGATTTAAATGCGGAGGAGCTTATCGCCGTTGGAGCAGTTCCGAACAGAATTGAGAGAGTTTTTGAGTATTTGAATTTGTATTGCTTTTTTGGAAAAAATGTTCGATCCTTTACAACTGACACCCCCTTTACATATTTATACCGACCAATTTATTACTAAATTAATGCACCATTAATAGGACGCGAATTGCGCGGTCTAATTAATCCTCTTGAATGCGGGAATCTTTGACCGGGCCCGAGCTGCGAGCTGACCAGCACGAAGCATCTCCGCACTCTCTTCCTTTCTCCGGGTCTGATGCGCCGATCAGTAATTCCCTCTTGGCCCAGTAGACAAGCCCGGCCTAGACCCTTTTGCCTATTGCCCGAGATGGCAGATCGTGGGTACAACAAGAACGTGTTATTTTAATTGTATCTATCCACTACAAAACGAGGAGCAAGCAATAAACTAAGAAGAAGAAAAACCAAAGAACCTTTAGAAATGAATTTTCTAGAGCAACCCCCTGCTCTCCCAAGTCAAAATCCCCATGCATATCAATTGGAGACTGTGTATGAGGGCTCACGTGAGACAATTTCACTGACCATGTAATCCAAATGGGGGGAAAAAAAAAGAATTTAGAGATCACCTTCAAAAATGTTGAATTCTTCATCAATTTGAAGAAGCCTATTAAAAACCCCACGAGTTTAGTAATATTTCCCCGAGAAATGTGAAGTATTTAAGCTCTAAGATCCAAATAAATTTCACCCAAGGCATACCCTTTCGTCCCGAGATCGAACACTTTAAGGGCACTCTGTGACAATTCGGAGATTAGCTCGATACACAAGAAGGATACCGCCACGTTACTACACAAAATAAAGCAACTCTCGCTAACTAAAAAAGAAATCAACTAACTAGTCACTGACTAGAGTTTGACAAAAAAAAAAAAAAGTCACTGACTAGTGTCTTGAACAAATAAAAAATCAATGAAATCTAGAAGAATTTATTAAGTACAGAAGGTTTTGTTTTCCTTCGGTTAACTGTTTGGTTCAACCGAACCGAGCCCAAATAACCGAGAACCAAGCACTTCACCCTCCTATTTGATTAAAAAAAACATTGGGTGACTGATGTTGTGATATTTTGTCTACTCGATTGAATGGCACATTATAATCTTCCCTTAATCAACATTATCCCAATTCTCACATACTCTGATTGTTTTGATAGTTTCCCAGGTTTCAAGAGACTGGTTTTGTTAGTGTTGTCACTAAACCATGACAAAATGTATTAGAAATACATAAGCCCAAAATAAAACCACATACAAAAATTTTGAACCTATTTGTTGTATGTTCAAATATTTTTTGTAACTTATTTTGTCAAATTTCTTATAAACGCTTTAATTCCTTTTCCACTATCATATGCAAGTATATATATATTTTTTTGTCAAACAACTTGATTTCATTCACTTAAATTCAAGTACAAAGAAGGGATACAGAATTCCAAAGTACACAACAGAAGCAAGCAGAGGCATTCCCCAATGCCAAACAAAGAAACATAAACATAGATTACATCGATCATTAATCCAAGAGAGCTTTGAATTACTTGCTAGGAAGCAAACAACACATGAGAGATCAAGGTATGTCGATAACTCTTCCAAGAGGAGTTCAATGGAAGGTGAAGTGGTCCCTGTCAAACTATGACTAGGAGACGTTGAAAAGGTAGTCATGACTAAGCTTCTCACCGGTGTGAGGGGAGCTACTTGAGGTTGAACAAGGGCCATAACAGGGAGCTTCATATGTCTGGGAGAAAAAGAACTCACCAAAGAAGCTAATAGAGGGATGCGCCAAAGATAAGTGGCAGACCATAACAAAACAGGAGGAGTCTCTCTCACATAAAAGTCATGGCTATGGAGATTAAGGCTTCCACACAAAGTTTGTAGCCGGAAAAACACAGGCAATTGATATCTCAAATATAATGGCGAAAGGTGAGGGCTGGTCATTATATTTGAGACCGAGAGACTCAGCATCTCCGTTTAAGGACAATTCGTTGATTTTGGCCTAGTGTGTTTATTTTCCACTCTTTTATTTGATTTAATAATGACATTTTTATTAACTCATAGAGATGATTTCATTTTATTTTTTTTGGACCATTCATAGAGAGATGATATAGACCGTAACAACAGTAGACACATTGTGTCACATTAAAATGTTAACATAACGACAAATGGACCAATATAATTCGGACCGAAATTGTTGACACGTGACAGTGATATCCAAAGAAATTTAGATTCTAACTGAATATCAAACCGTTAACGACATTGAAAACATTTTTATCAACATCAACAACAATATCATATCACTAAATTTTCTTATATATATATATGTACTGATAATTTTATATAATTATTCATTTTTAATATTGATGGAATCATATATTTCTATAAGGTTTTCAAAAAAAAAAAAATATTTTGAATTATGTTTAAAATTACATTGGTCAAACTTGGAAATGGATAAATTTATCAATTTTAGTAATTATTAAATTATCAAAGTTTTTCTGTACGTTATTATCACTACTGTCTCTCAATATAAAAAATGAGAAGGAAGTTTCAAAATCATGGTTTCTTAGAATAACAAAGATAACAAGAGATCAAATTTAGATCTACTCTTTTTTTTAGATGAAAAATGAAAGAATTTGAGAGAGAACGAAGGAGAATTTTGAAAAATAAATGAATGAATAATGAAAAATGATTTTGTTTCTACGTCTCTTAACTAAATATATCGACTAATATGATTGTGACACTGTTATTTATCGCATTTTCAAAAGAAAAAAATATTTCAAATAAAATTATTAATCCATGTTCGCTGACATAAATTTTTTTGTTTATAGTGAATCTAAATAACATGACTTTTAATATTCAATTTCCAACATTATTCTATAATCCAACTAATGATTTTAGAAATGATTATAGTAATATAGAGATTTAATCAACTTTAATTATGTAACTTACAGTTGAAAAACCGAGGCTTACATATATACGGACGAATACTCTAAAGGTTATCTTGGTTATGCATTGATGACGTGTTTAGAAATTTATGAAGTTATGCAATGTCCTGATGAATCTTGTTTTGCTTCAAGATTCAGAGAAAGTCTATGGCTCGTCAACTCTTGAAGAATTTTGATGTATTACTGCCGAATCAGGAGTGAATAACTGTAAGTAATCAGACTTTCTTCCTCTCGGGTTCACAACTACTAGTATTTTGTGGAAACCTCTTGTTGATTAATCTTCCACAACCATTGTAGGATGCACTTGTCATTGGTCACCACCATCTCATATTTATGAAACTCCTCAACATCTTGCTGGGTTTTTTATGGTAAGAAGTAGCTCCCTCCACTAATCTCTTTTCTACCTGATCCAGCTTAATCTAAAAGTATATTTTTTTATCAAATTTTTTTGTTTCATGGTGAATCTAAATAACATGAATTTTAATATTCAATATCCAACATTATTCTATAATCCAACTAAAGATTTTATAAATGATTATAGTAATATAGAAATTTAATCAACTTTAATTATGTAAGTTACAGTTGCGTTTATTTATCATAACTTTCGATAAAATATTTGTTTTTTTAAGATTTAATTATTTCATATTTTATTTTTAGAAGTTGTGTATTTTTATTATAATTATTGGTTGATAAATTTTCACTCAAGATAAAATTTATTTTATTTTTAAAATTATTTTATCAGAAATTACATTTACTTATAATAATCGTTTGTTTGATATTCTCACTTAGGATCACTTCGTTATAATATTTGTTTATGAGTAATATAATTATATAAATATTAATAACTGTTATGATGCTTGTTACTTTTTACAATAATTTTTCATACAATATCTTATACTTAAAATATATACAAATTATAAGTAGAGTTCTCTCGATTCATTATAAATTTTTATTTGGTTTTTTTAATTAAAGTTGAGTATTTTTGACTATATTATTTTTTTATTCTAAGTTTTTAGTTGATGGTTGTGTTTTTTAAACTAACAGTTATGTATATCTAATATTTATGAAGTTTTAAGTCTATTCATTATTTTCTTCTTTTAAGATAATTTTTAATTTTATTATTTACCATATATTTTCAAATAATTTTATTATATATAATTCTAAATTTAAAATTTAATAAATTGTTTTCAAATACTTGAAAGGGGTCTGAACGTCTCTCTCCAAAATAAAGCCGTTACGGAGTTTCCAATTAAAACCCCTAAATTGACTGGCTTTATAAAATCCCCAAATATCGCACCACCGTCTCAATCAGAATCTGATCTGCTCTCCTCTCTCTCACATTCATCAGCGACGATACTCATCCCTCTCTCTCTCTCTCTCGCGCGATCTTGATTGAATTTACTTACGATTCCGTCTCTCTCTCTCTCTCTCTCTCTCTCTCTGCAGGCTATTGTTTGATTCGTCTTTGTTCTGATTGAGATCTTTTAATCCGTTTTTTCGTATTATATCATCATCGCTATTGTGTTTTTGCTGTTTGTTTGGATTGTTTTCGTTTGTCTTCTTTGTTGTGTGTGTTTTGTTGGTGATAATATGGATGCAGGTATGAGCACTCCTTCTTACTTAAAGGCGCAGACTCGTTGCCCTCTTCAAGAACACTTCCTTCCCAGGAAAAAAACCAAGGAAAACGTAAGTTTATGCTTTTTTTTCCTTATTATTATCATCCCCTTCCTTACTGTCGTTTCAATTTAGGGTTTTGATTCTTCAGAACCGATGCAATTTTACATGATTCCGTTCTGCCATTACGAATTAGGGTTTCGATTTGGGGGGGTTTTATGATTATTCTTCAGAACCGTTTGCAATTTACATGATCCCGTTCTGTTATTACGAATTAGGGTTTCGATTGGGGGTTTTATGATTCTGTTCTGTTGAATTTAGGGTTTCGATTTGTGACAATTGTGATATTGATTGAATTGTACTGATTTGATTATGTTATCTTCCACCAGCTTGACAGGTTCATACCCAACAGATCAGCTATGAATTTCGATTATGCACACTACGCCCTTATGGAAGGTAGAAAAGGTAAGGATCAATCAGCAGCGGTAAGTTCACCATCCAAGGAGGCCTACAGGAAGCAGTTGGCTGAGATCATGAACCTCAACCACACCCGGATCCTCGCCTTCAGAAACAAACCTCAAGCTCCTGTAGATCTCTTTCCCACCGATCACTCTGCTTCTCTTCACCTACAGCCTAAATCTGTGAAGCCTCGCAGATCCATTCCTCAGGTATGTTATGTTTTTGATTATTGAGCTTGAATGAAAAGAACCCACTTACTTGTTGCTTTGGAGTTTGTATTTGATCTGACTGTTGTTATTCTCTATGTTGTAATTATAGACTTCTGAGAGAACATTGGATGCACCTGACATTGTGGATGATTTCTACCTCAACTTGCTCGATTGGGGAAGTGCAAATGTCTTAGCCATAGCCTTGGACCACACTGTCTACTTATGGGATGCTTCCACTGGTTCTACTTCTGAGCTTGTCACGATTGATGAAGAGAAGGGACCTGTCACAAGTATCAACTGGGCGCCTGATGGTCGTCATGTTGCTATTGGACTCAACAACTCTGAAGTGCAGCTCTGGGATTCTGCTTCTTACCGTCAAGTAATTACTCAAATCCCTTTCTCTTCTGTTTAGATATCATAACCTGGTTTTGTCATGTTTTAACCCTTGACCTGATGTGTTTATCATATTTCTGCAGCTGAGAACATTGATTGGTTGCCACCAATCAAGAGTAGGATCATTGGCATGGAACAATCACATCCTGACTACTGGAGGAATGGACGGGCAGATTGTCAACAACGATGTACGAATCAGATCACATATTGTGGAAACTTACCGAGGTCACACTCAAGAGATTTGTGGTCTGAAGTGGTCAGGATCTGGACAGCAACTAGCGAGTGGTGGCAACGACAATGTCGTGCACATATGGGATCGTTCTGTCGCCTCCTCAAACTCAACCACGCAATGGTTACACAGGCTTGAGGAACATACATCTGCAGTGAAAGCTCTTGCGTGGTGCCCTTTCCAAGCGAATTTGCTTGCAACTGGTGGTGGTGGAGGAGACAAGACCATCAAGTTCTGGAATACTCACACCGGAGCTTGCCTGAATTCAGTAGACACTGGTTCCCAAGTTTGTTCGTTGTTATGGAGCAAGAATGAAAGAGAGTTGCTTAGTTCACATGGGTTTACACAGAATCAGCTTACACTTTGGAAGTACCCATCCATGGTGAAAATGGCTGAGCTCACTGGTCATACATCAAGAGTCCTATATATGGCTCAGGTAAATATAAATCAAATCTTCTTTTATCTTTAGCTGCCAAGTAGCTTTGTGTTGTGAGGTCTTTGGTCCTAAAAGTTGTGTTGTTTGTTGTATTTTTTTTACAGAGTCCGGATGGTTGTACCGTGGCTTCAGCAGCAGGAGACGAGACTCTGAGATTTTGGAATGTTTTTGGAGTACCAGAGACCACAAAAAAAGCTGCTCCAAAAGCTGCTCCGGAGCCATTTTCTCATGTGAATCGTATTCGTTGAAATTGTGAAGACTAACAACGAAAAGGAAACCCATCGACAGTTGTGTTAATACAGAAGCCAAAACAATCATCTTTTTTTTTTTCCGGATTCATTCTTCATGAACTGTATTGAGAAGAAAGGAGTAGTTGTACAATTTTTATATCTGTGAATTGTAGAGTCAAACTTAATTGATTTGCACAATGCTGAATAGAAAGATTTTATTTTACATGTGTCAGAAGATAAAAGAATTATGCACCACTTTATCTGGTTAGAAAGATTCATCAATCTTGAAACCACATTAATTTTTATCAGACTACTATGCACACTTTATATGGTCTTGACTCTTATCACTTCTCTTAATTTCTAGGTCTTGAGTCGTCAATTATATCTTCCTGCAAAGTCGTCAGCTGAGTCAAAAAAAGTAAGTTTCATATTGCTTAGTTTATCACACTCTGTTTTCTCTTTAATTGTTTAATGTGCTTGCTAGCTCACTAACTCACTTGTTGAGAATGATTTGTTGTTGCTGAAACGAGATGCAGAGAAGGAGATCTTCCTCATATAGTGGCCAAAGATTTGCAGCCTATGGCTCCAATTGAAGGTGTTATCCAGGTTCAAGGGGACATAACTTATGCCCGGACTGCTTAAGTGGTAACAACTATATCTCATACTAGATTTTTCAGTATATATATTTTCTAAATCCTTGGGTATCCTTGGAGTTTGTCTTTGTTTCTCTGGCTTACCCATTCTCGTTTTTACCAGATGCTCTCACAATAACGCCTTTTTACAAGTTGGTTCGCAGTTACTGGTTTGCAAGACATGGATGAATTTGTCCGGTCCCAGCTCATTCTCATTCTAGCCGGTTAGTTGCTTGATTTCTGTTACAAGAATCGGTGTAGACTCATGTCATGTTAGAACATAATTTATTACTATGATCATGAATAATAAACCTACAAACCCTTCACTATTATTATTGATATACTATATATGGATTAAAAGGGGTTATGTTATATACTGTATATACAGTCACAGATACAAACGACATCGTCCTATATAAACTACAGTAGGTTATGTCCAAGATGATGTAGTAGGTTAAAGAAAAAAAAAGAAAAAAAAATGTCTTCGCCGGCGATGTCAAGCAGCCGCCGGTTCATCCTCCAGAGGATGATGTTTTCATCAAAACCTTATCCGATTGGGAGGGATCTTCCTCTGAAGCAACGACCNTTTGCACAATGCTGAATAGAAAGATTTTATTTTACATGTGTCAGAAGATAAAAGAATTATGCACCACTTTATCTGGTTAGAAAGATTCATCAATCTTGAAACCACATTAATTTTTATCAGACTACTATGCACACTTTATATGGTCTTGACTCTTATCACTTCTCTTAATTTCTAGGTCTTGAGTCGTCAATTATATCTTCCTGCAAAGTCGTCAGCTGAGTCAAAAAAAGTAAGTTTCATATTGCTTAGTTTATCACACTCTGTTTTCTCTTTAATTGTTTAATGTGCTTGCTAGCTCACTAACTCACTTGTTGAGAATGATTTGTTGTTGCTGAAACGAGATGCAGAGAAGGAGATCTTCCTCATATAGTGGCCAAAGATTTGCAGCCTATGGCTCCAATTGAAGGTGTTATCCAGGTTCAAGGGGACATAACTTATGCCCGGACTGCTTAAGTGGTAACAACTATATCTCATACTAGATTTTTCAGTATATATATTTTCTAAATCCTTGGGTATCCTTGGAGTTTGTCTTTGTTTCTCTGGCTTACCCATTCTCGTTTTTACCAGATGCTCTCACAATAACGCCTTTTTACAAGTTGGTTCGCAGTTACTGGTTTGCAAGACATGGATGAATTTGTCCGGTCCCAGCTCATTCTCATTCTAGCCGGTTAGTTGCTTGATTTCTGTTACAAGAATCGGTGTAGACTCATGTCATGTTAGAACATAATTTATTACTATGATCATGAATAATAAACCTACAAACCCTTCACTATTATTATTGATATACTATATATGGATTAAAAGGGGTTATGTTATATACTGTATATACAGTCACAGATACAAACGACATCGTCCTATATAAACTACAGTAGGTTATGTCCAAGATGATGTAGTAGGTTAAAGAAAAAAAAAGAAAAAAAAATGTCTTCGCCGGCGATGTCAAGCAGCCGCCGGTTCATCCTCCAGAGGATGATGTTTTCATCAAAACCTTATCCGATTGGGAGGGATCTTCCTCTGAAGCAACGACCCACTTTTAGGGGTCCATCATCATCACTTCTAAGTCGAGTCAGGTTCCTGATCAATGACATCTCGGATCTCGACGTTGCAGCCAAGCACGCCCGTTTAGCTGCGAGGAAGAAGATGAACCCTGAAATAGCCACCTTAATCAGCAAAACCATCATCGGAGCCATGTGCAACGCTGGGAGGTCCGACGACGCCTTGGATCTGTTCGATTTCTTTTTCAACAAATCCAAGATTAAGCCAGACATCGCTTGCTGCAATTTCGCCATCAAATCCCTCTGCGAGAAAGGCCGCCTTGATGACGCTCTTCGACTCTACTCCCACCTCCTCTCCAACACTCCTTCTCCGGACCACAACACGTACGACATCTTGACCAAAGCCATGGTCGATGCCGGGATGATGGATCAAGCTCTGGATCTCTTGGTGGAAGGAAGAGCTGAATTGTTCAATTTCCAAAAGCCAGGCATGTACATGAATCTTATTCGTGGCTACTTGGAACAGGGGAATCTCGACATGGCCTATGAGCTCCGGGACGACTTCAAGACTTGTTCCATTCGCAATGAAATCGCAATCCTGGAATCACTATTCGTAGAGTATTTGTTCAAGCAAGGCAAGGATGAGGAGGCTATGGATCTATACAGGAGCTCAGTGACGATGAACAAGGACGGCCTGACAGCAAATGCAGCTGTGGGCAATCTGTATTTGGAACTCTTGCTCAAGTACGGCAAGAAAACACAGGCCTGGTCATTGTTCGAGTATATGCTTGACAATCATTGCTGCTCGTTTCAGTTTGATGCGGATACTCTTAATTTGATGGTGAACGAGTGTTTCGAGATGGGACGGTTCAGCGATGCGCTCAACATCTTCACCAAGGCCAAGTCAAAGGTTGAATACAACTCGCTGCCTGTGAGAGCATACCGGAACCTTATTACAAGGTTGTGTCAGGATGGGAGGCTGTCCGAGGCTGAGAGTTTGTTTCATGAATTGCTGAAAGAAGAGGTCTTGCCAGATGATGAAACTTATAAAGCAATGATTCGTGCATATGCTAAGTCTGGAAGGGTCGAGGATGCCGTTCAGACTGCAGACAAGATGATGACTTCTAAACTCCACAGGGTTACTAAACTGTTATACTAATTACTTCTGTTGACCTATAGGTTAGGTTTCTTTTGCTTTTACGTTGATTCTTTTGGCTTTCGTATTTCATTAATTATGTAGTTCGAGTACTTAACTTTCATCAGTGTGTAAACAAATAAAAGACAAGTGTCATCAACTGGAGGATGAATGAAAGAATGGAAGGTCATTCACATTTCTATCATTAGCAACAGAGCTTCAGTGCCATTTTTTTGTTTTGGCTTTATCTGATCATGTTCCACAATTTCGTTCACTTTTTTGTTGTTGTTGTAATTATCTTTACTGTTGAAATGAGAAATGTTATGTGATACATGGCCAATTCTATATAAACTTGTCGGATATGCTTTTTAATCGTTTGATTAGTTACTTTGTTATGATGTCTTTCATTGAGGATTCTGCTGAATCTTGTACGTGCTTGTCCTTGTTTATATCACACATGTATATTGGAGCGAATGGTTGCAGTTATAGACTACCACATGTGTCACAGATGATATGTGTTCGTGGTGACTGGTGAGGATGATATGGTGGATATATATAGAGATGATGAGGCTAAGAAGAAGAAGGATGATGATGGATATAGAGGTGAGAGAAGAATGGTTGAAGAGGGAGAGGACTGAGAAGGAAAGAGAGAGAGCCCTTTTCATGAAACAGAGTCAGAGAGACTGTGGTTTTTCCCGGAGGTGAGTGTTTGATCCGAGTTGCTTCATGACGAAGTTATACTCATATTTGCATAGTGTTTACTGTTTAGTAGTTAACTGTTGCTTGATTCATATCCCAAGTGTTGGTTTATTAATTGCATAACGCTACTCGATGCTTGTACGCTATTAACCACTAGTATAATTGATCAACAACTTACTAGGTTCTAGCCTTTTGTATATATTACAGTTTAGTGAAGCATGTTTGTTTAATTTGTTAATTTAAATGTTTGTTGATAGCATATAGACCCTGAAAATTGGAACTATGTGGGTAAATATTTACATGTTTCAACATTGGGTTTGTAGAACTGTTTTGGTTGCTGATAATCACGATTGCGAACCTGGCTATTCCATAGTACTTCATTTGTGATGATAGAACCATGATTGATAATTAAGAGTTTGTTTTGCAGATATCACACAGTCTATTATTGTCGTGTCCTAATTTTCATAGAGGCTCGGAAGGTTTTAGTGCCCAATGAGTTACACAGCTAGCTAGTCTTGTATTACTTGTTCTCTAAGCCTGCACTTGGAAGTGTGGTAGATTTCAACACAAAATTTGCATTTGATATGGACCCAATGTTAAAAGTATTCTTGTATCAAGCTGCTGTTTGTCACAGTTTACTAAAACAATTATGTACACTACACTAAAACAAAAGATTTAGGCTTATCGTTTTGTGTTCATACTTATATATTGGACAGATCTTCACAGGTCCGACCATGTACAACTGAGTGGGCGTGATTACGCACAAAGGCATAGCATAAGCATTAGGCAAGGTCGCCATCGTCCCTAGCTAGAGGCTAAGTCATGCATGTAGACATGTAGTGTCGTCCGTCTCATCATACCTCCGTACTAATTAATACATCGCATCTCCATGCTTACGGAAATATCATATTTAAAACAATGGACCATATATATATGTATCTGTTTGTCTTTTCTTTTGGAATTCTCAATATTGAAACTAATTAATATGGGCATTAATATTTGCTGTAAAAAGACAACTTTGGTACTCCGAGAATTATGCGTTTGAGGAATTACCGCTTATTACAAAAAGAAAAGAAAAAGGAGTTACTACAGTATTTCTTAAGAAACTTGCTTATACTTTTGACATCAAGAAACTAGCTACTTTCAACTTGACTAATTAGTAATTATATATGGCTTTATACACAATGTTACGTCAGTAGTTATTGTGATAAACTGCCCCATGGTTTTTGCTAATAAAGCAAAGTGTATGACAGTTGTTTCAAAAAGAAGAGGACAACACGTGTCAAACTAAAATTGGTGGAAATCACAAATGAAAAAGAGACACGTGTCTCCGAGGTAGTGCTTTGTCGTGTCTTCACCTGACAACTCCGTCTTCTTCCTTCCCTCCCATAAAGATATCCCAAAACCCCCAAAACCCAAAGAGAGACAGAGAGATCTATAAATGAGAAGAAACCCTAATTAATTCCAAAGCAGCTAGCTAGAAATCTCACCAAAAAAAAAACACATCATCACTCGCCGCCTGTTGAATCATGGTCGTCCCTCTTAGTTCTCTTCCTCTATCTCGTGGTTAGTAGATCTCTCAAACCAAAAAATCTCAAATTTTCACTTACATAGTTACATTTTACCCATCAAAGTTTTGTTTTTCTTGATGAAAATCTCATTTTGTTGTTGTTGTTGGTGTTGATTGGTTGCTGCAGAAGGGTTTTACGCAATAAACAACCAGTTTCTAGTAAATGGACCAAAAGGGTTTATGGAGTTCAAGATGCTTGAGAACGAAGACATGTACGTTCGTATTGATTTTCCCGGCGTTCCAAAAGATGGTGTTAGGGTTTTTCTTGACCAGTCCAAGAAAGCTGTTTGTATCTTCGCCGACGCACCAAGAGAACACAAATACGACTTCTCTTCCCGGAACTACGGTACAACCACCGGACTCGTCTTGCCGATGCTGTGAAATCTCCGGCTTTGCTTCCCTCATGTCCGACGGTGTTCTTCGGCTTCTCCTCACCAAGACCAACATCACTCCTCAACGCTCCTCCTGCATCTGTATATATTTTACCCTTTTCTTTCTTTATTTTAAATTACATTAATTATGTTTGATAATAAACTCTTTTGGTTACTAACAATGAATTAATATTGTGTTTTCTACAGCGTTTCTTGCTGGCCCAGATTTCCGAGAAGGTATTGTTAATTTTTTTGTTCCGATATGATCTGTCGTTTTCACCAAACTTTCTATTTTGATATATCGTCTCTGAGAACATTACAAAGTCTTCATTATTTTTGGGTCAAAAAAAAGTCTTGATTTTTCTCTCTATGATCTGTTGTAATTTCTCTGTTGTAATTTCTCTCTATATCTGTGGGTCATAGATCTCCGTGGCGATGGTCCTCACAAATTCCCCCATGGCACAGATCCTCATGGTATATTCACATTTTTTACCCATACATATTTGTTGTATATATTGTAATAGTGTTTGGCTGGTCTAAAATAAGAATATTTGTTGTTGTTGTGATATGTGGAGCAGACCCGACGTTAACGGGTAGGATATTGATGCCACACCCATGTGTGAACTACGGATCTGATATGGCTTATGAGTCCAAACAGCTTCAAAACGGTGGTCTCTTCGTGCGTGTAGACATGCCGGGCGTTCCCAAAGAGAACTTCACCGTCTCAGTCGAGAATGGGAGAGTGAAAGTGACTGGTGAAGCTCCTGCTCTTAGCCACGACTCAAGTGGACGTTTCTACTCTGGTGACGTGGCTATGCTCTCCAGTCCTATCGACATTCCCATCCGTAAGATCAAGACCATTGCCAAGAACGGTGTGATCCGTTTAATCATCCCTCCCGTTTGATAATATTTATCATGATGATTAAGCTCTATGTTTTCTCTTTCTTTAATTAAATTCGTGAACTCTTGTGGACTTTCTTTAGGGATTATGGTCATTATTTTGTGCTAGCTTATGTTATCAACTTTGGATATGTTTTTTAAAAAGAGAATCTTTTTTTTTTGGTCAAATATTTAGTAAACTTTTGGGTCTTCTTTAAAATGTTACCATTAAAGGTGTATTGATTTGAAAATTGATACTAACAATTACTACAAAACTGAGTTGTCTAAGATTAATCAACAATAAGACAGTAACTTGTACACAAATATACTATGCGATAAAGATAAAGTATAATTTTAAATAAATCTTCAAGTGTGAAAGCAAATAAGATTGGACGGCTGTGATTTCCGCTAGTGATGATATGTACCGTCCGATTCACTTTCAGGTTTTAAACATTTCGTCAAAAGGTCAAAAGGTCAAAAGTGAGCATGCCACGTCAGCTAAGAAGTGTAGATATTTTCCTTTGTTGCCTTCTTCTTCCATATAAAGTTCCAGAAACTACTACTAAACCCAAAAACCCTAAAGCACTGAAAAGCTTGACTCTTTGTTGAACTCTCATCATGGCCATGGCCGTTCGTTCCTCAACCTCAATCTCCAGATACGGAGGCATAGGCATTAAGGAAGGTCGCCATCGTCCCTAGCTAGAGGCTAATCTATGCTTAGTGTCGTCCGTCTCATCATCCCTCCGTACTAATTATAATTCATCGTATCTGCATCAGTGGCGGACCCAGGATTAAAAATAAGGGGGTCAATGTGTTATAGGGGAGAATCGAACACGGGTTAGGGAGGTCAACTTAGGGGGAACAAACCAACTTAGCTACTGAGACTTCAATGATTTACATAAAAAAATAACTATTTGTCTATTTTAGGCAGGTCAGTTGACCCCCCTTCCGTCTATATAGGTCCGCCACTGATCTGCATGCTTACGGAATAAATTATCATATTTAAAACAATGGACCATATGCACCTGTTTGTCTTTTCTTTTGGACTTCCCAATATTTAATTTCAACTAATATGAATAAAAATCTCATTTTTTTTGTTGTTGTTGTTGGTTGCTGCTGGCAGAAGGGTTTTACGCGATAAACAACCAGTTTCTAGTAAATGGGCCAAAAGGGTTCTATGAGTACAAGAAGCTGGAGAACGAAGACATGTTCGTTCGGATGGATCTTCCCGGCGTTCCCAAAGATGGTGTGAGGATCTCTTTTGACCAGTCCAAGAAAGCTGTTTGTATCTTCGCCGACGCACCTAAGGAACACAAATACGACTACTGCTGCTGCATCTGTATTTATTTACCTTTTCTCTTTTAAAAAAAAAAATATATATTATTCAGTCTTTAATTCAGTCTTTTTTGTGTGTTTCTACAGCGTTTCTTGCTGACCCAGATTCCGGAGAAGGTATTCTAATTTTATTCGATCTGTCGTTTTCACCAAACTTTCTATTTTGATATATCGTCTCTGGTAACATTACAAAGTCTTCATTTTTTTGGGTCATAATTAAAAAGTCTTGATTTTTCCTTTACTAACGTTTGAAAAATATTGTCTTCTCTCTCTAACAGTGGTTCATATAGATCTCCGTGGCGATGGTCCTCGCAAATTCACCCATGGCACAGATCCTCATGGTATTCACATATTTAAACTTCTATATACATATTTGTTGTATACCATATAGTGTTTGGCTGGTCTTAATAAAAACATTTGTTGTTGTTGTGATATATGTATATGTGGAGAGCAGATCCGATGTTAACGGGTCGGATATTGATGCCACACCCATGTGTGATCTTCGGATCTGAGATGGCTTATGAGTCCAAGAAGCTTCAAAACGGTGGTCTCTTCGTGCGTGTAGACATGCCAGGCGTCCCCAAAGAGAACTTTACCGTCTCAGTCGTGAATGGGAGAGTGAGGGTGACTGGTGAAGCTCCTGCTGTTGGCCATGACTCAAGTGGACGTTTCTACTCTGGTGACGTAGCTATGCTCTCCACTCCTGTCGTCGACATTCCCATCCGTAAGATCAAGACCATTGCCAAGAACGGTGTGATCCGTTTAATCATCCCTCCCGTTTGATTTCATCATGATGATGAAGCTATATGTTTTCTGTTTCTTTAAATTCGTGACCTCTTGTGGACTTTCTTTAAGGATTATGGTCATTATTTTGAGTTAGCTTATGTTATCAACTTTGGTTATATTTCAAAAAAGACAAACTTATTTTGGGTCAAATATTTGGTACACTTTTGGGTCTTCTCTTTAAATTGTTACCATTAAAGGTCTATTCACTTGTAAAATGATAAAAATTACAAAACTGTTGTCTAAGAATCAACATTAAGACAGTAACGTGTACACAAATACTATGCGATAAAGATAAGAGTATAATGTAAATAATCTTCAAGTGTGAAAGCAAATAAGATTGAACGGCTGTGATTCCACACTAGTGATAGTATGTACCATCGGATTCACTTTCAGGTTTTAAACATTTCGTCAAAAGGTCAAAAAGGTCAAAACTAAGCATGCCACGTCAGCTAAGAAGTTTAGATATTTTTCCTTTGTTGCCTTCTTCTTCCATATAAAGTTCCAGAAACTACTACTAAACGCAAAAAACCCTAAAGCACTGAAAGTGAAAAGCTTGACCTTCGTTGAACCCTCATCATGGCCATGGCCGTTCCTCTAAGTCCTCAACCTCAATCTCCAGGTATTATGATTCTTCTCTCAAATCTCATTCACATTTTTCACTTTTTACGTCGCCGATTCGAGCTTTCATTTCTTCTGATTTGTTTTCTCTCTCTTTTGATGTTGAAAAAGCAGAAGGCTTTTACGCAATCAACAACCAGTTTCTAACAGATGGGCCA
This sequence comes from Camelina sativa, assembly GCF_000633955.1. Lineage (NCBI taxonomy): Eukaryota > Viridiplantae > Streptophyta > Magnoliopsida > Brassicales > Brassicaceae > Camelina > Camelina sativa. The sequence continues at coordinate 16,779,359 of NC_025696.1, forward strand.
AAAGGGTTCTCTGAGTTCACGATGCTGGAGAACGCAGACTTGTTCGTGAGGATGGATTTGCCTGGCGTTCCTGAAGAAGGCGTGAGTGTTTCTCTTGAGCGGTCGAAGAAAGCTGTGGTTGTTTACGCCGAAGCACCAAAGGTTCACCAACACGACTCCACAGACCGTCAATACGTTACTATGACTGGACTTGTCTGCAGATGCTGTGAGATCTCAAGCGTCACCACTCACATGTCCGATGGTGTTCTTAGACTTGTCCTCTCCAAGACTCCCATCTCTCCACAACGCCCTTCTTGCATCTGTAAATACCCATAACCTTTTTTTTTTTCTTCTCTGATTTGATTTGTTATTATTATAGGGTCATCTTCTGATATGAAATGTTGATGTTTTTGATTTTGACAGCATTTCTTCGTGGCCGAGGTCTCCCAAAAGGTACTTTTAATTTCCATTTTTAATCAGAAACTTTCTAAATCTAAAAGTCCGTCTTTTTCCTACACAAACTTTTGGAAATTGGTTTACTCATGTTTATGTTTGTTAGATCTCCGTGGCAGCGGCACCGGTCCCCGTAGCAGTGGCACGGGTCCTTACACTCAGAGATTTCCCCATGGCCGCATTGGCACAGATCCAAATGGTATTCTCTCCTCTGCAACCTTATTGTTCTTATTATTATTATATTAGTACTGAGATTGGGTGTTTAAAAACAGAGTATTTTGTGTTGTATCATGTGATGTATGTGTGGATCAGACCCGGCGTTAACCGGTCCGGTATTGCAGCCAAATCCATGGGTGATCCCAATGTCGGTCATGGCTTATGAGTCGAAACAGCTCCAAAACGGCAAACTGTACGTGCGCGTAGACATGCCGGGAGTTCCAAAAGAGAACTTCACTGTTTCTGTCACGAATGGGCGAGTGAAGGTGACTGGTGAAGCTCCTGCTGTTGGCGACGACTCAGATGGGCGTTTCTACTCTGGTGACGTGGCTATGCTCTCTGCTCCTGTTGACATTCCCAGCCGTCGGATCAAAACCATCGCAAAGAACGGTGTGATTCGCCTCCTCATCCCTCCAGTTTGATCATTTCGTGATGGATCTTTGAGTTTGTGGATTTGTCTTTTCTAGAGTGGACCCTTTTTCTGGGATTGTGTCGTTTGTTTTGTGGATCATTTCCTTTTTATGTTTTATCAGTACTTTGGATGATGTCTCAACGACAAAACATATTTTGGTATGTTTCAACGACACAGCTTTTTGTCATATGCATTGTCCTTTATGATTCCTCTCATTTGTTTATCATTTTCCAAAGGTCTTTGTTGAATTGCAAAGCATTTTTACAAAACCGTTGCTATGGGTATCAAATATAGGGGACACAAATATAACTCTTTGAGCAGGAAACAATAATAAAGGTTCCACCATCAAACTCACTACACATTCTTTCTGCTTTTCTATCTGTAGAAACATCTCTATACACACCTATAGATAGACGACAAAAGGGGCTTTTGAGACGTGAAATCACCTTTGAATCTTTCCACCAAGTCTTCTTTGTCATCCTTTTGATTTCCATCACCGCCTGCAGAAATTTCACAACTAATTTTAGCAATCATCTATGATACCCTTCTACTCAAAATTATAACTTTGGTGTGCCTATTCAAAGTAGGAACCAACGGGATTTTCAGCTACCAAAACAGTTCTTTAACTTCACTCTTAGTACTGATATGTCATTGTAGCAGAAATATTAGTGTGTCTGAAGTGGTTATGAGCCTAAGGTTATATATGCACGCACTCACCAAAAATAAGGCTATTTAAGTCTCGGTAGATACCTATGACATATCATTACTAACCCTGGTATTGGTAGTTCAAAGAAGATATTCAACTGTCGAAAAGGAGATTCTAGTTTTTACTATCAACGGGGGAGATACCTATGACAATAAGTGGGATAAACAGCAGCTTGATACAAGAAAACTCTTAACATTGGGTCCATATCAAATGCAAACTGTGTTAAAATCTACCACACTTCCTGTACAGGCTTAGAGAACAAATACAAGACTAAATGTGTAAATCATTGCGGACTGAAACCTTCCGAGCCTCTGTGAAAATTAGGACAGGACAATAGACTGTGATGTCTGCAAAACGCACTCTTTACTATCTACCATGATTCTATCAGCACAAATGAAGTTACTATGCAATAGACAGGTTCACAATCGTGTACTATCTAAACTACCTTTAAATCGCCTACACAATTTCACAAACTAATTACTAGATCATTCAATTATATATATACTCTTTTCTGATGACCATAAGTTTGCTTTGCTTCCACTTGGAACCAATGGGATTATTAGCAACCAAAACAGTTGTCCAACCCAATGTTGAAACAAAAATATTACCCACATAGTTCTAACTTTCAGGGTCTAAATGCTACCATCAAACATTCAAACTAAACTTTCATATATACTAAAAGGCTAGGACCTAGTTAACTATTGATTCCTAGATCCCCATATATCTATCACACTCCAAACTCTCTACCATGGTTCTATCAACACAAACGAAGTTACAAGCATCAAGTAGCACTATGAAATAAAACAACACTAGGGATAGGAATCAAGCAGCAGTAAGTACTAATATGTACAAACACTACACAAATTAGGTATAATGTCATCATGAAGTACGAAACCGGAACCACCAATATAATCAAAAAGACTCACCTCCGGGAAAAACCACCGTCTCTCTGGCTCTGTTTCATGAAAAGGGCTCTCTCTCTTTCCTTCTCAACCCTCTCCCTCTTCAACCTTTCTTCTCTCAGCTCCATCAAGCTCTTCTTCCCACCACTCATCTTCTTCTTCTTCTTAGCTTCATCACCTCTATATCCACCATCATCCTCACCACGAACACTATCATCTTCCTCATCATTACGTTTCTCAAGATACCAAGGACGCTTCACACCTTTACCAGCAACCCCATACCCTAATCTATACTTCTCCTCATCTGGATCACCCGCCCTCGCTGCAGCATCCTTGGCAGAAGCTCTCGCCGTCGCAGCCGCTTCTTTCCTCATTTTTTTCCTTCTCTGATCTTGCTCCTCCGCAGGCTTATCGTTCTTGGGGATCTCAATCGGATCAAAGATCCTAATCCCTTCGAATAGATTAATATGACCAGTCTTAGGCTCCTCCGGTTCAACACTCTCCACAACAACAGCTGTGGTGGATTTAACAGCAGCAGCCACCACCACCGCCTCGTCCTTACCCTTCTCCGCCTCCGGAGAAGCTCGTTTGAGAGGCGCTAAGCCACGGACGTTACGGAGCACCTCGAGACGAGACTCAGCATCTCGTTTTCTAGCTTCCTCGCGTTTGATCTGCTCTTCTCTAGCGGCAGCTTCTTCGTCTTTTCGGACTTTTTCTCGGTTGTCGAAGTTGTAAACGTTCCATCGCTTCTGTGGAAGAATGTTCAAACCACCGTGACCTCCCATGGCTGGCTTAAAAGCTCCCAACTTTGGTGAATTTCGAAACCCTTAGAACCAAATTATTATGCTTCTCAACAATTTGAACTTCCAAAACGATTGAAAATTTGAAAACTGAATCGAATGAAGAGAAGATGGGGTTGAGAAGATGTTCAAATCGAATTGAATAAATTAGGTTAGCAACGCCGAGATAAATTAGTAAACTTGATCGGGATTGACTTTGAGGCCCATTACGTGATATTTTTACAACTATAGGCCCAATAAATCTCCCTTTAATGTTATTGGTCTCTCTCTCTCATAGGCATTAGCAAAAAAAAAAAAAACAGTGTGTAAAGAAATTGTGGAAGATGAATTGATCAGATTAAGCCAAAATAAATGGCATTGAATCTCTGTTGGTAATGATAGAAATATGAATGACCTTCCTTTCATTCATTCATCTTCCAATTGATACACTTTTATTTTATTTGTTTGTGTACAAACTGATGAAATTCAAGTACTCGAACTAACATAACTAATGAATGAAACCAATCAGCTAACATAGTTAATGAAATATGAAAGCCAAAAGAATCAAGGTAAAAGCAAAAGAAACCTAACCTAGAGGTCAACAGAAGTAACTAGAAAAACAGTTTAGTAACCTTGTGGACTTTAGAAGTCATCATCTTGTTTGCAGTTTCAACGGCATCCTCGACCCTTCCAGACTTAGCATATGCACGAATCATTGCTTTATAAGTTTCATCATCTGGCAAGACCTCTTCTTTCAGCAATTCATCAAACAAACTCTCAGCCTCGGACAGCCTCCCATTCTGACACAACCTTGTAATAAGGTTCCTGTATACTCCCACAAGCACCGAGTTGTACTTAACCTTTGCCTTGGCCTTGGTGAAGATGTCCATCGCATCGCTGAACCGTCCCATCTCGAAACACTCGTTCACCATCAAATTAAGAGCATCTGTTGCATCTTCCCAAGTGTAGCACAAGTCGTAATAATCAAGCATATACTCGAACAATGCCCAGGCCTGTGTTTTCCTGCCGTACTTGAGCAACAGTTTCAAATACACATTGCCCACAATTGCATTTTCTGTCAAGCCGTTCTTGTTCAACGTCACGGCGCTCCTGTATAGATCCATAGCCTCCTCATCTTTGCCTTGCTTGAACAAATACTCTACGAATACTGATTCCAAGATTGCGATTTCATTGCGAATGGAACAAGTCTTGAAGTCGCCCCGGAGCTGATACGCCATGTCGAGATTCCTCTGTTCCAAGTAGCCACGAATAAGATTCATGTACATGCCTGGCTTTTCGAAATTGGACAAGTCAGCCCTTCCTTTCAACAAGAGATCCAAAGCTTGATCCATCATCCCGGCATCGACCATGGCTTTGGTCAAGATGTCGTACGTGTTGTGGTCCGGAGAAGGTTTGTTGGAGAGGAGGTGGGAGTAGATTCCAAGAGCTTCGTCAAGGCGGCCTTGCTCACAGTGGGATTTGATGATGAAATTGCAGCAAGCTATGTCTGGCTTAATCTTGGATTTGTTTAAAAACAAATCGAACAGATCCAAGGCGTCGTCGGACCTCCCAGCGTTGCACATGGCTCCGATGATGGTTTTGCTGATTAAGGTGGCTATTTCAGGGTTCATCTTCTTCCTCGCAGCTAAACGGGCGTGCTTGGCTGCAACGTCGAGATCCGAGATGTCATTGATCAGGAACCTGACTCGACTTAGAAGTGATGATGATGGACCCCTAAAAGTGGGTCGTTGCTTCAGAGGAAGATCCCTCCCAATCGGATACGGTTTCGATGAAAACATCATCCTCTGGAGGATGAAGCGGCGGCTGCTTGACATCGCCGGCGAAGACATTACTAACCTTACTTTCTCGACACGCAAAACCAAACATATAAAGGAATTCGGCGCCTCGTATTAAACTTTTTAGGCCCATTATGATATAGGGCCCAATCAATCTGCTTTATAAAGTGAGTGAATGGCAAAGTCAACAACAGTGGTAAGCTGTGTTTGTGCTCTTTGCTTCTTTGGAAACCTCAAAAGATAATGAAAAGAAGAAATAGCGAGACTAGAGGCATTATTGATCAAAGATTTATATATGTTATGAGGGTTCGCTTTGAGATACATTTAACTAATGTGATTTGATGATACATTTATTACATTGACAATGCAGAACACATTCAAGACAGTGAGACAGTTAAGAGAAACCGTAGAAAAGGAGCCTGGAAACAGTTTACACAAATCTTTGGAACTAAGTGAGAACTGCAAGAGAAGCTATGAACTATACACTCCTAATTATGTGATCTATTGGCATATCAACGATTGCTTATGTTGTAACACCATTGTCTTGTATTATATGGTCAAGCTACAGAAACACAGAAGCTTGAATAAAAGAGTGAAATGATATAAATTAAAATCAAAACAATGAACCTTGAAACGGATCAAGGAACAAAGTATTACCGAATCCATTAATTAACTCCAACGATGCACAGATTTATCCCAAAAAAAAGTCTAATAAAAAGAAGAAACCCTAATTAAAATCCCCAATTTGTTTTTAGTCTTCAATTCCCAAACCAAGAAAATACAAGCCCTCTGATCAGCTACCATAACCAATTTTACAATAAAATCCCGATCGAGAATTGGTAAACCCGATCAATTGACATCGTCCTTGCTGTTGTTGGGTTTGCGATAATTCTCCTCGATGTGCTTGGCGATGACGAGACCGGTGTTGGTGAGCTTCTTAATATTGGGAACGTTGTAATTCTGGGCAACGTATACGCCATAACCCGTTCCAATCATGAACAAGAACAAGGCCTTCCCTATGCTCATCCTCTCTACAGCTTCAGACCTTCTTCTTCCTCTTACTCTTCCGCGGAAGTTTCAGACCGATTCATTGGGGTTTGTTTATGCAGAGCTCTGCTTTTGTATTTGGGCTGCTACATGTTGTAATTCTAATGGGCCTTACGGTATATTCTTCAACATAGGTCAAGTCATTCATAATTGACCAAAAAAAAATTCAATAAGAATCCATGTTTAATAATAAGAACCTCTCAGTTTGACAAAATAAGGAACACAATTATCTATATAGCAACCCTTTAAACAAATAACTCTATTCCATGTAAAATATTACATAAAATGCCACTATATTTTAATACAAAATATAATAACAAAATCTTAATATTAATTTGTTGTAACTTGAAAATAATTATATAAAAAAATAGTAATTATTAATTTATTAGATTACAAGAAATCATTAATAAAATAATTTCGAAATTATTTAATAAAATAATAATAAAATTATATAGAAATTATATAGAATTTATATAATAAAATAATTAAACAGATTCTATTTATTGTTTCAGAAATCTTAGGAAACAATAACAAACTATTTAAAAAATTATTAAAACTTAAATTTATTTATAAAACTAAGATTAAATATTTACATATCTAAATCATTTAATAATAACAAATATATATTAAAATTAGGATACAACATTGTTTCTATTTTTAAAATATATCTATATACTTATTTAAGCTATGTTGTTAAAAATTTAACCAGATGTGACATATTACGAAGATGCTATTATATTTTAATTATTCTAATAACTAACAAAAGAAAAGTTTAGATTTGTTTACAAAATAATAAAACTCTATTTATTGTTTCATAAATCTTAGGAAATAATAACAAACTATTTAATTGGCTAAAACTTAATTGTTTATACACAATATTCACTATATAAACAATACTAAGTGTATAATATTGATAATTGTATACATAACCTAATTGTAATTTTCACATATAAAGTTAATATATAACATGTTATACCAATAACTTCAATTTGTAAATTTGGTATATTAAGATCTCTAAACACGATCACATCAATTTGTAATACCAAATCACGGGTCAATACATGTTTTATAGGATTTTTTTGGCTTTACCGAATGTATAATTAACGAATTTGATATTGCACCAAACCAAAATAGTAGTACCAACTACGGGTCGAAATCAGAGTATGACCTTAAGTAAATTAAATATATGATTTTATAAAATGTATAGAATTAATAAATTTTCTACTATTATTTTGTAACAAACAAATCTAAATTTACATAAATATTTCCTTACGCTTGTAACATTATTCTACAAAATATTAACGTGTATTTATGAGTCGGGTAATAAAACGGGTAATGAGACGGATAACGAGATGCTCAAAAATTAAATTAATATCTGATACTCGATCATTATTCATGGATAATATAATTATTATACTCTTCACTCGACCCTAGAGCTGCGGGTACCTTTTTCGGGACGGATACAAACCGAAAAACGGGTCCAATACGAGTATTGGTAGTAGTTTCCAGGCCTACCTATTAGTAGTTTAATACGAATCAAAATTCACCATATAGTACTATATTATATAACATGTAAATGAATGATACAACATAAACATGATATTAACAAATAACAAAATAAAAAAAATTATCCGCGCTATCAGCGCGGATTATTATATAGTATTTAATTTATTGACAATGTTGTTTGTCTTCTCTAGTACTTAGTTTTTTGTTAGTCTATTTTCTTGAATTACGTTTTCTTGTTTATTTTAAATTAGTTTTTTTTTGTTAATTTTTGACAACTATAAATAATTTTTGACATGTTATTTTTCTAACAAGTGTAATTGGTTTCAAAATATTTTTTTTAAAATTTATTTCTCATTTTTACTCTGATCAGCAAAGTTGCAAATAAACATTGTTGATCAGAGTAGAAGTAAAACAATCAAATTTAATAACTAGACAGTAGAGAGACATATGCCCAGTAACTCCAAATTATATATCTTAAATTAATTGTTATTGTTGACTTGACAAGTTTGTTAGCGAGTGAAAATGAGATTCGTTCACAATCAGCTTTACATAATTTAATGTTATATATATAAAACCACACTATTTTCAAATCCCTAAACATGTATCATTTTCTCCTATGTTACACATGAGAGACTATGATATTTGTTTCTTAGGATATTGATATCACTAATCATCATCTCAAATTATTGAATGTAAATTTTATAAATGAACTCATTAACATAACATTGCAAAACAATAACAATTTTTGTACAATCGAAATCTCTTCCTATTATTTGGTAAGTTTAGTTTTGATTGAAGATGCAAGCTGAACGCAGATTATTCTCATTTTTTAGTTAATTTTTAAAATACGAGTACCAATAAAAACGAAATAAATACGACAGAAGACAAATGAATTTCATTAATTATTATATTTTTGTTTTGAGTCTGTAATATAATTTGATTCCTAACAAATGGAGAAAATATACAATGGGATTTTGACTTTATGGTTGTTTTCTTAACTATGTGAGTATGAAAAAATGCTTTAAAAAAAAAAAAAAAAAAATCACTTGAAACCATGCAATGTATTTGGCCATGTGAAATATAATAAAAGAACTTCATTTTTTTTTTCCGCAATAAAAGAACTTCATATTAACATAATTTTATATATATAATTGCCATAGAATATTTAGAAAAGAGTTTTTAAAATGAATAAAAGAAAATGCTAAAACATTCTGAGATCATGCGAATTTACATCACTTATACATATGTCAAATTCTCCTTCTATCCAAAAAAAAAAATGTCAATTCTCCTAGAGTCCAATTATAGTATAGGGCCATTCTAGATTATATAGTGACATTAAAAATCCGTTTAAAATAATTACACATTTTGCTATCTAATTAGCCAAAAATAAAACTTGTTATTTATCATTTAATTTTGAATTTAAAATATATAATTCTAAAGTCAATAAATTATAAAGTCAAGATTTTAGATTTATTGTTTAGTTTTTTTTGCCCAAAAAAAGATTGATGGTTTAGTTTTAAAGTATTGGTATTAAATTTTAGATTTATTGTTTATCATTTAATTTTGTATTTTGAATTTAAAATATATAATTAGGAACGGGGATGCTCTCTCAAGAAATTCTAAAGTCAAGATATTTAGATTTATTGTTTAGTTTTTTTTGCCCAAAAAAAAAGATTTATGGTTTCCAGTTGTTACCCTTCTGTACTCTTCACCTAACACACAGTTTCAAGGGGTAAATGTGTCATATCGTATGCAGAAACGTGATCCCGGCATATCCGCTTCTTCTTTATCCTTTTTCGGAGGCAATAATAAGGTACACAGCTCTCTCGTAAACCTTCAGTAATATGGACGGTTCAGATTTCCGAGTAGCTTATGTCTACCGTCAGATTCTGGATCATCAGAGTAAACAAGACCACGTCAGCTGAGGTATTTAGATATTGCCATACACCATTGTAGATAATCTCTTGCCTTATCACTTACAATTTTTAAATGCTTCGCAGAATTTTTTTGGAGGTTGCTTAATTGCTTTTTCTTTTCATATTCTTTCGTTAATTTCTTGTTGTTATCTTCAACGATAGCGTTGTGAGCTCTCTGGGGAAAAGTGTGTGATCGCAGAAAAAAGCTTCGTTGTTTGCAATCTACAGGTTTGATCATTGGGTTTTACCCTCTATATTTGGTTTGATTGCGATCTTGATTACTTAAAGGTTGGGTTTTTAAGTTGATCAATCGATCTAGGTTCGTCTGTGTATGGCTTTAGGTGGAGTTTTCTATGTCTGATACAAAAGGGTTCTCTGTATTTCGTGTATTTTAGATATATGTCTCGGAATTGTTGTAAAAAGTGGCATGTGGAACATGATCGACTGATAGATAGATAAAATCTTGTGTTTATAGTACTTAAAATTTGAGTTTTTAGAGTTTATTTTTGGAAATTGATGATTCGATTTAAGTGTTGAGTTTGTTTGTTGATGGTTGTCTGATGATTGGCGTCACCTATTTCTTATGTATGTGTAGGCGTGGAAGGAATGGCAAAAAGCTCGTTCAAGCAAGAGCATGACTTAGGTTTGGATCCTAAATTTTTGTTCTTGATTTGGTGTTTGATACTTGAAACCTTGCTTTGATTTAATACGATCCTGTTTTCTTGAACCTTCAGAGAAGAGAAGGGCAGAGGCTGCTCGGATTAGAGAGAAGTATCCAGATAGAATTCCGGTGAGAGCTCAATATTGATACGTTACAGATATTCAAAGTTTTCTGTGATTAGCATATTGTCCCCTTTTTCTTTGCTCGGACCAGTCATTTGTGTTTCACTGAGTTTGCAGTTTTAAGTTGTTGTGTTAGCCATGTGGTATAGTTTGCCCTTTTTGTGGCTCTTTCCTTTCACAATATTTTGTTTATCTCTTGGTGATTATGAACTTATCGTCTCTTTGCCTATAGTTTTGTAAATAGCATCTGGCTTTAACTGTCTATCCAACTAACAGTTGGTTATCTGGTTATCATTGTCTTATTAGCTACATGCTTGTGACATATGTTTGCCACTGTATAAACTACTACTTGGAGTTATTTAAACTGGACTATCTATCACAAGATTAGGACTTTTGAAGTTGATAGTTCTTTTTTTTGGAATGTGATTTTTTTAATCTCGATTCTTATGAAGTGCTTGTTTGGTCATTCTTACAGCTTAATAAATAGATTTGTATAATTCAGCGACACTTTTAGACTTTTAGTGATGATAGCCACACATTTGTATTTTGGTGGGATCCAGGTGATTGTTGAGAAGGCTGAGAAGAGTGATATACCAACCATTGACAAGAAAAAGTAAGTCTATTAATGAGGGATCGGTATCCTTTTCATTCGGACCTGACTTGTGATTGATGACTAAGCTTTTTCCGATTTTCAAATTTGCAGATACTTAGTCCCGGCTGATCTGACAGTGGGGCAATTTGTGTATGTCATCCGCAAAAGAATCAAACTGAGTGCAGAAAAGGCTATCTTCATATTTGTGGACAATGTTCTTCCTCCAACAGGTAACCAGATAGACCTCCTGTCTGTATATCTAAGAGTTCTATCCTTGATACCAAGTAACAAGAGCATGAAAACTGGAGATCATACACGTTTTTCAAAATGGCTGAATCTGATAACTTTTTGCAGGTGCCCTCATGTCTTCTGTGTACGAAGAGAAAAAGGACGATGATGGGTTCCTCTATGTCACTTACAGCGGAGAAAACACGTTTGGATTTGGATCTCCATAGATCTCTCTTGCTTGGATATTTCATTTAAACCATCTCTATTTCACCGAATATTTCATCTTCTTATTAATTATTAAGCAAGCCACCTATGTACTTCTTCTCTAAGGACCTTTGGTTGGGCGTTGTTAATGTGTACAGTAAACCTAAAATAATGTATATAATAATAATATCCTTTGCTACCATCTACTTCTTTCAATGATAACCTACTTTTTTATGAATCCATCTATCACATCCGCCCGACTTAGTTGCGTGCTTTTTTTATGTCTTCAATCTATAAGCCGACATCACATGTCGTAGGCCATGGCAGTTACAAATTGCAAGGCCTATAGGAATTGAGAGAAGGTTATATGACCCAACTCAATAGGAGTGCAAGCACAAGGAGACTGTGCCACGTGGCAGACACGGTCGGTACAGGTTGAGGGGGTGTGGCCGGTGATGTTAGTAAAGGTCCCACATTGTCGTTGACGGAGAGACGGTCGGACCATGCTGCCTTGCTTCTTCTTCTTATTTTACACTTTTCGGTATTGATTTTGTTCACAGTTTCTAGCTATCGATGATATACATAATAATTATTATGATCCTCAAAGATTCTCTCTTTCAAGGTCCCCAAACCGGTCACGTGGAACATGAGAGACGCGGTTGTGTTTTTCGGATTTTGGACCATTGAAGTGAAAGTTGAATGTAAAAAAGCTTCATAACTTAGAAGAGTGTTTTGTCCAAAGACATCAATGTCAAATAGTGTCGTGATAAGGTGGTGATTTATTTAGGACTTAGGAGAGTACCACGTCAAACTGTTTTGTAATAGTTCGATCAAACAGTAATGGCGCTGGTGAAAAGGGGGAAGAACCGAAGAATAAGGTGAGCAAATGTGGAAGAAAGGAAAATGAGAATGCATGAGATGATGACCCCACGAAGACTCTCAAGTAGACAAATGGTTTGGCCGATCAAGACACCCATATACATACGATAGATATGTGTATAAATGCAGAAAATGAATGAAAATATATTTGAATAATTAGACAAGAGAGACGATTGAAAGAAAGGAAATTAAAGAGAGAGGAACAATAGCATGTTATGATAATGAAGGACCCCCCCACCTGCATTCAATGTTTGTCTTACTCTCTTTACTCTCTTCTGCCTACAAATACTCCTTCCCTCTTCTCTTCTCTTACACAAATTAACACATTTCAAACTGTATTTGTCCTGCTCTAGTCTCTTCTACAAACAAAATATATATACAAGTATCCGAAGAAGAAGGAGACAAAGAGAAGTCATGTCTTGCTCTGTGAGGGGTGGACTCGCGATGGTGTTCTGTTTCATTCTTCTGCTTTTGTCTTTCAATGTTGGATGCGCCACTGCTCGCCGTATAGGGTCACATAAGCATCATCATCACAGGGTTGTTGCTTCTTTGGTACACAACGTCGTCAATGGTGGAGGAAGGAGGAGGGTGTTGGGTGGAGGAGTCGAGACAGGGGATGAAGTAGTGGTCATGGACTATCCTCAGCCTCATCGTAAGCCTCCCATCCACAATGAGAAGTCTTAATTACCCGATCCATACCCCTTTCTCTATATGTCATACTTTTATATGCATGTATGCATTCACCATGTGTTGGTGGTTGTAATGACTCTTGTGCTATCTATATATATTCACGACCAACTTCTTTTGTTCTTTATTTCTCCTCGTATACAACAAACAAGGTGCATCCTTTTACTTAATCTGTTGCATGTGGATGTGGCACAAAAGAACTTCTCAACATTTGAGATTGTAACAGAACTGTGAAACTCCATCATTAAGCTTAAATATACCGTACAAGAGATCTTAAATACAGCAACTAAACTCTAATAGGTATGTAGACTCAGGTCTCTTTACCGCCATTTAGCTCCAATTAGCAGGTAGCCCAAGTATCATTACAAAGTATACCAATGTGTGTGGGAGGTACAAACCTCATTGAAGCTAAAATCTTAAGCTAAGCGTAACATTTGATAACAGGGAGAAAAAAAATAGTGTTACAAATATTCTTGGTTTCAGCTACAAGGAACTATGAAAGGTTTGACAAATTCAAGGAATTCAGATGTTCTGACACCGAGCTTCAGATCGATTTCTCCACCACCCAACCAGAAGAAGTCTGGTTTAAGTTTGGCTACGGCCTCATCCAATATCACCTGACATTTCCCAAAGCCGCCCAGCTAACTCGTTAGTATCAATATATAGAAAGTACATTTCAATTTCAAAACCAAGGTCTGAATATGCAATGGAAACTCNTAAGGTGAGCAAATGTGGAAGAAAGGAAAATGAGAATGCATGAGATGATGACCCCACGAAGACTCTCAAGTAGACAAATGGTTTGGCCGATCAAGACACCCATATACATACGATAGATATGTGTATAAATGCAGAAAATGAATGAAAATATATTTGAATAATTAGACAAGAGAGACGATTGAAAGAAAGGAAATTAAAGAGAGAGGAACAATAGCATGTTATGATAATGAAGGACCCCCCCACCTGCATTCAATGTTTGTCTTACTCTCTTTACTCTCTTCTGCCTACAAATACTCCTTCCCTCTTCTCTTCTCTTACACAAATTAACACATTTCAAACTGTATTTGTCCTGCTCTAGTCTCTTCTACAAACAAAATATATATACAAGTATCCGAAGAAGAAGGAGACAAAGAGAAGTCATGTCTTGCTCTGTGAGGGGTGGACTCGCGATGGTGTTCTGTTTCATTCTTCTGCTTTTGTCTTTCAATGTTGGATGCGCCACTGCTCGCCGTATAGGGTCACATAAGCATCATCATCACAGGGTTGTTGCTTCTTTGGTACACAACGTCGTCAATGGTGGAGGAAGGAGGAGGGTGTTGGGTGGAGGAGTCGAGACAGGGGATGAAGTAGTGGTCATGGACTATCCTCAGCCTCATCGTAAGCCTCCCATCCACAATGAGAAGTCTTAATTACCCGATCCATACCCCTTTCTCTATATGTCATACTTTTATATGCATGTATGCATTCACCATGTGTTGGTGGTTGTAATGACTCTTGTGCTATCTATATATATTCACGACCAACTTCTTTTGTTCTTTATTTCTCCTCGTATACAACAAACAAGGTGCATCCTTTTACTTAATCTGTTGCATGTGGATGTGGCACAAAAGAACTTCTCAACATTTGAGATTGTAACAGAACTGTGAAACTCCATCATTAAGCTTAAATATACCGTACAAGAGATCTTAAATACAGCAACTAAACTCTAATAGGTATGTAGACTCAGGTCTCTTTACCGCCATTTAGCTCCAATTAGCAGGTAGCCCAAGTATCATTACAAAGTATACCAATGTGTGTGGGAGGTACAAACCTCATTGAAGCTAAAATCTTAAGCTAAGCGTAACATTTGATAACAGGGAGAAAAAAAATAGTGTTACAAATATTCTTGGTTTCAGCTACAAGGAACTATGAAAGGTTTGACAAATTCAAGGAATTCAGATGTTCTGACACCGAGCTTCAGATCGATTTCTCCACCACCCAACCAGAAGAAGTCTGGTTTAAGTTTGGCTACGGCCTCATCCAATATCACCTGACATTTCCCAAAGCCGCCCAGCTAACTCGTTAGTATCAATATATAGAAAGTACATTTCAATTTCAAAACCAAGGTCTGAATATGCAATGGAAACTCTAAACATGATACTAAACATGCATTTGATACATATCTCCACTAATACAAACTTGAAGTTTGAAACTTCCAACTCTACGGATACTTCAAAAATAACAAGTCACTCTCCACATATCGAATTGAGATCGAGGAATCATCATGAGAGCAACCTAAGCAACATAACTAATTACCTTAAAGGGAAAGCCCATTTACTTAATACTAAGGTGTAAAGATGATTTTGAAAGACTGATGTGTCACAGTAGAATAAATAGTGTGTTGTCTGAAGTGGGGCACTTCCGGATAAGGAAAGGAAGATAAACACATCAATGCAGTAGGGTACGTGCCTAAGATTATATATACACAGACCAAAAATAACGCCATTTAACTTTCTGCCTGACACCCATTACTAACTCTGGTACTGGTAGTGCAAAGAAGGTATTGAACTGTAAAAATCGGAAGTTCTAAATTTTTTACTATCAATGGGGAAAGTACTAAAGACAATGAGTCCCAATCACTCAATCAGCAGCTGGCTCACAAGAAAACTCTTAACTTCTGCTTCGTACTAATGCAAACTGTGTTATAATGTACCACACCCTCCTGTACAGACTAAGAGAAACAAACAAGACAAAACCTAGCTGTGTAACCCATTGGGCACTGAAACCTTCCGGGGCCTCTAGGACAGGACAATAAACTGTAGTGTCTGCAAAACGCTTGGCAAGAACATGTGTATGAAAGGGAAAACTCTCTGTAAGTATTTCTGAACACAAAATACAGCACTAAACTGGTTTGTCGAGGAGAAGAAAACACAAGTGGGTAAAGGTTACTCTCATACTACTCCTATGTCTTATATGTAATTAATATTGTAGAGCAGCAATGAGCAAAACACCAAGAGATTATTGGCAGAATATGTAAATAATGCAAGATGTAGAAAAGTCGGTCAGCGTTCAATCAAATAAAAGATTTGAATTATATCACAGAAATAACGGTGAGAAAAAACAAAACTTACCGGTATGTTTGTCTTCATACCTATACAGGTTACCGCATTGTGCTCAAACCCTGTCAATTTAATCGACGTCTCCTCAGGAGCAAGTCTCACTATACATAGAGATTAGCACAAGCCTCAGCATAAAGAAGCAACATAAAAACTTAAATAAGTTAATAGATCACACATATGAGAAGCACTAACAGTTAAATCTTTTCTTTGGGATCTTTCCCTCATTTAGTGAATAAAGAAACTGCTTTACTGCTTCGGCATTGAATCTGGCTGTATACTGCCATAAAAAAAGAACAACCAGATCAAAAAGATAAAAGACGAAATAAAAGTGAGAATGCAATTCAACAAGTCAATAACCATCAAGACCACCTGAACCACAACCACATAGTATTTTGAGTTGTTTCGATCACTGCAATCCACAATGTCCGATGAAGCTTGAGTATTAACCTGTAATATTGTAAGCACTTAGAGAGGAAACAAACACTAGCAGAGAGGATTGTAACACGAAACTAGCATCTTCAATAGAGATTACACTGATTCTTGAAACAACGTGTAGTTAGTTTCACATATCACATACTGATTCAAATAAGGAGAAGATCACAATACTGTTCCATGGACTTCTAATACATACGAAATTCGTAAGAAGTTCACTGAATACAATTGAAGCATACCAGAACAATGCTCTTGCAGAGATGGTCAACTGAGGAAGCGCCGAGAACGTCGCGGCGAGATTCAAGAGGCCAGTCGTAGTAATCTCGAGCTACTCTCTTGAAGCAGAAGTCTTTAACGCCGCCGAACCGAAGAATGGAGGATAGGCGAGCCACAGTTTCGTTTTCATCAACCGGTAGAGAAGGCGACGGAGCCGCCGAAGAGGAACTCTGTGGGAGAACATTGCTCTCGAGAAGGGAGATTCTACGGAGAATATCAATTTGGAGTCTTTCAAGCTCCGCCGCAGCAGCATTCATACCTTCTCCGTCTTCCATTTCGAATTTTCCGATCGTCGCCGCAGCTAGCTAAGGATTGTTTTCGTTCGTAATCAGCTGTAATCATATCTACGGAAAAGAAGTCAGGAACAAAAGAATCTGAGCCGTTGATCTAAACAAAATCAATAGTGCAACAATATATCAAAGTTACGTCGTATAGTTTACTAATTCTGAGTTGCCGACGCGATTCCACATCGGCCCAATATAACTTGTGGTATGGGCCCGTTTAGTGCTCTGCTAATAATACAACTCCACTACGAGTCTCGTGACAAATACACGTGACGGGACAGCCACTCGTTGACTCTATAACGTGTTGTTGCGCCACGTAGATTTTATCCAGTTGTCAAATCCGACGGTGTGAAAGAAACAACTCACTCTCGTCACCGCGTAACACGATGATTGGGATCTCCGTTAATTTCTGGAACTATCATCTCTCTCTGCCCACATTCCAAAGCAAAGACACATCTACACAACACAAGTCTCTTGGCTTATAAAAACACCAAACCTACGATACAGTTAAGACCCCAGAAAACAAAAAACAAAAAAAGGTTAAGTAAGGAAACATAAAAACAAAATAAAAAATTGATGATGATGATGAAGTCGTTGATTTGTCTCTCTATCATCCTCCTCCCTCTTGTCTCCGTCGTGGAAGGTGGTCGTCTCGGTGGTGGTTACGGTAGCCAGAAGCCGATCAAGAATCTATCGGATCCGAACGTCGTAGCGATCGCCAAGTATGCCATCGGGGAGCATAACAAACAATCCAAGGAGAATCTTGTTTTCGTCAAGGTTGTCGAGGGAACGACGCAAGTGGTCTCCGGTACAAAGTACAATCTGAAAATTGCGGCCAAGAGTGGTGGTGGTGGTAAGATCCAGAACTACGAGGCCGTCGTTGTTGAAAAGCTGTGGCTTCATTCCAAGAGCCTCGAGTCTTTCAAGGCCGTATAGAGATCTGAATTTGGTGTAGATCGATCTCTCGGAATATTTAAATCTATCTACATATATGGCTGTTTGATGATTTAAGATTTTAACACATTTATGTTGTTTATTGGTAATAACAAATAAATTAGAGATATGTTTTTGAGATCTCTCTACACTCTGATTTGCATTTTGAGTTGGTTCGACCGACACAATCTGTTTTTTTNTTTTTTTTTTTTTTTTTTTTGTCGCTACTCGGTAATAGTATATAGAGCATGAGTGAGAGATTGTTGTGATTATAGTGATTGTGTCAACTTCCACGTGCTAAACGCAGACGATCAAGTTATCGCTGCAACGATTTTGCAATAAAGCAAATTATAGTCTAGCTGCGCACTGTTTTGTATAGAGATCAATCCTTGTTATCTCTTCCCTAATCCATAGTGAAATTCCATTAAAGTGGTCAAAAGTTTATATTTTGAGTTGTTTAGATCACTGCACAAAGGTAGCGAATTTGATTTTTTTTGTTTAATAAAGGTATGATTTAGCACGGTATCATAGATCATGTATGAATTGAACATATCATCTTAGTGGGGTATGTATGAATTGAACATATCATCTTAGTGGGGTATGCAAAAGCCTTTTTTTCCTACATTATTATTATTATATTGCACCACGTTAAAAAATATCCAGTTGTCAAATCTAATCTGCTACCTTGAATTTGTTCCATTATGTAATTTTGTGAAGTAACTATAGTAATCAAAGGGGAATCAAACCAAAAAGTTGAGTTCTTGAACTTTTTGGGTACCTGTAAGTTCTGTGTTATCTGATCCTGCTTCAGTTTAGGATGTTACTTGAGAGTTTCATTGTTTCCTGTCACTCACTTAAAGACATCTTTCCTTTCATGAAAAATGTTAATTGGTTTGGTGAACCAAATCATATGTTTGGATTTGCTGGCTCGATTTTTTTACTTCTCTAATTTACTCGTCATTATGGATTCTGATTTTGCAGAGGAAACTCATACTCAAATACAGGCTAGGGCTATGGAAACGTAGAGCTGACCCTATAAAGGTGTGATTGATTCTTGTGCTTGTCGAATTCCCGTGACTATCTCATGCTTGTTTTTGCTATTGAAATGAGTTCTCCTGAGAGTGATCTAGGCATAGCAGTGTTGTTAATTTACTTGAATTTTTCTTCATGTATCTTCTTGGGGGTATCCATATGGCATAACTTGAACATGAAATCGTTTCTAAGGCTATACTTGTGGAAGGATTGAAGCTGGATGGTGTGAAGGCAGGACTCTACACTGTCCATTGCTTACCACTAAGACTGGTTGGAGCAGAAGGGGCTCCAATTCGTTGCATCCTCATCGATTGATTTATATCCTCACCAACCCGCCAGTTCCGGAGTTGTCCGTAATCAAGGTTGCTTAGTGTCATGAACTGAATATCAGTTTGTGCTAGATTTATTCAACCAGTGTGGAGAATGAAGTAGGAAGCAATAAGAGAGATACAGAGAAGACGAAGTTGAGGAGGGAATGAACCACTTAAGAAGGAAGATTTAAGTGTAAAATAAATGTACTTTAAGATCTTAGGCTTCTTGACAATTAAATCAATGAAAAACACTTTTAACTAGAAAATATATTTCCTAATGTAAACTGAAAGCCATAGATTTCATCAGTGGGAGGAGTACTCACTATTGCTGAATATGGGGAAGCCTTTCTTGGCTTTTGGACGAGCGGTGTAAGTGTGAAAAGAAGGTTCTGTTTTGGTAGGAAGTGATCTACACTGTCATGGGTTTCTGTTCCACGATTTGGGAGATGATGTATTTGAAATTGATTTTTTTTACTATAAATAAAGCTTTGTGTTAATTTACACCCTAAAATAAAAAGGGTTTATTTTAAAGGTGGGAAAAATATGATTAATAATGTTAAATGGGCTTACAAAGAATAAGAGGGAGAGGCCTTTTCCTATACTAGGCCCAATAAAGTTGTTAACAATGTCAATAGAGCAAAAATACCACATCGATTAAGTTAAAGGAATCGACTGGGTTTATATAGTGACTCATCCGTCCGATTATATAGTGACTTATATAATGACTCATCCGTCCCGTAATCTGGTCTGGTCTGATGAGTCAAAGCCATCACCGATTGATAAGAGCATCATCCAAAACCTGAGAAATGACGGGTGAGAAATGGAAGATGTTTCAAGAAACAACCCTTGAAAGTCCCTGCTTAGACCATCATTAGTGGAGTAACCCACCCTAGTTACTCTCACATTAATTAATTATATAAATAATCATAAATTAAGTAAAGCAACCCTAAAAGAACTTAAGCAAAATCACACTATTACTAGAGAACCCCAAAAAAGGTTACTCAAACATTTAAAAAATATATATATATATTTTTTTGTGTTTATTAATTATCAAACTTTCTTTTTTGTCAAGTTTCTTGATGAATGGTGAATTAAAACAAATATTGCATTGCATGATGGATAGATTAACAGAACACAATCAAGAACATTCAAGAACAAAAAACAGAACCTGCAGTTTTAAAAACAGAACCTGCAATACAAGTACAAAAAAAACCCTACAAATTTCAACCTAAACTACAAAACAAACATCTACAATGTAAAGGATACCAACTTTTGTCATATTTGATTATCACTAATGTTACTACATTCACATGACCTTGTTGAGCAATACAAACATTCACTAATGTTACTACATTCACTGCCGATGTTAGGATCGCCACTAGGTAGAATATCTCTTTCTCCGGTGTTAATGCTGAAGTTCGATTGTCCCACCTGCACAAACACACCTGGCTGATTACATCTTTGTTATCATTATTTCAGCTTCTAGAGCCTCTGTTATTAATAAGAACTTGGTGTGAATGTAGTATTAGAGGTCACCTTGGCAATCAAGACAATGAAGAAAGAACCTTGAAGCGACATTGACGATCAACATAACTTTCCGCTTGAACCTCTTTCTTCTTTCTTCAGGTACTAGTCATATCACTTACATAATATAGTGGCACTCTTCATGCTCTCGACTCCGGTCCAATATATTTTACAAAACCAGTCAAAGGCAAACACAGAAGAAGATATCAACGTTGGCTAAGTTCTTAACAATACTGATAATACGCCTTGTTGAGCAATACAAACCATTCATTTCATTTTCAGCCATGGCCCGGTTCCTTTCACTTTCCTCTGCAAATTTAACAAATCCATAACCTTTTGATCGCCCATTACTTGGATCAGTAACAACCTTGGCACCTCTAACTGAAGATACTTGTAATTGTAGCTATTTTAAGAAATCTGCAAATCCAAATTCGACATCACTTAATCTACTTAAGCTAATCCCTTTTTTTTTTGGGCAACACTTAAGCTAATCCCAAGATCAGAGTTTTCCAACCAAAATGCAATACAAGTGAATATTGAGCTTAATCCAATCTACTTAGGCTTATTACATTCTGATTCTAAGCTTAATCCACTTGAGCTTTGCTATTAAGCTTTAGTTAGCCAATAAACTCTAACAAGAGATTGCAAACAAAGGAGTTACCTCGTCACGGCTTTTAGGCCATGGAACCAGCTGATGGTAACCTTTAGGAGGCGGAACCAAGCAATTCAAGCCTTTACCTTTCGCAGCACAGTGACGCTCGACTGTAACCTTCTCCGTCTCAGTCACCATCGACGGAGGCGGTTGTGTTGTGGCGGGGATTTGATACGGAGATCTCTGGGATCGAGCTGCCGTTGTTGTCGCAGCATAAGAAACCTCCGCCGTCGTTGGTCGTTGGTCGTGAGAACTTCCAATCGCCGTTTGTGTATCGAGAGAGAAGAGAGAGAGAAATGGAAAGAAAAAAATTCCTTTAATATTTATGTATTTACGAATGAGAATAAGTCACGTAAGGTTACTCATGGGGTTGCTTCAGATGCTTCCGAGAATCGATTCTCTCCTAAATTGAACGTAAGTAGATTTTTTATTCAGTTTCTGGGCCCCAAATGGTTGAGTAACCATGAGAGTAACTCCCAGTAAAAATGCTCTATGAACAAATTGCACCAATCCAACTTCTTTCAACTATAACTTCAAAACTATTTTTTCTTTGGTTGACTATGTCAATTGTAAATACTAAATAGTAATCCGAACAACTACTTTGGATTTAAAATTTGATTG
>NC_025696.1:16801860-16850949 GCF_000633955.1 Camelina sativa
TTTAATATTTATGTATTTACGAATGAAAATAGGCCACGTACGGTTACTCATGGTGTTGCTTCAGATGCTTCCCAGGGAATCGATTCTCTCCTAAATGGATCGTAAATAGATTTTTTATTCAGTTTTTGGCTCCAAATGGTTGAGTAACCATGAGAGTAACTTCCAGTAAAGATGCTCTTACGGGTTGATTTCAATTCGCCATTTTTGATTTTTTATAAACCAAAATTACATGCAACCAGTTGTCACTATGATATTTCGATTTGGTCTTAATTTAAAATCAACTTTAAAATGGATTCATTTGTATAAAGAAACGACGATATTATCAAGATTGTGAGATTAACATAAATAAGTAGTCATGCATTTTTGTCCTTAAATAATTGGTCGCCATATATTAACTTTAGAATTGTTATAGTTAAGTTGTATTCTCAATGTTGTAAGTTTGTATTTTAAAATATTTTATATTTTTCGCAGAAACAATTTTTTTAAATGGTTTTGGCGTTAGTTAAAATGCTTACTACGATTTATTGATTTGATTTATAAATTATCTTTTTGTCTGGTATATCAAACTCTTTGTTTTGTATGTTACTCCATCGGTATATGTTCATATCAGCTCAACTAATAGTTCTATTGTTTTAAATTTGACAAATACTCCATATACAATCCGACATGATGAGTTTTCATGCAATAATTGGTAAATACATTTGACCACAATAAAAATTCAAACATTCTAAACAGTGATTTCGATGGGTTTGGTATTTTTGATATTTTGGGTTTATTGAAAAAGAAATATATAATAATTTATAATGATCATATTTATGTTAAAACTGTTAACCGTGTAGATTTCTCTGAAAATGTGATTTGTTGAAAATCTACATCAAATATTGATCACATGCTAAAAGGAATACGAAACAATAACGATCATGAATGTGCTTTATATCTAAAAACCATAAACATGATCCACATCCAAATTTTGTGCAAATTATATATATAACCTTTTTATATATTAGCAATATCTATATCGATTTTTTTTTCATTCTTCTTATGCATTCTCCATTATTTATTTATATTGAATAGTAACATGACTCAATTGTTACTAAAAGTACCTTACTATGTGAAGTTGATGTAATGTGGAAAAGGAGAATACTGATTACAAAAAATTCTCTAAATTTTGAAGTTTCTATTTGAATATTTTGTCAACATGTGTAAGGCACATGATCCGATTTGTGCATTCAACTTTCTTTCAAAATTTCTCTCTTTTGCTAGTTATCGAATACTAGTTTTTATATTGATCGTAAATAAATAAATAAATCAATATCCAACGCAACATCTCTTTGTATATGTATCTATCCGAAGCTTGTTTCGTGTTAGGTTTTTTAAGATCGGTGACCTTAATATTAGGCTGACTCGATAATGCTCTGAATGTGTCACGGTTAATTTTGTCAGGGGTATCCGACGACGAATCCACCATCTCGATGGAGATCTCTCCGTAATAACTGCAGGAACGCATTAGCTTTCTCATCGCCGGAGTTAGACGAGATACGTCGAAGTCCCACCGGAGACACGAATTCTCGTAGTCCCACCATACTCTCACCCGTCTCAAATCTTTCGTTACGATCTAAAAAAAATCAATGAAAAGTAAAATCTATATAGACATTTTCAGAAACATTTATGAAAAAAATCTTAGAGTTCCAACTTATTTACAACACTGGCATTGCCATTTATTATTAAATATTAACTTGATAATTAATTTAAATAATATTAAGTTTCCAATTTTTTAAAACAAATTTCCAAAAAATCTACGTAATAAATAATTTATTAATTGCAAAAAATCAGCCGAGATTATCGATCTCCAAACATTAATTTCGATTATTTTCCTTTATAATATATGTTAAGAATCAAATTAAAGAAACAAATTTAAATTCTAAAAGATATCAAATCCCTACCATATTCTTTAAAAAACAGATTACAGTGATTTATTCCCTAATTAGTTATTAAATCTTTTTTTTTGTTTCCTCAACCTAATGTTCACCCTATAAATACTATATACCTAAACCCGCATTATATATCAACAATCAGAATTACATAACTGTTAAACAGTCTTTCTTTCATGATTTTTAGATTTGCATCAACATATGTTGACTCGTGAATTTGTCTCCAAATCTTAGAAATCTTTATAAGCAAAAAAGATAATGATGGAGAAACAATAGAGTGGTTATTATACTTTTTCTTTTTCTTTTTTGGGTTAAAGAGCAATATCAATATTTTGTAATATCATATACTTTGGAATTTTTAGAATATAGTTATTTTTTTTTGTCATGCTGTTTATTTCAGTTCTCAAATATAAAGTTTTCTTATACAGTTAAAGTCATTATTGTTTATTTTACTTTATTAAAAAATTATTGTTTATTTTATGTTTAATGCTTTTAGTTTCACAAATAGTTTGGTTTGTATAAAATATATGTTCATAAACATGAACAAGATGAATCAAAACAAATATAGAGAAGTTTTATTTTCGTTTTTTTTTTCTTAATTCTAGCAAATTATTTTCAGTTTATTTTATATTTTTTAAATAAAAACTATAATTATTATCTATATTAAAATACATTTAATTTGTTGACAAAACATCTCTAATTAACAAATTCAGTAATTACACTTAAAATCTTTATGGTTATAAATTTTTAGTTTCCAAATTAGACAATTTATAACAAAAGATAGTTAATGTGATAGCTAAAATTCCGAAACTAAAGCAAAATGAAAACGTGATTATGAATAATTATTTTATAGAATCTAATTATTTTAAGAGAACTTAACAAAAATCTAAATTATTTAATATAATTCCGTTTAATGACATATCTTCCTATAAATACTCACTTCAGATTTTTTGACTTTTATTATGGTAGCTTCACGATTACCAAGTCGTTTTTTTACGCCTGATCGGCCATTTTTAGCCAGATAATTCTACTTAACAAAAGAAAAGTTATTTTTCACTGATATTTTCAAGACAGTTAAGTTATTTTCTGAAACTGATATTTGGCAAAATCTTTTATCCTACAAAATCAAATAAACAATATTATCTATATGTACATGCACAATCAAATATTCTTCCATTTAGTTATATAAAATAATTGTCCACGGGTCATTCTCTAGGTTTTGAAAATGATACATTGTATAATATTTCTCTATGTATTCTTTTGGTATATTTATCTATTTATTTATTTCACATATTATTATCCAACTAAAATTATACAATCTAAATAATTATAAACATACTCAAAACCAACAGAAAATAAAATCTAACTAAAATGATGGAATCTAAATATTAATCAAAACAAACAAAATAAATAAATATATATATATATATATATATATTTGTATTTTTATTTATTATAAAAATATTACCCACGGGTTAAAATCTAGATTAACATTTAGTAAAGTCTACACACATATTTTTAATACACATTAATAATTAAAGTTTATAAAAGTAAACAATTAGTATAGTTCAGATAAAAAACCAACTGAGTTTTATTTTCATTGCATACAAAAACTATATATATTAAAGTATTTAAATATTTAAGGAACTGTATGACATTGTTTCTATACTATAAAACAATACACGATATACACCTAAAACATAGAAATTGCTCACTACATAATATATAGATGCAAAATACTGTACATTTACAAAATACAAAACATTAGTTACTGCTAAACAAAATATATTTTGCATTTTTTAAAACAAATCTAACCCCGTGATATACCGTAGATGAATATCTAGTAATATGAATAAATAAATCAATATAACCTTTCTTTTTTTCCACCCTAATTTTGGAATTCAGTAATTAAAACAAAAACGACATTGTAATGGTATAATATTAAAACCGAGTTGCCGACGCGAGTCCACATCGGCCCAAACTAACATATTTGGGCCCATGGAGTGCTTTGTCAATAAAAACTCCACTACACGTGAAGGGACAGCCCTCGTTGACTCTTTAACATGTTTTGTTTTGTATGTTATGTTGAGCCACGCAGCACGCGGGACTTATCCAGTTGTCAAATCTGACGTGCCAAAAAAGAAAAAAACAATTCACTCGTCTCCGCATATTTATATTGCCCACATACATTCGAAAGGAAAGCAAATCTACAAGTCTCTCGGTCCATATATAAACACCAAACCGACGATACCGTGAAGACCTGAAAAGAAAAGAAAAGAAAAATAACAAGGAAAAAAGAATGATGATGATGAAGTCGTTGATTTGTCTGTCTCTCATCCTCCTCCCTCTCGTATCCGTCGTGGAAAGCGGTCTTCTCGGTGGCGCCAAGCCGATCAAGGATGTATCGGATCCGAACGTCGTAGCGATCGCCAACTATGCCATCGAGGAGCATAACAAACAATCTAAGGAGAATCTTGTTTTCGTGAAGGTTGTCGAGGGAACGACGCAAGTGGTCTCCGGTACAAAGTACGATCTGAAAATTGCGGCCAAGAATGGTGGTGGTCAGATCAAGAACTACGAGGCCGTCGTGGTTGAAAAGCTGTGGCTTCGTTCCAAGAGCCTTGAGTCTTTCAAGGCCGTATAGAGATCTTAATTTGGATTTTCGTAGATCGATCCCTCGGAGATAATTTAAATCAATCTATAGCGTTTGATGATTTGAGATTTTGACGTTTATGTTGTCTATTGTTGTTGGTAATATTTCTGGAATAAAAAGAATAAATAAATTAGATATATGTTTTTGAGATCTGAGTTGAGTTGGATCAGATCAACCGACACGATCTGATGCAGTTGGAGACGCCAACGACACGTGAGTTGCTCGTGAGTATGGACGACACATATGATTTTTTTTTTTTTTTCTGTCGCTACTACGTAAATAGTATAGAACATGAGCGATGTTCCACGTTCTAAACGCAGCCAATCGAAGTTTATTAATTGCAGCAAAGATTTTGGAATAAACCAAATTAGTCTAGCGTCGAACTGTTTTGTATTGGCTATAGAGATCAATCTTTTGCTAGAGCTAAGACGCACGATCTCTTCCTTATCCATTGTGAAATTCCAATAAGATGCTAAAAGTTTCGGACGTTTAGTTAAAATATGACTTTGATTTAGGATTCTGGTCATCAATTCAAAAATTGGATGCCTTGTTGACAGATCGAGATTCAAATTGCATGTGAGTATGTTATGATTCGAAGAAATGATCAAAGACTATAAATTATTAGAGTTCAAACGGGTAATGTTTAACATGGAATTATATCATGATCTCGTATAGTCAACTTGGGATTATAT
Source organism: Camelina sativa (assembly GCF_000633955.1). Classification (NCBI taxonomy): domain Eukaryota; kingdom Viridiplantae; phylum Streptophyta; class Magnoliopsida; order Brassicales; family Brassicaceae; genus Camelina; species Camelina sativa. The sequence goes on from NC_025696.1 coordinate 16,807,137, forward strand.
CATGATTTGCTACGTTCTTTTTTTAATGTTATCTGCTCCCATTCACTGTAAAGACCAGTGAATTACATCCTTAAAAGCAATTAGCAGATGTAACTCGGGAAGATTTAACAATTTTGTGTTTGGTCACCGCGGCTCTTAAGATTTCAGGAAAATTTTGTTACACCATGTTAACCTATTAGTTCCAAATACACATTATTTTACTGTGTTTTTGGCAAAACGAACATACTACAAATCTATAATCTTGCTCGCGCTCTAACAAATGCGTAACTTGGACGCAATATACTAGAGTTGTTAATAATAGACGTACCCACTCAAATTTAAACTCTTGCTCTTGTTGGAAGCCCATTGGACCAAGATAGCAAACTTTGTTTTAAATTGATTGTGCTTTTCTTCCCCACTACGAGGTACTTTTTCGGATGTCGTTTTTAGTTATGAGAACATTTTCAAATTATAAAAGTCTTCTCTGACTTTAATAATACTAAGAAAAAAATTTGTATTAATCAACAAGAAAAAACGTGAGTATCTAATTAAACTGCATTTATATATTTCTTGGTTTTTGTTAAAAACTTGAAATGTTCAATTCATTTGAAAAATAAAAATAAAATGATGAGTTGTTTTCACACATAAAGCTTACTTTGTCTTTTTCAAAAACAAGAAGTTAAAAACAAAAATAGAAGGACTTTATTTGAAGTGAAAGGGTGATGATATATGGGAAAAAGAATAGTGTATGGACCCTTTCATTATTGCGATATTTAATTTTCGCATACACTTTATTTGGTCAATCTTTCTTTGCCCTCCCATCACCACTTCCTTTATTTTTTTTTTTTTTTTCTATTATACATTAAAGTTTAAGAGTCCTCTTTAATTTTTCAAAACCCACTTAACTTATTTTATTTCATTATAGTATCCGGCAGTATGTTTTATGTAGGACACACGTGCGATTTTCAACTTCATTCTCTAGATAAGTAAAAATCGAAAAAGGTAAAAAATGATAACATTTGAAATGTAAGAAGAAAAACATTTAGAAAAGCTAATCATGAATATTCCCTTAATCCTTACACCGGCACATTCTTTTTTTGGGCTGTCCGAACGAACGAAGACACGCGTGTAGTTTAACTCAGTCTTTGTAATTATTATGAATTTATGATGCATTCAATATGAGAAGATTGGATCCACTTACTCCCTCCATTTCAATAATCTTTTTCTATTTTATTTGGCGGCATGTTTACTCATTATACATGAGTGGTGATGATGGCCTTTGTTTGTGTGGCATTATATTAGTTGTGTTAATGTTGAATTTTTCCATTATTGGGATTGGTAATCTGAACAAATAAACAACATGTATACGAAGATCTTGTGGTCAATAAAACATTATTTACACGTGTGATTAGTAATGTGATGACCACAAAAAAAAGAGTTGACTAATTAATAGTTATTGAACTTTTCTCTTAACCAACTCACTTTGATGTCAAGCATGATGTCATATAAATGTATACTCCCATCCCATTCTTTCTAATAAGTTGAGATGTCCCTTTATTTCTTCTTCGCCACCATTACGTACGAGACCTAAAGACTTATCCAAAACTACATACTTCTTCCACATATAAATTGAGCATTAAAACATTTTAGGATCACTTCTTATCGTAACCGATACTTGGAATGTTGATGTCCTGCCAAATGTTCTTCTCATTGACTAACGCAAATTCCATGATATCTTGTTTTACCAACCATTAAATGAGTACTGATGCTATAATATAAAGTTGTTTTACATTAATTTTTGTTTATCAAATTAAAAATATACTATAACATAAAGTTGAATCATGGATATGATGAACACGTAGTATGAATTGAGAATCCAATAAATAATCCTCTTATTTAGCAAAAGCATGGACGGGAAGCTTCACAGGCACAGACAAGATTCTAAAAAATATTTGCTAAACAACTAAAAGAAAAAGTTGCTAGCTAAAACTATTGATATTGATTCTTTCTAACAGTATTGTGGACTTACTTTTGTGAATTCCAAGCTTTTTGTTTTGGTCCAAAGAAAGTGAGCAACACGGTTCGAACAAAGTGAGTAACGCGTACGTGTTGTTATTGTTGGACCATTAACTTTATGATATGATTACTAGATAACTAACTAAACTAAATTAATAATTCGTCGTACTGATAATATATCAAAACGCTATGATCAGTCCCAAAACTGCATCTAATTTTGTATATTTTTTTTTGGAATTATTATAGGCTTTTAACTTATAGTTCAATTGGTAGAAACAATTTGCTACATTAAAGACCTTTATACATATTTTTTTTTTTTCTTCTTCTGCCGAACCTAGCCAACATATGTGGCATAGGGTCGTAAGGAGTGAGTACTGAGTAGTCAAACGAAGTGAGAGACATTACTGTTAAATCTCACCTACGAGTTCTTCACAATAGTATCGACCGTATGTATATCCATTTAGAATTCGAATAAACTGGTACACAAACATGAATACTTCCTCGTTTCAGTACATAGTAATAGAGTTATAAATAGTTAACAAGCATCGGTTATCTTTGCACCTTTTTGAGAACTTTTCATTTTTCAGGCTAGTCACATGGTTTCACTTGTCACTTGTGAATCGATCGAGTGTTGAAATATTTTCAAAAGATGTTTCAAGCTTTCTTAATCTTTCTTTAAACACATTTGTTTCGTTTGCTCTCCAAAAGTCAGACTCGAACACACGAACGCCTGATCATTTTTTTTCGAATCCTACCACCTGAAGAATTTGACCGAAGTTATCGAAACATAATATTTCTATTTAAAAAAACAGTAATCGCCATTCATACATTTAAGTTTGCTAAAAATGTCAAATTTTCTAACTATCTATATAACCAAATTGTGAAAAAAAAAAAAAATCAAATTCCTGGTTATGGTGCAGTACAAACATTTTATTAATTAAACCAGATATCTCAATCAACATGTCTTTTGTTTTTTCTTTCCTCGTCAACTTCAGCATTTTTTTTTTACTTAGATAGCACTAGCAGTAATCATTTTTTAATATATAAGCATATAATATTAATGAACATAGCATGTACGCGTAGACATACAATTATGTACAGATTAATGTCCATACATACACCCAACTTTGCAGAAAATGACATTTAGTGATGGAAACATTCATCAAATATCAAAATTTTAAATTGCATAAAACGACAAAAAACTGTCTACTTATAGTTTAATTAATAGACACTTGAGAATATCAATTAATTATGGATTACGTACAATGGTATTTTTCCCTATTTTGGTCGCCGTAATAAGGATATACCTACTCTCTCTATACGGCTGTCTAAAAACGATTGTTAGGGTGGGGACAAACACAATCTTTACAATCACATTAATTTAATTGCATTATTAATCATTCTAGATTCTAGTTGGGGTGTTGAACAACTCACCATGTTGTATAATTAGACATCACATTATTTTTTAAATGATCACACTGACATGGTTTGCCTTCGAAGGCAATACGGAGTAATTTGCTATAACACTAAAAATTGGGATTATATAATGCAATTAAATTAATGTGATTGTAACCTTTGACAGACAAAATTAAACATGATTTATAAGTGTTTGTACGTCGCTTTGACGGTTGATTGTTCATGTTTAATTTAATCGTATACGTGCACTAGCTCATTCTTGTTTTTGACTATTAAATCACATAGTATTATTACTTATAAATTGCTTCGAGTTGATGTCTTACTCAATTAATCGTCTAAGCATATATATTTAACGGATTGGTTAAGAAAAAGAAGAGTAACTCAATTTTTGGAACTTACGTAACTACATGCACATACGTACAAGACTTGATTTCAGAGAAAAAGTTATCCGATTCTATAATACTACTTTGTAAATTAAACGACAAGATTTTTTTTTTTTTTTTTTCTATTTTCATTGAAACTGATAATGATAAATAGGTATAACGAGTGATTATGCAGCATCCTAGTGAATAATGTGAAGTAAGAAAACATGTTTTACATCTTTCTTTATATCCTTTTCTTAAGTAGTGATCGAAGTCATATCCACCACAGAAGTGAGATGTTAACGTTTTAAACCACTAATAATATATAACCTCACAATTCTTCGTTTTGTTGGTACGCTATAAAAACCCAAACCGACCTAAATCAATCAAAGATCGCATTGCCAATGGTGTAGACTGAGGAAGTAGTGTAAAAACCAAGTCATTGGGCGTATCTATGTCGACAAGCACTGCACGTGGCATCGAGGTGTACCATTCAAACCTCTAACAACCGTTGGATAATATAATCCAACGGTGTAAAAACATCTCTCCTGCAAAGCCGCTTATAAAACCCAATCGGCACACACACACAGAGGCCACAGCCGTGTATCGGAATTACAGAAAAAGCCAACTGTCCCCACGTGTCTTCTGAACTCGACTCTTCTGTTTGCAGGGGCTTTTTCGTAGTTTTAAATTTAAAAACCTTTGGACCCAGTACACCTAAAAGTCACAGTCACATGGCTGGTGAAAACACAGACATGCAACTAATACGCTGCTCTTTCTAAACCGTCGATTTTAATCACATCCAGCTCAAACTCTCGCCACGTGGAACCGTGATTTAAAAATCGTCACGGTCCCGTGAGTGAAGAGTTACCCAGATACCAACAGCTACAAGCTTTTAAAAACCTTCTCGTCCTCTCTTCTTCAAGCCTCCTCCTCTTACCATGAACCTTCTCAGAAATTAGAATTAACAAATTCGTGAGTTCACTCAGATAGATCTTTACGAAGAAGAAGATGGTTTCAGTGGAGGATCCGATATCTCATTCGAATTCTACTCGCTTCCCGTTATCAACCGACTTCTACGGTTCTTCTTCTCCGTCGGCGGCGAGGTTACACCGACAAGCTGGCCGTTCGATGAGGACAGTGAGATCTAATTTCTACCAAAGCGGTGATCAATCTTGCTCTTTCGTCGGCTCAATCGGCGATAAATCTGAGTACGCCTCGGAGTTCCTTTCCGATTCCGTCATCGACATGAGGCTCGGCGAGCTCGCTTTGAAAAACAGTAACTCTCTCAATTCAACCGCTTCCTCCATGAAAGATGAAGCGTTTCTCGACATTTCTCAGGCCTTCAGTGATTTCTCCGCTTGCAGTAGCGATATCTCCGGGGAGTTACAGCGTCTAGCTTGCTTGCCGTCGCCGGACGCTGCTGAGAGGAATGAGAACGGCGGAGATAACGAAGCGGAGCAGGATCCGGAGCCGTGTTTAGGGTTTCTACAGAGGGAGAACTTCTCTACGGAGATTATTGAGTGTATTTCGCCGGAAGATCTACAGCCGACTGTGAAACTCTGCATCGACGGACTTCGTTCTTCTTCGGTGGCGATTAAGCGATCTGCTGCGGCGAAGCTGCGGCTCCTGGCGAAGAATCGAGCGGACAATCGTGTGTTGATTGGGGAATCTGGAGCTATTCAAGCTTTGATTCCGCTTCTTCGTTGTAACGATCCATGGACACAGGAGCATGCAGTCACAGCTCTCTTGAACCTCTCTTTACACGACCAGAATAAAACTGTAATCGCCGCAGGAGGAGCGATTAAGTCACTAGTGTGGGTACTCAAAACCGGGACGGAGACTTCAAAGCAGAACGCAGCATGTGCGTTGCTTAGTTTGGCACTATTGGAGGAGAACAAAGGCTCAATCGGAGCATGCGGTGCGATTCCGCCGCTTGTTTCTCTTCTGTTGAACGGATCTTGCAGGGGGAAGAAGGATGCTCTGACGACGCTTTACAAGCTGTGTACACTTCAGCAAAACAAGGAGAGAGCGGTTACCGCTGGAGCGGTGAAGCCGTTGGTGGACCTTGTGGCGGAGGAAGGAACTGGAATGGCGGAGAAGGCAATGGTGGTTTTGAGTAGCCTTGCAGCGATAGATGAAGGGAAAGAGGCTATTGTAGAGGAAGGAGGCATCGAAGCGCTTGTTGAGGCCATCGAGGATGGATCTGTTAAAGGGAAAGAATTTGCGATCTTGACTCTGTTGCAGCTTTGTTCTGATAGCGTTAGAAACCGTGGGTTGCTTGTGAGGGAAGGTGCGATTCCTCCACTTGTGGGTCTCTCTCAGAGCGGCTCCGTCAGTGTTAGAGCTAAGCGGAGGGTAAGAACTGTGCTTTTAAGCTGATTTCTCATTGCATCATCTTTGTTCGTTTAGCTTGATACAAAGAGTCTTCTTTTACGGATTAGAGTTTTAATATTGTGTCAGTGGTGGTGTCTCTGGTCTGTGATTTCTCAAGAGATCTCGAATCAGATCTAGTCCAACAAACCAGATTCATAGATTTAGTTGATCCCATTTGAGGATTGTGATATGGATTCCATCGATTCGCAGGGTCAGTTTGGTTCAAATGTTTGGTAGGATGTATGAAAAGCTTGAAATTGATCAAGATTCATTGTTTTGTATTGTGTAGGCAGAAAGACTTCTGGGGTATCTTCGGGAGCCAAGGAATGAGGGATGTTCAACAAGCCCTTGAAATGAAACCATGTGGACGTTTCATCAGTCTAGTAATGTATATACTGAGTTGTATGTTTGGTGGTTTTGTATAGCTGTCTTTTATGTAGACTGTAAANGTCACAGCTCTCTTGAACCTCTCTTTACACGACCAGAATAAAACTGTAATCGCCGCAGGAGGAGCGATTAAATCACTAGTGTGGGTACTCAAGACCGGGACGGAGACTTCAAAGCAGAACGCAGCGTGTGCGTTGCTTAGTTTGGCACTGTTGGAAGAGAACAAAGGCTCAATCGGAGCATGCGGTGCGATTCCGCCGCTTGTTTCTCTTCTGTTGAACGGATCTTGTAGGGGGAAGAAGGATGCTCTGACGACGCTTTACAAGCTGTGTACACTTCAGCAAAACAAGGAGAGAGCGGTTACTGCTGGAGCTGTGAAGCCGTTGGTGGACCTTGTGGCGGAGGAAGGAACTGGAATGGCGGAGAAGGCGATGGTGGTTTTGAGTAGCCTTGCTGCGATAGACGAAGGCAAAGAGGCTATAGTAGAGGAAGGAGGCATCGCAGCGCTTGTTGAGGCCATCGAGGATGGATCTGTTAAAGGGAAAGAATTTGCGATCTTGACGCTGTTGCAGCTTTGTTCTGATAGCGTTAGAAACCGTGGGTTGCTTGTGAGGGAAGGTGCGATTCCTCCACTTGTGGGTCTATCTCAGAGCGGCTCTGTTAGTGTTAGAGCTAAGCGCAAGGTAAGAACTGTGCTTTTTTTACTGATTTCTCATTGCATCTTTAGCTTGATACAAAAAAACTGGAAGTTTTCTGTTACGGATTAGAGTTTTAATATTCTGTTCTTAAGCAGTGATGTCTCTGTTCTGTGATTTTTTCATGAGATCTCGAATCAGATATAGTCTAACAAACCAGAGTAATAGATTTAGTAGATCCCATATGAGGATTGTGATATAGATTCCATAGATTAGCAGGGTCAGTTTGGTTCAAATGTTTGGAAAGCTTGAAATTAATCAAGATTTATGGTTTTGTATTGTGTAGGCAGAAAGACTTCTGGGGTATCTTCGGGAGCCAAGGAATGAGGGATGTTCAACAAGCCCTTGAAATGAAACCATGTGGACGTTTCATCAGTCTAGTATGTATATACTGAGTTGTATGTTTGATGGTTTTGTATAGCTGTCTTTTATGTAGACTGTAAAGAGAGATCAAATGATTAGCAGAAACTTGACTGACTTTTTGATCTCTCATGTATTGATGGTTAAGCTAGTTTTTGAGGGGGTTTCAAGGGAGTGCTTATTTGGATTACAAGTCTAGCATTTTCAGGTTTTGGCTTCTGGTTTGTGAGGTGTGGGGAGTATGCCTGATTTTTAAGGCAAAGAAAAGGCTTGTTCAAGAACTAAGCAATTTTTAATCGATATTTCTTGATCAATTGCTTTACTCGATTTAGGATCAATTATTGTTGGATCTTTCGAGCTTGTCTGTGGATCTGTCTGAGTCTGACGGTGGATTTTGTAGATGATTTGTTTGTCAGCATATCTGGCACCACTTGTATTGTCTTGTCCTACAATAGTAATTGGTTATCGTTGAAACAGTTGTTTGCCCCACCACTTTGACATTGATAGTTATGGCTTTCTCAAAAGAAAATAATTCACTTATTAAGCTGATGTTTTGGGCTACACAAAGCTGGCTTGCCTGAGTTGTGGCCGTAGCTTTTTGCAAACTCTTTTTTTAGGTAAATTTACGTTAGTAGTAGAACTCTTAAGGTCCTTGAGAAGCTTTGCTTTCAATCATGTTTTCATTGAAGTTTTAAAAGGTATTCCAATCCGATTTCATACAATGTTGAATTTAGAATTGGTTGCGATAACAATAAAAATATAGAGAGAAAGGTCAGTGATCATCATCATCCTCTTAAGCCGTATCGACCTCTTTGCCCTTCTTGTTCCTCCGCCGCAGGAGACTGGGCTTGTAGCCGGCCTCGAGCAACTTCTCAACCTCTTCAAACTGAAGCCCCTTGGTCTCAGGAACGAGCAGCCAAATGAAGAAGAGCCCGATTGCGGAGAAGCCGGCAAAGAGAAGGAAGGTCCCAGAGGAGCCGAGAGCGTGGGTGAGTGAGAGGAAACTTTCACTCACAATGAGATTGGAGACCCAATTCGAGACGGCTGCTATCCCTCCACCAATACCTCTATACTTGAGTGGATAGATCTCAGAGTTGACGATCCACGGGACAGTACCCATACCTGGAGCATACACTATGATGTAAAGCCCCAAAAACACTATTGCTAAGAACCCAAACTTGCTTGGGCATCCATCTTTGAAATATGTTCTTCCTCTTGAGCCGCAAGTTGCTTTCATATCATCCGACAACACCACGCATGCTCCTGGTGCATAGGGCTGTACTCCGCTGGCACAGAATCCACATTCGGACCTTAGACACTTCATGCAGTTCCACCTTGAAGGAGGAGCATTTTCGGCTGCTAGCGGGACATACGCTGGACAAGTAGCATTTGGAGCAAACGTCCTCGACTCCATCGCATCGATCTTGGGGGCGTGAATGGCTGCTTGCGAGAACACACTGGCTAATATGATAAGACATGTTATGATCCCAAACATAGAGATGATCATCAGCTTCCTTCTCCCGTACCTATCCACAAACATCATGCTCACTATCGAACCCACCGCGTTCAAACCAGAAGTAATGAGAGACAAGGCCATAGCTGTCTTGTTGGAGGCGTAACCAGCGAACTGCACAATTGAAGGACTGTAGTACATGACAGTATTGATCCCCACAAACTGCTGTGCCACTTGCACTGTGATACCAGCCGCGAGTCCACGTCTAACAACAGGATTCCCGAAAGCTCCTTTGATCTTTGCGCTGAAGCTATCTCCGATGATCGCCTCGTCCGCCTTCTCCGCCTCGACTGACTCTTTCAAAGCTAACATCTCCGCCTCCACTTCGTCCGCCGGGTAAATCTTCTCAAGAATCGCTCTAGATTCCGCAATCCTATCCTTTCTGTATAACCACCGTGGAGATTCAGGCAGAGACAACATAAGCACAAACTGAACTATTGCCGGAACTCCCGCAACTCCCAACATCCATCTCCATGTTCCCGGAGTCTGTTTCATTAACATTTTCAATCAAGATTTTGGAGACTTTTCTCATTTGATGATATAATAACAAAACAGAGCTAATCATTATTTACTTACATGGACAAAAGCAAGATTGATAAGGTAGGAGAAGAACTGTCCTCCGGTGATGAGAAGACCATTAGTACTAACAAGTGCACCTCTAATCCTCGCCGGAGAAGCTTCAGAGATATACAACGGAGACGTCATCGAAGCCATACCAACACCAAACCCAACAAAGATTCTTCCAACGATGATAACCCACGGAGCAGGAGCAAGCGCCATGACAATCGCACCGATCAAGAAAAGAACATCAGCGATAAGAATCGACATCCTCCTACCAAACTTATCGTTGATCCAACCTCCGACGGCAGCTCCGACGATGGCTCCTGCCACAGCCATACTGACAATAGTAGACTGAAGCCATGTTTTCTTATCAACTTCATCGAAATCTTCTCTGATGAAGAGAAGAGCTCCTGAGATAACTCCCGTATCGTAACCGAAGAGAAGACCTCCGATACCAGCGGAGAGAGCTAATCTCATGATGTAAGGTGTCTTCCATGTCGTTCTCCAACACTCTGTGAACTCAGTTTTGTCTGCTTTGGCTATCCCTCCTTCCACCATTGTTGTATTGTGATCTCTGTAGATGTGATTCTTTCGGTAGAGAAATTAGGGAGAGATTAGCCTCTCTCAATCGTTGCCTGTAATTATGTAGAGAAAGAGATTTAAACGAATATATTCGAAATTGGAAATTAAAAAAATCCTTGATCATTCAAAGCTTTTGAGATTTTGTTTTGTTTTTGTTCCTTTCCATATTAACAGATCTTAACAGTCAAAACAATTAAAACCGCAGACCAAATCGAGAATAAGACAGGCAAGTGAGAAAAAAAAAAACATAATAAGTTAAAACAAAACAAAACAAAACAGAAGTCATCCGTCTGAGATTTTTTTTGAGTCGTACCAGTCACGAAAAATGTTACGGTGTTTGAGTGTACGATGAGATGAAAATGGAATCTTAGAACACAAGAGATGAGATGAGAGGATAGAATTAGAAGATGAGATGAATTTTTTGGATAAGATTCTCTTAATTGTACAAAAGGTAATAAGTGGGACCTACATTGCCTAATCTTTTTGACCGTTTCGTATCAATAAATCTACAAACGGTTAAACCTTTTGATGATACTATCTTCTCCTTTTTTTTATCTGGAAACTAAATTCATTTTGACCCTTGCACACAACGCGAAAATTTATTTGCAGTGGATAATAATCTCAGTAATTTAATCTAAAGTAAAAAAAAAAAAATGTCCAAAGCATAAAACATGAGCCTATATCAACCCTAATGCATGGATGCCAGAATGTAACTTATGTTTTGGTAACTAAATAAACTTTAAAAGAAAAAAAAAAAGAAAAAAAAGTTCGAGCAGGGAAGAATTTGTAAGAGTTGATATCTTCAGGGTGATTTTTCTTACCTGGGAAGTTAACACTCTTGAATACGAGTTTTTCCTGCCAATACTTGAATTGGGTAAACAAATAGTTTTTTTTTCTCCTCGGAATTGAAGTTTACAATATACTTTGAAACAAACACAAGAATTGTGAGTCTTAAGGATACGTGAAACTGTATATATATATATAGATAATAAAGTCAGGACTCAAATGCTAAATTTAGAAGAAGAAGATAAGAAGAAAAAGATAACAGTGTGATATATGCTAAAACAAGTGGTCTATTATCCAATAATTAAGGATTAACTTTAGGTCAATATTTGAGATAAGAATGATTCACTGGAAAATGGTTATGTAGTTTTTTAGTGGTTGTGTTTTCTTTTTGACAATCCCATTAGTCAAAAAATAAAAACCCATCTCCAATTGTGTTAGTTAATAACTGTAACAGTTGGATCGGATCTGGCTATTATTGGTATATGACACCAGCATAAGTTTATCAAAGTTTCGAGTTGGAATAATTTTATCTTGTACGAGGAACTTCGTCGACATTTACCTGTCTAATAGTACAGAAATAGTTTTATTCCTCTATCTCTTTTCTTCTCGCCTATCATCTTCTCTCTTTTACTTGTCTCCTATTCCTATACTTTTTTTGTTTATCTTGGTTTGGAAATTGGATAAACACCTCTCAGTAACGTGATATGTGCATTACTGCATTATACTATAGTTTACCGACATTATATTACCGCATTATATAGGATTGAAGTTTGTCTTTCATTAAATGTTTGTATGCTTTATATGTTGGATTCGTATGAGTCTTTTTTTAATGGTTCTTCTTTATAACTTTTGTTTTTTTTGGGTAGCTGATAAAACTAAGAATTAGTGACATGTAAAAGTTGTTATTCTTATGTGTTAATTAACCAGATGATCCGGGCAAACTCGACCAATTCCATATATTAAATCAAAACATCTTACACATTTTTGTAAATATAATGACCACAACAATTTTAATTTTCTTTCATAGAAGAATTTGTTTTCACCTTTCTTATTTCTTCGGTCTTTTTATTTTTTTGTTTGTCATTTTCTTTTGTGGATAACCTAACTAGTTTCGTGTAGATTCAAACAAGAAGGAATCATGTTCGAAAGACGAGGCCATTTAGGCTAGTGACCTCTCCACTTGACCAAAGTCCTCTATCACCAAAAGGATTCGATCCCCACCTTTTCCTAAATTGGATAATATAACTGGTTCTTATTGTGGCCTTGTGGGTGCCAGACAAACATAAATATACATATGTGAACAAAGAGAGGAATCATGTTCGGAAGTTTATACCAGACTATCATTTCTTATTCGAGATAAATTGACAATCATTTCACAACTGATATGCAAAGGTAAATATATACATATTTCCAAATAATTAATAAAATTGTTATTTTCAAAGATTTTTTTTATACGTATTTTAATTTTAAACTCAGGTGATAACTCTGATACGAGAAGATATTTTAATTATTTACCATAAAATTATAATTAACAAGAAAACAAAAGGTAAGTGTCAAGAGTGGGATTTGAACCCACGCCCTTTCGGACCAGCACCTGAAGCTGGCGCCTTAGACCAACTCGGCCATCTTGACTCTTTGTTAGGTGACGTACACTAACCTTAAATATAATAAACAAATTATAAACCCTGCTTGAACCCTAAAATCGAGAAATCAAATTGAAGAATGGGAACAATCTCAATTTCTCCATTGATGATGAGAATGTTCGTTTACTGGAATGAGAACAATCAATCTCTTTCCTTCTCTTTCTCTCAAATCCTATTCGTCTCCTATCTGCTTCACGCTGAACAGGCTCGCCATGGTTGTTTACACTCGGGAGTTACAAACAGAGGCGTCTCAGTCTTCGTCTAGTGGCGGTCCTATGTTTTCCGGCAACGCAACCACGATCCTACGCCGGATGCTTGCCGAGAGGAGGATTAGCAGGTTTCTCTTCTCTGATCCNGGAATCATGTTCGAAAGACGAGGCCATTTAGGCTAGTGACCTCTCCACTTGACCAAAGTCCTCTATCACCAAAAGGATTCGATCCCCACCTTTTCCTAAATTGGATAATATAACTGGTTCTTATTGTGGCCTTGTGGGTGCCAGACAAACATAAATATACATATGTGAACAAAGAGAGGAATCATGTTCGGAAGTTTATACCAGACTATCATTTCTTATTCGAGATAAATTGACAATCATTTCACAACTGATATGCAAAGGTAAATATATACATATTTCCAAATAATTAATAAAATTGTTATTTTCAAAGATTTTTTTTATACGTATTTTAATTTTAAACTCAGGTGATAACTCTGATACGAGAAGATATTTTAATTATTTACCATAAAATTATAATTAACAAGAAAACAAAAGGTAAGTGTCAAGAGTGGGATTTGAACCCACGCCCTTTCGGACCAGCACCTGAAGCTGGCGCCTTAGACCAACTCGGCCATCTTGACTCTTTGTTAGGTGACGTACACTAACCTTAAATATAATAAACAAATTATAAACCCTGCTTGAACCCTAAAATCGAGAAATCAAATTGAAGAATGGGAACAATCTCAATTTCTCCATTGATGATGAGAATGTTCGTTTACTGGAATGAGAACAATCAATCTCTTTCCTTCTCTTTCTCTCAAATCCTATTCGTCTCCTATCTGCTTCACGCTGAACAGGCTCGCCATGGTTGTTTACACTCGGGAGTTACAAACAGAGGCGTCTCAGTCTTCGTCTAGTGGCGGTCCTATGTTTTCCGGCAACGCGACCACGATCCTACGCCGGATGCTTGCCGAGAGGAGGATTAGCAGGTTTCTCTTCTCTGATCCTATCCCAAATTCGATTATTCATTTGCCTTTTCGTTGATGAATCTGGTCTTAGTTCTTAATTCACACCCTATGATCATCTCCTATGATGTTGTAAAGTCTGAATCTTTCCACTTCTTCTTTAGTATGCTGAGCCCTGTTATGAATCTGCTTAAGTCACGCTATGATCATTTCTTATGAGGTTGTATAAAGTCTGAAGCTTTATGTTGATTGATAGATCAAAGCTTGGTTCGTCACGTGCAACCTGTTTCTAGCTTTCAGGTGGAGAGTCAGAGAAAGAAAGAGAAGCTGGATAAGACATTAAAGGGTCTGTGTGTTACTGGGAGGTTGAAAGATGCTGTTGGGTTATTGTGGCGTAGCGGGTGGTTGCAAGTCCAGCCTGAGACTTACGCTGTGTTGTTGCAGGAATGTAAACAAAGGAAGGAATATGGTAAAGGGAAAAGGATACATGCTCAGATGGTTGTTGTAGGATTTGCTCCCAATGAGTATTTGAAAGTCAAGTTGTTGATTCTGTACGCCTTATCAGGGGATCTTCAAACCGCTGGGATTCTCTTTCGTTGTTTGCTATGTAAGGGGGATTTGATTCCCTGGAACGCAATGATATCTGGGTATGTGCAAAAGCGTATGGAGCAAGAAGGGCTTTATATTTACTATGATATGAGACACAACAGAATAGTTCCGGACCAGTATACCTTTGCTTCAGTGTTTAGAGCTTGTTCTGCGTTAGCATCCCTGGAACACGGAATGAGAGCCCACGCTGTGATGATTAAGTGCCATCATATCAAGTCCAACATTATAGTGGATAGTGCCCTTGTTGATATGTACTTCAAATGCAGCAGTTTCTCTGATGGCCACAAATTATTTGATCAGTTGTCCACCAGAAACGTTGTTACCTGGACCTCATTGATGTCTGGGTATGGATATCATGGAAAAGTCTCAGAGGTGTTAAAATGCTTTGATAAGATGAAGGAAGAAGGTTGTAGACCAAATCCTGTTACGTTTTTGGTGGTTCTCACTGCGTGTAACCATGGAGGTTTTGTTGATAAAGCTTGGGAGCATTTCAGTTCTATGAAGAGAGATTACGAGATTGAACCTGAGGGACAACACTACGCAGCTATGGTTGATACATTAGGGCGTGCTGGTAGGCTACAAGAAGCATACGAATTTGTTATGAAGTCACCGTGCAAGGAGCACGCTCCAGTATGGGGTTCGTTACTTGGGGCTTGCAGGATTCATGGGAATGTGAAACTGCTAGAAGTGGCAGCTACAAAGTTTTTGGAGTTGGATCCAACAAATGGGGGGAATTACGTAGTGTTTGCCAATGGATATGCGAGTTGCGGATTCCTGGACGCTGCCTCAAAGGTTCGACGGAGAATGGAGAATGCAGGAGTTAAAAAAGATCCCGGGTATAGCCAGATCGAATTACAAGGGGAAGTTCATAGATTCATGAAGGATGATACGTCTCACAGACTCTCTGTAAAGATATATGAGAAGGTGCATGAGATGACTTCATATTTTATGGATGTTGACTGCTATTCAGACGACTTAGACGCTAGCTGTCCTATTTGATGGACTGATATCTCGTCTTGCATTGTTTGACCCAAAACAACCTGCAATTAGCTAAAAGAATTCTGAATCCAAAGATGTTGTTGGAGTTTCCAAACTACTATGAGTCTATGAATGTAGTTGTACGGTACGAGTACGACCTATGTTTGGTTTGATTCACCGGTCTACGTTCTTTTGAAAGGTATGAAAAGTATGATCTTCTAATGTCTCGTAAAAAAGTACAATACGTGTTGATATGGATAGCTTATACTCAACTACAACAACGGTATTGGTAGCTTTGGACCGAAATGGTAGACCGAAATGGCTTATACTCAACTACAACAATGGTAGATCGAAATGGCTCTTTGTTAGCGTCATTCAATAAGAATCATAAGCCAGCTGGAAGAAGACCATTTTTAGGAGTTTGGTTTTGAGCAGATGACAGAAGCTTTCTAAGTAGATTTCGAGATAGTCTTGTAATNTTTTTTTTTTTTTTTTTTTTTTTTGTCGTCTAGTCTTGTAATTCATTTTAAAATATGTATTTCGAGATAGTCTTGTAATTCATTTTAAAATATGTAAGAAAACATCACAAAGAAAACTAGACAAAATTACAACGACAGTGATCTAGTTATTGTAACGCCAGCCATCGACGGGAATTTGTGAAATATTAAACCTCATCAATATTAAAATATAAACAAAAAACTGCAAAAAACAAATATAAATATTAGATTAGAGATACCACAAATATGTTAGCCATGGGTTGATGCAGTGAACGTCGACACGTGCACAAGTACGTTGTAATCAACTATGTAAGAATCATGTAACATTCTGTCTTCAAGACTTGTTCTCTGATTGGTCAAGAGATGATACATAGCTTGAGCGGTGTGCATTGGCTCAACGAAATTGTTCCAATGATACATGTAAAAGGGAGACATAACATCGATACAAAACTATTAATAGTAATCCAAAGAAATGATTTGATGTTCCAATTATGCACCTTTGCTTCCTATATTTGGAGGAAATGATTCAATGTTCTACTGACAATTTTAATATAAACTATAGTTTATATAAGATTGATTTAGTCTTAAACCTGTTTTAGAGTATTGGATGATAATTTAAAGTTCTACTAAACACTTTTTGTTGTTGTTGTTGTAAGATCTAATAAAGTGTTCTNGGAATCATGTTCGAAAGACGAGGCCATTTAGGCTAGTGACCTCTCCACTTGACCAAAGTCCTCTATCACCAAAAGGATTCGATCCCCACCTTTTCCTAAATTGGATAATATAACTGGTTCTTATTGTGGCCTTGTGGGTGCCAGACAAACATAAATATACATATGTGAACAAAGAGAGGAATCATGTTCGGAAGTTTATACCAGACTATCATTTCTTATTCGAGATAAATTGACAATCATTTCACAACTGATATGCAAAGGTAAATATATACATATTTCCAAATAATTAATAAAATTGTTATTTTCAAAGATTTTTTTTATACGTATTTTAATTTTAAACTCAGGTGATAACTCTGATACGAGAAGATATTTTAATTATTTACCATAAAATTATAATTAACAAGAAAACAAAAGGTAAGTGTCAAGAGTGGGATTTGAACCCACGCCCTTTCGGACCAGCACCTGAAGCTGGCGCCTTAGACCAACTCGGCCATCTTGACTCTTTGTTAGGTGACGTACACTAACCTTAAATATAATAAACAAATTATAAACCCTGCTTGAACCCTAAAATCGAGAAATCAAATTGAAGAATGGGAACAATCTCAATTTCTCCATTGATGATGAGAATGTTCGTTTACTGGAATGAGAACAATCAATCTCTTTCCTTCTCTTTCTCTCAAATCCTATTCGTCTCCTATCTGCTTCACGCTGAACAGGCTCGCCATGGTTGTTTACACTCGGGAGTTACAAACAGAGGCGTCTCAGTCTTCGTCTAGTGGCGGTCCTATGTTTTCCGGCAACGCAACCAAGATCCTACGCCGGATGCTTGCCGAGAGGAGGATTAGCAGGTTTCTCTTCTCTGATCCTATCCCAAATTCGATTATTCATTTGCCTTTTCGTTGATGAATCTGGTCTTAGTTCTTAATTCACACCCTATGATCATCTCCTATGATGTTGTAAAGTCTGAATCTTTCCACTTCTTCTTTAGTATGCTGAGCCCTGTTATGAATCTGCTTAAGTCACGCTATGATCATTTCTTATGAGGTTGTATAAAGTCTGAAGCTTTATGTTGATTGATAGATCAAAGCTTGGTTCGTCACGTGCAACCTGTTTCTAGCTTTCAGGTGGAGAGTCAGAGAAAGAAAGAGAAGCTGGATAAGACATTAAAGGGTCTGTGTGTTACTGGGAGGTTGAAAGATGCTGTTGGGTTATTGTGGCGTAGCGGGTGGTTGCAAGTCCAGCCTGAGACTTACGCTGTGTTGTTGCAGGAATGTAAACAAAGGAAGGAATATGGTAAAGGGAAAAGGATACATGCTCAGATGGTTGTTGTAGGATTTGCTCCCAATGAGTATTTGAAAGTCAAGTTGTTGATTCTGTACGCCTTATCAGGGGATCTTCAAACCGCTGGGATTCTCTTTCGTTGTTTGCTATGTAAGGGGGATTTGATTCCCTGGAACGCAATGATATCTGGGTATGTGCAAAAGCGTATGGAGCAAGAAGGGCTTTATATTTACTATGATATGAGACACAACAGAATAGTTCCGGACCAGTATACCTTTGCTTCAGTGTTTAGAGCTTGTTCTGCGTTAGCATCCCTGGAACACGGAATGAGAGCCCACGCTGTGATGATTAAGTGCCATCATATCAAGTCCAACATTATAGTGGATAGTGCCCTTGTTGATATGTACTTCAAATGCAGCAGTTTCTCTGATGGCCACAAATTATTTGATCAGTTGTCCACCAGAAACGTTGTTACATGGACCTCATTGATGTCTGGGTATGGATATCATGGAAAAGTCTCAGAAGTGTTAAAATGCTTTGATAAGATGAAGGAAGAAGGTTGTAGACCAAATCCTGTTACATTTTTGGTGGTTCTCACCGCGTGTAACCATGGAGGTTTAGTTGATAAAGCTTGGGAGCATTTCAGTTCTATGAAGAGAGATTATGGGATTGAACCTGAGGGACGACACTATGCAGCTATGGTTGATACGTTAGGGCGTGCTGGTAGGATTCAAGAAGCGTACGAATTTGTTATGAAGTCACCTTGCAAGGAGCATGCTCCGGTATGGGGTTCGTTACTTGGGGCTTGCAGGATTCATGGGAATGTGAAACTGCTAGAAGTCGCAGCTACAAAGTTTTTGGAGTTGGATCCAACAAATGGGGGGAATTACGTGGTGTTTGCCAATGGATATGCGAGTTGTGGATTCCTAGATGCTGCGTCAAAAGTTAGACGGAGAATGGAGAATGCAGGAGTTAAAAAAGATCCCGGGTATAGCCAGATCGAATTACAAGGGGAAGTTCATAGATTCATGAAGGATGATACGTCTCACAGACTATCTGTAAAGATATATGAGAAGGTCCATGAGATGACTTCATATTTTATGGATGTTTACTGCTATTCAGACGACTTAGACGCTAGCTGTCCTGTTTGATGGACTGATATCTCGTCTTGCATTGTTTGACCAAAAACAACCTGCAATTAGCTAAAAAAATTTTGAATCCAAAGATGTTGTTGGAGTTTCCAAACTACTATGAATGTAGTTGTACGGTACGAGTACGACCTATGTTTGGGTTGATTCACCCGTCTACGTTCTTTTGAAAGGTATGAAACGTATGATCTTCTAATGTCTCGTAAAAAAAGTACAATCTTTACATTTATAATAGATTATATCTAGATACGTGTTGATATGGATAGCTTATACTCAACTACAACAATGGTAGACCGAAATGGCTCTTTGTTAGCGACATTCAATAAGAATCATAAGCCAGTTGGAAGAAGGACCAAGTTTCGAAACCATTTTTAAGTAGATTTCGAGATAGTCTTGTAATTCATTTTAAAATATCTAGGAAAACATCACAACGACAAAACCTTTCTAAGTAGATTTCGAGATAGTCATTTTAAAAAATCTAAGAAAACTAGGCAAAATCACAACGACAATGATCTAGTTATTGTAACGCCAGCCATCGACGGGAATCTGTGAAATATATTTTACCTCATCAATATTAAAATATAAACAAAAAACTGCAAAAGACAAATATAAATATTAGATTAGAGACATACCCACTGGACAAGTACGTTGTTTTGTTAGCCATGGGCTGATGCACTGAACGTGGAATGTATGATTAACGCACTAACAGTTTACATATGTCAAATTACGCATTAAGGAATAAATAAAGGCACTAACAGTTTATGCATTTCAAGATATAATTAAATAAGACTTACCAGTAACAACAGTGCATTCCTCATGGCCTGAGCCTCCTGACACGACAGGCCTAACAACAACCAACACATAATAACGAAGTTAACCTAAAACAATTTGGAATTAAATACAAGTAGATCTGTATCAATCAATTATTTGTAACTTATATTTATCCTCAAGAAGGACTTCGCAGATTGGGCACACAAAACAACTATCTACAACGACCAAATACACAGATGAACCAAAAAAAATACAAAAGCAACAACAAAGGCTTAAGTATTTTGAGGATTACCACCCAAGAAGCAACAAAGTCCCACTTTTGCAATTGGAATTAGATCACCCTCTCTTGAGGTTGACAAATCATCCTCCACTGTCTCAACTGAGCAGCAAATGCTTTATTCATCAACCTAATGTCTTCAAGACTTGTTCTCTGATTGGTCAAGAGGTGATACATAGCTTGAGCGGTAGAGTCCCTTGGCTCAACAAAATTGTTCCAATGATAAATGTAAAAGGGAGACATAGCATCAATAAAAAAAACTATTAATAGTAATCCAAAGAAATGATTTGATGTTCCAATTATGCACCTTTGCTTCCTATATTTGGAGGAAATGATTCAATGTTCTACTGACAATTTTAATATAAACTATAGTTTATATAAGATTGATTTAGTCTTAAACCTGTTTTAGAGTATTGGATGATAATTTAAAGTTCTACTAAACACTTTTTGTTGTTGTTGTTGTAAGATCTAATAAAGTGTTCTAATTCTTTATCAAGTTTGGATGAAAAAGTATGTAAATAATAACAAATAATTGTATAAAATTGATACATCAAAATAAAATTATAAATAATACGCAGTATAATCTTTAGATGTATCTTTTAAACGCGTTTAGCTCATATAAGTTAGATTACAGAATTTTGAATGTAGATTTGGATTTATCATTGTTGGAGTTTAGATGATAAATAATTGTTTTTGATGAAATAACTATAAGTTATATTGTATATTATTTTTGATTTTATACGAGTGTTTTCCTTATCCATTATCGTAAGTTGAAGAAAAAAGTTATTCAAAATAGAGATGTGAAATTTTTTTTACATGAAAACCCTCATAAAAAAAAATCGGTTAAATGTGATTTACACAAAAATCCTTTAAAATCAGTTGACTGGAAGTGACAATAAAAGAAAAATTCTCATCAATAGTACTAACACAAGTTTTATTCTAAAACTGTGAGATTTTCTTTTAAATTAATATTCAGTTGACATAAATCTAGCACAACATCTCTAAAATTCAAAAAATAACATTATATTTTAAAATTAATTTTAAAATTCAAAATTCTAAACTCTACCTCTCAAAACTATACTCTAAGTGTGAAATGGAGAATCTTAACCTAATTTATTTAAAATATTGTAATGTATTAAATAATGCTATTTGGAAGTTTATAGAATATGCGATGTAATTGTTATTGGTATAAAACTTTAATCAATCAAACTGGTTGACTGGAAGTAATACAGTAAAACCTCTATAAATTAATAATGTTGGGATCAAGACAATTTATTATTTTATAGTGATATTAATTTATGNTTGTTGTAGGATTTGCTCCCAATGAGTATTTGAAAGTCAAGTTGTTGATTCTGTACGCCTTATCAGGGGATCTTCAAACCGCTGGGATTCTCTTTCGTTGTTTGCTATGTAAGGGGGATTTGATTCCCTGGAACGCAATGATATCTGGGTATGTGCAAAAGCGTATGGAGCAAGAAGGGCTTTATATTNAGTGTAAATTAATAATTATTAATTTATAGATATATTTTTAATTGTTTATATATTTAAAAATTATGAATTACGACAAATTTAGCAAAACAAGATTAGATTTTTGGATGTTGTAAATTTTATGGTTTAGGAATTGAACTTGTAATATTTAGAAAACATTATTGACAATTAATTACAAATATTATAGACAAATTGACTTATACACATGACAGACATAAATTCAAATTTATGAATAATAATATCAATTGTCTTATTTTAATAGTCTGTCAAATTATCAAATTGTAAATGATGCATATCTAAAAATTGAAAACTTTAAAAATTTAACTATTTTTATGACATGTTATAGAATATTTTAGAGATATAGTTATAGTTTGAAAATACAACATTACAATTGTAGAAATGAGCTTTAGGAGAAACATACATTATTATATCAGTATATATATATATATGTAAATTTAAATGATTATTAATTTATGATATTATTGGGACCATATTTTACATGGAGATTTCAAAAAAAATTATTATCTTATTATCTTATCGAATTAATTTTTACACTGCCCCGACTTGGGACCAACACAATTTATTAATTTATAGTGTTTATTAATTTATAGAGTATTAATTTATAGAGATTTTTTGTCAAAAAAAAAAAAAAAATTATAGATGTTTTACTGTATGTGATATACCAATAGCAATTACTCGGAAGATCTACTTCCAGTCAACCAATTTTCTTCTAGTCAAATGTACTTCTGTTTCTTTACTCAGAAGATTACTTCCAGTGAACCAATTTTTATATATAAAATCTTTAATCAATCTTTCTACTTAAATATCAAAATTTGAAAATTAACCTTTTTGGTATAAATCTACAATTTTAGTCTTGTAAAGAAAAATAACATAGGCTAGCTTTTTGTTTTTTATCCTTTCTTTTAAAGGGTATATTAGACATTAAAAAGTTATTTTGTAAATTTTTGAAATGTGAGAACAGTTTTGAAATAAGATTCTGAAAGCATATTTTGTAAATAATTTTCTTAACAAAAAATCAATACCAAAAAGTTAAAGAAAATATACTCACAATCATTTAAAACAAAACAATATCTTTTGAATTATGTGAATGTCTACTATGATAAGATTATCGACATAAATACAAGGACAAGCAGTGCCACTTTTCCATGTCAAAAATAAAAAATTAGATAAATAACAATTTTACATAATTAAGAGGGTTCTGTATAGTTATTTATATCATAAAATAGATCCTAAAAAGAAACTTTGTGGGAAAATAATACATAAATTGGTACTAATTTTTCTTATTATCAAAATAAATGGAATTTTTAATATATTAAAAGATATATTTTTAAATTTTACGAGTGTGCTACAAAATGTTTGAGCGGAGACTCATCCTACTATATTAATTGAGAAGTACAAATATGAAACTAACCTTAAAATGTGTAAAAAATACATTCAATTGCCATTAGAAAAAATTAATTAATCTTAATTAACTAATTTAAATAAATATAATTAAATTAAAAATAAAAAACACTGACATATCAAATATTAAAAAATCTAAAAAATATTTTCTCTCTCTAATAAATTATGGACGAAATTACTAATTATTTATTTTAAAAATATATAAACCAATCAGAATTTTAAAAACTAAGATTTTATATCCAAGTATACAATACAATTATTTTTAATAACTAAATTCGAAGATTTTATTAAGATTTCAAATTATGATTCTCCTATCATCTTTATTTTATTTTATTTACAAATTGTTTAGAACTTTCATATAAAACTTATAATTAATAAAATGTATATTTTTTTCTGCATATGTTGTGATTTGAATTTTTTAAAACGAAGATATATTACTCAATGTATGAAAATGTGTATTTTAATTTCCACATTGGGGGTTGGTAAAAATAAATTTATATAGATGATAAATTAATAATTTTTATTTACTCACAATTATAATATTAAAATTACTATTTTATATTTCACAAAATATGATGCAAATACAACAAATAAACAATATAAAACTATAATAATACGTCAAAAATAAAATACTATAATATTCTAAAATGATTAGTATTCAAATAGACTAATAGATATACATAACAATTAAAAATAAATATTATTTCAAACAAAATAATTTTTTAAAAAATAAAATAATAATTTTTATTATTATATTATAATTTGTTTTTAAAATATTGACCCGTGCTTTAAGTACGGGATATATCCTAATGTTATATTGTTAGGTAACTCTTATTGTTATGTAATATCTTGATAAACCACAAAAGGATAGTTGATAGTTTAATAAAGTATTAACGCAAATAAATAAATAAAATCGAATATTCGAAAATATTTAAACAAATATAGATAATCAATGGGTCAAAAAGTCTTAAATTTTCGAAAATCAAATTTTTCTAGAGCTCATCACATTNTTTTTTTTTTTTTTTTTTTTTTTTTTTTTTTTTTTTTTTTTTTTTTTTTTTTTGTCAAAGTTACAACATTGAGATATAATACACTTAGTGAGATAAAGTAATTATTGGTTTCGAAATATAATTATAGAAAACAAAAAAATAATAATAAACCTCCCAAGAATAAGAACATCGATCGTCAAGAGTATTAGAGAGAGAGAGATTAGGATCAAGATTCAAGAGTATTACAGAGAGAGAGAGATTAGGATCACACATATTAAAAGATATGTTTTAAAAGTTAAACGGAAGTCCACGTCTATCTCCCCACCAAGCTCTCTCACGAAGACAGTGTGATACGACTCCTTTATGGCCGAAATTGTAATGTGCAAGTGACTTGTCATCCCGTAAAACAAACCCGTCATTTACCGTTAACTTGAGTCGGTTTGCCAACGGACCTGGGAGGTTCAAGCAGTAGCGTCCACACAAATTCATGTGAATCAACCGCAGCTAACTCAGCTCCCTCATGCAACTCAGCTCCCATCGCAGACTCAGAGGCCACCAAATTGCTTTATTTAATATCTGGCACTTATGAGAGACTTTTTAAGTCTCCCAAAAAAAGAAAGGAAAATTGCTTTCATTGAGAGTTGAACTCAAGACCTCCCGCTTACTAAACGGGTGCTCTAACCAACTGAGCTATGAAAGCTACGCGAGAGTTGTTGCACAAGCAACTAATAAATCTAGTAGACGAGTTGGACGATCATATTTGTTGCAACATGTCTTACTTTTTGATGTATGTAAGTAAATCCAGTGACAGTTCTTTTATAAATCGAAATTCCTGTTACCAAATAACTTTTATATATAATAATCTCAGTAGAACTTCTTTTTTAACAGTTCATTTGAATCTTACAATGTTAGCATTTTTTTGCTCCACAAATGCTTTTTTATCAGCAAACTTCCATCCTTGTCTTTTTAAAATCCATACATACTTACTTTTATCCAGAGCTCCAGGATTGGGACTACCAAACTTCATCAAAATATTTAATTTTACGAGATAACCCCCCTAGTCATACCCTGATACTTTTCTCTGTTATTGTTGTGTAAACTAAGACAACTTCCTATGGCATCGATCAACCACTTGGCCATCCTTCCTAGTTCCTTCTCAAAGTTCAAACCTTTTATCATGTTTATCTTTCTATGCCTCAATCAATAACAAGAGAATTGTCACATTTTTCAGAATAATTATCTTGTTCTGCAAAAGAGATTTACTCAACTATGATATCTCAACTCTTGTTTCTTCTCCCGAACTACAAATAATGATAAATGCCTGATAGGAAACGGCTGTGACAAAAAAAAGAAAATTTTTAAGAATGTGATGTATTCCCATTTGTATTTGAAAACAAAATATGGTGAATTTTCTAAATGCATCTCCAAAACAATATTAGGTTCACTTTTACCAACACTAATTGATGAGGTTTCTCGTTCACGTTGTACACTCTATTGAAGCTCAGGTTCTGTTGACAAAAGAAGAAGAGAAGCAGTTAGTATATTAGTTGAATGGAGACTATTGGAGAGAGCTAAATGATACATGAGAAGAAGAAAAAATGACTTAATTTGTAATCATCCAAAAAAAATACCAACTTTATATGTGAATTTGTCTTAATTTGCAAGTTATTAACCAACCTTGCGTTTGGGAATGTGACAAGGACCCCTCTTGCTGGCCCTTTGATCTTACCAGTCGTTTCATCCGACTCAAACGTAGCCCACTTGACATTGCACCTGTCCATTGACTCAAACTTAACCAAGTTAGATCTTTCTCTGAATATAATGTTGATATATATGTGAATTTAGCTAGTTTAATTACATCTTGTCTTTGCGTCTGTTGCTCCTGTGTTGCTCGACTCTGCACCATTAGTACTGGACTTATTCAATGTCCTAGCCAGATGTTTCAGACGGCTCAGCCTTATAGTACCCATCATTTTAGCTAGCTCCTCCACTGGTATTCCCACACCTGCAAGTCACCAAACACACACACACACATGATATACACTTTCACAAGTCTGTTCTGAATTTACATTAATTACTTTTAGATGGAGCTAGAGCCTCACTCTGATCAGACGACTCAACCAAGCTGGCTCCAGAATCAGGCGGTGAATTCACTGCTCCCTGGCTGCCTCCAGTGATTGGTTGGATCTGAGAGTCAAGACGGTTGATCTCAGCTCTCTGCCTTCGCAGCTGATAGTTTTTGCGGCGCCTAGCCAAATGCTTTTCCCTCTCATCTTGGCTCATAGATTGTCTTCTTTCTCTGTCTCTTAGACGCCTTCTTTCTCTTTCTTGCTCCTTTCTACTCTTCCTCGATTCCACAGCCTCTTCCTCCATTCTACTGCTCGCATATGACTCTGTATCTACTCAGAATCCAATTCGATAATATACAACGGATACCAAATTAGTTGTGATGAAGCAAGGGTTACGATGACACCAAAAATCAGTATTCGATGAGATTATAATATACTAACATCCATATTGACCAGGCCAAAAGAATGAGGACAGATGAATTAAAAAGATCCACATTTGCGTGTGGATCTATTGAACCAATAAACCCTAGACTCTCGACTACTTGATAAACACGTTTTAGAACCGACGAGCCCTAATTTCGGAATAAAGCACACGTAGAGAAAACAAATCCTTGGCGAACAAAAATAAACTTTTATCCATAACACGGCACTGGCAAAAACCGTGACGAGAGGGGGAATCAGAACTACGAAGACAACGGGCGTGATTGTTTACAAATTTGACAAGGCGAACGGAGAAAGATTCAACAACTGACCTGTACAACATACGTCACCGAGTTGAAGCGTCGGCGATGGAATCGACGAACGTTTTCTTGAATTATTTTTTAACAAATGTTTTTTTTTCTTCTATTCCAATTACCTTTTCAATCAACCGTTACCTTATCTGATTTATGACATTTCCATATTGCATTATCGTATTTGCCTAAATAAGCTAAGGTACATTTCATTATTTCTCTCCTCGCAACTTTATATTACTTGAATGATTCAAACAAGCCAATCCGGAGAACATTATTCATCATATACATATGAAATAAAACGCGGTTGTACACGAATATTTCGCTCCAATTTGTAGAATTTAGGTAGCTCCATGAGAAATCAAAGATATTTGAAAAAAAAGAAGAAAAAGTTTTCTTTCAGTTACATTCCGTTTTAGTAAAATTAAAGGTGGAATTGTTTAATTTGATAGTTGGCCCTGTTTATTATATAAGTGAACCGGTTGATGTGTAGTCAATTAATTGTAATCAAGTTGCATAATAATTCTCATTTTGTTTGACTTCGGGTACATGTATCCTCTGGAAGAAAGCTATAGAACTAAGAGCTAAATAAATAGTTCAAAACTTTCAGGTGATATGAACATAATAATAGCTGAAAGTCTCCACATATTGACCATGGTGAGTAGTTTACATATGCAACACATTTTGAACATCTATGTAAAAAGTGAAAAGAGGAAAATTATGATTAGGCATGGAAGCAATGCACATGAGACCAAAATAAATAGGCAGATCAAAATAATAGTTGTTGGATGCATCAAGCTGTTAGAGATACAAGTCCTAGCCATGACAACCACTTTATTCAGTCACATCAAGGAATTCCACGAATTAGAAGTTTAGGAGGACAAGGAAGATCGATATATTCCATCAACAATGCAAAGTCCATCTCTATCCATTGTTGACAAACTCTTTTGTTCACGACCGTTGAAACAAAAGTAATGGATCTTGAACAAGAATCCGAACACTACGAGATGGAAAGACAAACTGACAGCAAAAAGGGTTTCATCTATAGAAAAGTTTGATAGAGCAGTATCAATTAGATAGACTCTCTCACTTTAACCCATTGGTTCATCCTCTCCAAAAGCTACACAACAACTAACCAAATCCAAACAAACCACAGGCAAAGAAGCTACAACATCTGATTCCTTTTGGTGAACCAATCCCCTCTAAGGGGTTTCTATAACTACAAATATACAATAGCAATCCTAAAAAGTGAACATTTTCAGCAGCACAACCACAAGTACCCCCCAATATAGAGCTTCTGCACCATAATTTCACAGGGAAAATTCCAGAACCTACACAGACAATGATCACCACCAATACCTTTTTCCCAGGACAAGGTCGGTCTCTCCAAGACATTCGAATGCAGTTGGTCCTTGTTCATCTGGGAATGTTAACACTGGTATACACATCTATCTACAAACCAATACTTTTAACACAACAAATAACATACCTATCAAGTCACTAATCTGATTGCAGAACTAAAGAATCCTTTATTGCAACATCACTCAGAATCACAAGAACATATATATTCATCAGAATTTCATTGTCACAACAAATCTTATTTGATCATCATCATAAGTCATCATAACAAACAAACAGAGGAGGCACATATCATATCCTCAAACAGCAGAGAAAAGAAGAGTTTTCAAATTCCAAAATGAAGCCCAGATCCAGAGATAAACAAAAAAAGCTAAAGTAGTCATTTAGAGAAACCACCACGCTTCTGGTAACTAGCAACCTCACCGTCGTTAGGGAAGAAACCCATGAGTCTACCAGCTGAGTTCTGGTACGCATACATGAAACCCCCCATGAGCCCGATCAGTCCTCCAGTAACCATTGACGGTCCTTTAATCCCAGGCTTAATCCCTACAAAACTCCAAAAAAACAACAAATCAGCACATTCTCAAAACACAAATTTCAACAGTGAGAGAGAGAGGTGAGTGGACCAGAGAGATAGCCGACGGTGACGGAGATGCCGGTGATGGTAGAGAAACGGAGGTAATCGAGGGTGCTGAAATTGCCGACGACTTTAGTGAAAGCAGGGTTCCGATCAACGACTGGGTATTGTGGCTTCTCCAAGGCAGTGATGTCTGTGTTCATCTTCGATCTATATATCAAATCTACGAATCTCTGATTCTATCTTCTTCCTTCTTCTTCCGATCAAAATCTATTTCTAGGTTTTATTCAATTTCAACAGCAGCTGAGAGCTTCTACTTCATTCAGAGACTCTATCTTTGAGTCTTTGTTGGGCTTTCTCGTAGTAGACCCAATGGGCCCAATTCAAGAACATTAGCGTCTCTGAGGCCATGAAATCAGATTTTTGGATTTAGTTTTTAGTTTTTAGATTTTAGTTTTAGATTTTGGTATTAGTTTTTTTTAATGAGAAATCTCAAAAAAAAAAAAAAAAGTTTTTGGTTTTTGAGAAAAATTAATTTAAAGAATCAAAAACTAGATTTCTTAAATTATAGGACAACTAAAAATCTAGAATCGTGAATGGAAAGACTACAAACCAAAATTATAAAATTTTGATTGGTATAAAATTGAGTTTTTGAAAAACAAAAACCAAAATCTCTTTCAAAATATACAAAACATTCAAGGCCTAAATGTTGTCCTTTCAATTCTTGAAATCACTGCTCGTTTCAAGAATCATATCACTATTTCAACTATAACCATATGTAGTCCATTTTATATCCTTTTAATCGTTTCCATCGTAAATCAACGATTAGTTCGATCAACATTACAATTTACAAATACGATAGCCGGCTATTATCATTATATATGTGAGATCTCTAACGATATGTTGATAGAGAAATTGACATATTTTGTTTCTTATTCGATCAATGCATAAGGTTTAAAGTTATTATTACGTATATTCTATACTTAAAATTCTGATAAATATTGTCCGTTGATTGCAATATTTGTGTGTGTGTGTTATATATCTCCAATTTTATAGATATATAGATAATTTCTTCACTGAAATTCATGTTAATGATTTAAAAAATATTTTGAATCTGAAGATGAACAGTTTATATCAAGTGTCTTAATTAACTTGTATTTGAATAACAATTAGGTTTGAACTCGCGGTGTAATTTCGTTAGTTAAACCTTAATAGAGTTTTCAGGTCATATTTTTAATCTTTTATTTATATTAATAGAGTATTATATAATGTATTACATGTTTGAATGGAAGATGAAAAGAACTATATAAAATTTGAAAACTTTTATTAAATTTTTGTACGAAACATATGTTTCATTAATCGTTATTTTTGTTCATTGTTGTTATAAAAACTAAATATTTTCAAAATTGGAGAAATATTTTACTAGTTTATTGAATGTGTTCTTTATTTATGGAGAAATCGGAATCATCTAGGTCTAAATGTTTTTTAGTTATTATAAGTTAACACGTTCACAAGTTTGTTTTTTTTTTTTTTTTTTTTNATTTTTTTTTTTTTTTTTTTTTTTTTTTTTCTTACACGTTCACAAGTTTGTATACCACTTTTTATCAACGAAAAAACACCAAAATTTTCTATCTTTTTGGATTAAAATCGTTCGTTTGTTCCATACCATTTTATATAATAAAGTAAGGTCTTTAGAAAATTCAAGTTTTGAGACCTTCAGTATTAATATGAATTCATTTTCATATTTCTTAATTTTTTTATTTATATTAATAGAATATTATATAATATATTAGATGTTTGAAATGAAGATGAAAAACTATATGAAACTTGAGAACTTGTATTAAACTTTTATATGGAAAAACATTTTTAATGAACTAACAAAATGTTAATTTGACCACAAAAAAAGATGGTATGACATCTAAGAGTTTATTTTGTTTCTTATAAAAAACACATACGTAAATATATTTTACTTATGTTTTGCTTATTTTTGGCACATGTTTTGTTTATTCTTTTGTTAATTTTTTTTTATATTAAACAATATACAATATATAAGATTTTACGTAAATGCAAAATCTTATCGGTAAAATTAGTTGAAAAATACTTAATTAAATATAATAGTGCAATTTTAATTTTTATGATGTTAGAAAATCGTTTCAAGTTTAATACCTTATATTAAACTTAAATAAATAGAAAATAAAATGTAAGTATATGACCATAATAACAAATGAATAAAAATATATAAACAACTGAATACATCATCCACACATCCCATGGACAACCATCTAGTTTAACTATACAACTTAAGATCAACTTTGAACTAATAGTAATAATTTGTACTTTAACTTGTATTCTCTTAAAATTAATGATTTAATATTGTCGACACTTTAGTTTCCATCTCTCTTTATCTCAATTATTACTGACATATATAAGAGTACTCATGAATCGAATACGATGCAAGTAGGTTTTGAATTCTGATTGATTTGCCATGACTCGTTATAATGAGAAATTATTTCTTTCTTTATGAAAAAAAAATCGTCAATATATAAAAGCAAAGCTGCAAAATCAGGGTTTCAACATGCGCAAGCGGAGCCCAACTGAAGTCGAATTTCAAGTCTGTCTCCTTAACTCCTCAGGACATTATTTACCATACCTTTTTTTGGTGAAGTTAAGTTATAACTTATAAATAATTAAGAGTATATATGAACATATATTTATAACGATGCCTTTAGAGAGACTACATATCACCACCGTCCATCGGCCAGTTTGACAGAGTCAAATGTTTTATAAACAAAGTTAGGTCTTTTTTCTTTGTTCATCTTAGTATTATATATATGTGTGTATGTGTGTGTTTCCATGCAAGACACCTTTATGGCTTTATCTATCTTACTATTGCCTATTGGGTTTTGGTTGTGGAGAAGTTACTGTATATATAAACATATAGAGGAAATACGAAGGCTGATCAAACTTTACATATGAAAAAGTATAAGAAGAGACTTGAGGAATGATAACCATCAACAACAAAAAAAGAACCAATAACTCAATGAGTTAAACCAAAAAAAAAAAAAACTCAATGAGTAGATCGTTATCATTAACTTCGAAATAATCAATATAAAACATAACATAATCATTAACTTCGAAATAATCAATATATATATATATATATATGATTGCCATTTTAACCATACATATCACCACCACCTACATGACTCTTTAAAGGATCATACCGATCAAAAAAAAGGTTATACGTACATATTTATAAACTACAAGGAAAGGAAAAAGATGGATTGGATCAGAACAAGTTTTAGAGATGGAGAGACGTGTCAACATCGTCGTATCGATCAAACCCACCAATCTTCTTATCGTCTTTAGTTGGCCACTGATGACAAACGCTTGGCTTTTCAATGGATTCAGAGGTGGAGTGTGGGCATAAGGAGAGGGAGAGAAGCTGCTGTGACGAGGATGTTTGAGAGTTTAGAGGTAGAAACTGGAAGAAACCAAAGCTCGTGGGTTCGCTGTAATATTGCAAGATGTTGTCTTGGTGGTTAGGTTTAGGGTTAAGGAGTTCTCGCTCAGCTCTTAACTCCCGTGCTCTCTGAAGTTGTCGGAATCTTTCTTGAAGCAAGACGATGGAAGACTGGATCACCATTTGTTCTTTTCGGTCTCTTACCATTGAACTCATGACGTACAAGTATAATATTAGTGGTATAATGATATGAGTCGTTGAGAGTGTTTACTATAGGGTTTGGGGCCATGTTTACGTGTGTTGTGCCTATTTATATACGGAGGAAAAAGGTCTATATTTCTGATTATTTAATCTGCATGAGAATATTGTATAATATAATAAAAGTAAATAGGGTTGTTGAGTAGTTCGATGAAATTCCGAAAGGAAGAGAATCAGGAGTAAAGTGGGAAGAGAACAAGAGGAAGAAGGCAAAAGGGACAATCTAAGGATTGTAAAAAGAGAATGTATAATGTGTGAGTGGAGATTTGCATTTTTATTTTTCTTTTCTTTCTAAGTAACAAAAGAAAAAAAGTTGGCCAAAGTAGAAAATGGTTGGGAGGAAAATGACAAGAAGAATGTTTGAAGGGATGCACATGGATTGGTTTGTTTGGATGATTATATTGTGAAGATATATAAACCCCTTTTTTCATGCACCCCACTTACCTCCCTCTACGGGCTCTTTTTATTTCAAACGGAAACTTTATATTATTTTCCCACGAAATATATATATATAGAGAGAGTATTATATAGGGGATTGTCTTGTTGATGTCTTCTTTGTTTTGATTGTATGCATAACAAAGTTTTCAATAAATAAATTGTCAATTTTAACACAAAAACCTTGCGTGCGTATATTATGATGTAAGGACGACATTTCTAACCATTATGTATGTAGAAGACTAATCTATGTTTACACTCGTATATATTCTTCTTTCTTTTTCTTTATCAAAAATTTGAATACAGTATTCGTATTTTCTATGTTCAAGAAACTCAAAATGATCGAGGTTTTAATATTCCTTGAGAAAAAAACGTGAATAAGAAAAGGGAATGACAAAAGGGTTTAGGAGAGATTTTGGTGGCTTGGGAGATGGTGAAATGGAGCCACTTCTTTGTCTCCACATCAAATCTTCTCTCGGTGGAATTTAAAGTTAATATTATTGGGATTCAATTTAAAATGAAACACACTTTAAAGAAGAGTGTCAAAAGTTGTTAATGGTTTCTATAAATTAGTTGATCCACTTTATAAGTTTTAACTTCTTATGATTTGGCGAGGATGAAAAAGTATATGTAAAAGTGGGCCTATGTATTGATAAAATGACAAAAGGAGTTCAAGAGTAGGGAATAATTATATCATCAGCATATATATGAGATGTGTTTTGTGTTTTGTTTGACTGATAAAATAATTGTGAAAAAGACCACTCGTTTTCACACAAGACATTCTCTCTCGATCTCCTCATTTTCTCTCCAATCGAAATGCTACTCTAAAGCTCCCTTCCCATAATGAAATCATCCATGCATGTAACATTCCCATATGTATTTACTTATTTAGGGAAAAAAATAATTTACCAAAGTAAAATATAATTAATTTGTCTAATATATATGATCAATATATGTATCATATGCGCAAAGCCGAGGCAAACTTTTATATTTGACCGATTGTGATAATCTTATATAACGGATGTTAGTTATGTTTGATATGAAGTCTCAACATATATACATATACATATGATCATAATTTTCCATTAGCATAATTCATTAATTCTAACACCCATATAATGTAAAATTTTATAATCCACCTCTAACACACGTGTACGTTTGAATCTCACTTCCTAGTTGGATTTCAAACCCACATTAATTAGTTGGTCCACAAGGTACAAAACTTATCTCACATAATATCATGTCAATAATACACTGCCTTAACTATAATGATATATCACTGATCTTTATTTTGATATTACATCAAACTGGTAAATATGTATTGTTGTTACGATCTCTAGACTCTAGCTAAGGAAAAAGAAAGAAAGAAAGCGAGACAGTATACCTACAAAACGGAGCGGGTTGAAAATAAAGAGGAAGAGGACAATGGGGATACAAAGTTTGAAAGGCACATCAAAAGTGGTGGGAGCAAAAGTTTGTCGTCAAGTAATTGGAATATAATGGCATGCATACACCAAAGCTGAAGATGCTACGACGTTTAGGATTTGGATTTACATTGTGCCTTCTTCCTTTTCTTTTTTTTTTCTTTTTTTTTTTCCACAGCTTCGGTATCTGCGAAGTTATCGATGATAATGCTCTGATTTGGTGGTAAACCCAATTAGATAGATGGTTTTTAACATAATTATAATTAAGTGGGAGGGAGGGGATCGGATGAGACAAAACATAAAACGTCTTTAGATTAGTTGAGAGAGATTAGAGACAAAGCGTGCCAGTTCTGGTAAAACCATTACAACCACTCCTACGTGAAAAGAATACATTATTATGTTTTTGTTATATTTTCACCTTTTTTCTTATCTTTTTTTACCCTCCTCCTCCATGTTGTGATTTATTCATGTCTATTTTTATCCTGTTAATTCTAAATTTGGTTACTGACCTTATTTGTTAACCCTTCGCCAAAACTTTGTAGCTTAGTGATTGTTTCTTTTCACATGTACGCAAGCTTAATTGTATTTTGTAATAAAGTTAACCAGTGGTTAAGAGTTAACATAATGGGCCGTTTAGCCCAATAGAGCCTGTTTAAAAAGGATAATTTGTTTGCTTTACTAAGGGCTTGAAGTTTGTTACTTTTACGAAAAGAGTAGAAAGTTTTCAATTTTGCAATTCTAGACACTCCTCTTCTTTTGAGTTTCAGACACCAATCTAAAAAAAAAAAATCCAAGTTTCTCCAAATTTTAGACGTTAACCTCTCTGCTCTGAAGGCTTGAAAATTTCTGGGAATCTACGACGGAAACTGTAAGTTCCGATCATATTCACGAGGATCTCGTTCTACCTTTACTCGTATCTGTATCTTCCTTCATAGATTTAGGTGTTCTAGAACATGATGGATCAAATTAGGGATTTTGTTCTTTTGCGAATTGTGATTGATATCGAGTTTTGAATTGTTCAATTTTTGGGTTTAGCGGATTGCTAGAATTTGATCAGAAGAAGGGTTAATGGAAGGAGAGAAGCTAATGATAGAAGATCGCGGCTTTTTGGCTGCTCCTCTGACCTTCTTCGTCGTCGTTGTCTTCCAGTTGCTATCTAAGTGGCTTGACCAATTGAAGAAGGTAACAAAAAAGATTAAACCTTTTTAGGCGTTTGTTATTATCCACCCGAACAATCCAATTTAGATTCCACCTCTTTTGAAATTTTTATCAGAAAGGGTCGAAGAACACGAGGGAATCACAGCTGCGGTCTGAAATTAAACAGCTTTTGAGAGAGGCTAGTGCATTGTCTCAGTAAGTTGTTTGTTCTCAAATTTGTCACATTTTTGTTTTTTTGTTCAGCTGATTAGAGTTGAAGGAAGGTGCAGTGATTGAAACAAACTAGAGAGTTTATTTATTATCTATGGTTCTCAATTGCAGGCCAGCCACTTTTGCTCAAGCGGCAAAACTTAGGAGGTCTGCAGCTACTAAAGAGAAAGAACTTGCACAATGTGAGTATGCATTCATATTAGCTAGCTCTACATTGTTATTGATTGCTTAGTGAGCGTAGAGTTTACGATATTTTAGATATATATGATGCAACAGTTAGTTACTTAGCTTTAGAACTATACCTTATTAGATCATCGTGAACTAGTATAGGTGTGTAAACCTATTAATGCCTCTTTTTCGAAATATAGATCTGGAACAGCATAACAAAGAAATTAATCTCTCATATGATCTATATGGAAAGGTTCTGCTTGCTTCAAAGGTAACTTGAGTGGTGTGTTTAAGCTTCTCTTTTTCCTCGTAATTGAGGTGTGCTAATAACTTTGTCTATAGGTTGTGATATACCTAATCCTGGTACTTTGGTTCTGGAGGACTCCGATTGCCATTATAGCTAAGCAACTTGTTCAACCGTTTGGTGAGTAGTTTACTTTTACCGGTTTAAAGCTTGCTTTGATATAACATATAGGTTTAAAAAAACTGAATGTGGTGTGCTTCACAGGGACTTTGTTATCTTGGGGAACAGGAGGTCACTTAACAGGCCATGTGTTGGTATGTACCTTCTTCCCAGTCCAATTTCTTTGGGCTTGTGTGAATGATAGCGTAATTTGTTGGGTGAAAAATGCAGGTTGGGATCATACCGTGGCTGATACTCTCAACCAGAGTGAGCAAGTATGTGTGTAGGTTCGTGGAGTTCTAAATCACATCCCTGAAGAGAGTGGAGATTAATGGTTTGAGTTTAAAGTTATAGCGTTTTAGGAGACACTTGACTTGTGGCAGAATGGTGCCTTTTTTTTTCCTCATCTATGATATCTACCTTGAAATTTTTTGTATAAATATTATATGAATCTTATTCTCAAATTTGGTTTGTTACACATATAACAAAGTGGTTAG
Organism: Camelina sativa; assembly: GCF_000633955.1. Lineage (NCBI taxonomy): Eukaryota > Viridiplantae > Streptophyta > Magnoliopsida > Brassicales > Brassicaceae > Camelina > Camelina sativa. The sequence goes on from NC_025696.1 coordinate 16,843,879, forward strand.
GTTTTGACCTTTAAGAGTTGGGTAAGAATTAAGATTGTTACTCTTGAAAGAGTCCTATATAATAGTCCCCAATGTGAGAACTAATCATTATAATCACAGCACATTGTCACCACTCCCCCATTCGTGTTGTCAATTTTTATCTTTTAACACCGAATTTTGTATAACCATATTCAAAAGACGCGTGTACTTATTTAACACACGCTGCAATGCATGTGGCTCATGAAGATGTTGCATTATATCACCGAAAATGGAAGAAACAAAAAAAAAAGGAGAAATAAAACACTTACTACTACTATAAAAAAAGTGGGTAGCTTGGTGAACGCATTAGATTAATGGGAGAATCTTAGCAATTAATTGTAGGGCATCATTATAATATCCACTTCCACCCACCTTCACACACTCATGCACTAGCGGGGATTTCCTTAATTAATTTAAAGAAAACAACTTAAATCATACTATGTTGAAAGGAACGTGCACGTGTCGCATCATCCACACTTGTCTTTCTAAAACAAAAAAACTTGATTGGATTTGGCTTAAGTGAGAGTTTAATACTACTAGTAAGACAGAACTAAAAAAAGGGTTAGGTTTAATGCCTAAATTGGGAGATGGGAAGTGCAATAAATAAGGAGGAGGAGAAAACCAGGTTCATTAAATAGTGTGTATGTGTATGTGTGTATGTGTGTATGTGTGTATGTGTGTGTGGGCATCCAAAGTCCCATCTTACTAATTCAAAAATCCCTCTCGGGATATCAAATCTTCTTTTCATTTTTTTTTTGTTATCTCCACTTTCCTAGAACATTAAAAGACAAAATATGGAGCATCGTAATTGTAATTAATCCTAAAGCTTCATTGTGATATTTCACTTTCATCTTTATGGGAGGAGGGGGATGATAGACAAATGTGTGTGTTTTGGGGTTGTAATGACTGATGAGAGAACCCACATTTTCAATTGAATGCATCTTCATAATACGTATTTAACGTCTGCAAGAACTTTTCTACCACTTGGCAGATTTAGGAACTATGTATGTTTCCGTGCAATTCAATATCATATCACAATTCAGTACTCTCTGAACAACAAGTCGCGACAAAATGAGATCATTGTATAGGTAAAAAAGAGTTTACTAGAAAACATCGTGGATATCATGTAGTAAAAAGTACATATATATTCAATATGAACTATCAAGTGAACCCATTCTACCTTTTTTTCTTTCTAAAAGTGAAAGTAAAAAAATGGAATATCAAGATGGTGATGCTAGGAAACATCTTTTTCATTCTTGAAGAAAATGATTACAACAACTAAAGACACTTCACTAAAACTCTAGTATAACCTTTTGTAAAATGAGATATAGTTTTATAATATAATGGTGATATCTTTTTCAATTTTGAAGAAAAATGATTACATTAACTAAAAACAATTCACAAAACTCTAGTACAATCAACATAAACTTTAAAATCTAGTTTTTCTCATGTATATTCAGAAAAAAAAAAACAATTTCTATATATTTATCAAAAGGATACACAACACAACAGGGTAAAATGAACACTGACTGTAGTAAATTGATTACATGATATGTATGTGGATCAAGACTTTTCTTAGATTGATTGATATTTGTGAATATTTCATTTTCTTTTTTCACTGAATTATTGTGGATATCTTTTTTTTTATCTCACTAATAATTCAAAAAATAAAATAAAAATGTCTAGCTTTTAATTTACACAAGAACTAGTAGCAAAGTTATGCGTTAACACACACACACACTCAATTTTGGTGATATTTTTTTTCAGTAAAGGAATAAGGGACCCAAGCGATGGGTGAAGTTAAAGCGATGAAGCTTCTCTCTATTTAAGTCCTTAAGCCGACTGACTAATCACACTATTTCTCTCTTGTCTCTCTACGGAACCTGTCTTCCTGTCTTCCTGTCTTGTCCAAAATCGGAATCAGTCCACGGAAGCAAGATGAAGCTTAATGATCGAAGACTGAGGCTAACGGAGCTACTCTTACGGATCTCCATCAGTGTCCTCTCCCTTCTTGCGCTTATCTTGATTGTTACAGACTCTGAGGTCAAGCTTATCTTCACAATCAAGAAGAAGGCCAAGTACTCCGATATGAAGTCGGTTGTGTAAGCTCCTCGAGAACACCATTTCAGAATTTTACTAATTATCCAACACCATTTCACTTTAGGGAGATGACAAATTTCGCAACTTTTTTTTTGTGTTGTTCTTGTTTGGGATGCAGGTTCTTGGTGGTGGCTAATGGGATAGCTGCGGTTTATTCTTTGTTGCAATCAGTTCGTTGCGTGGTGGGTACTATGAAAGGAACTGTTTTGTTCAGCAAGCCTCTTGCTTGGACCATATTCTCTGGTGATCAGGTGAGTTTAGTTTAGTTTAGTGTTTCTCTTTATCCCTACATTTTGTTGCCTAAATTAGTGTTTTGAGTTGTGAGATTTGTGGCTTTTTGCTTTGTCATTTTGAGATCTCGGGAGGTCAAATTAGAGGAAAAGTAAGGTACTATACTATGTTGAAAAGTCTCTCCAAGCATTTAATTGGTTTGGTTGGATATTAGAATTGAATTAACTTATTTAGGTATGAAAATGTTGCTTGCTTGCTTTGTTTGCATTCGAAAATTGAATCTAGGAGACGAAGTTTTGTTGGGACATTTAAAGAGTGTAGTTGGCAGCAAATGTTAATGATGTGATTTGTGGAATGAGCAGGCTATGGCGTACTTGAGTGTGGCGGCCATAGCAGCAACAGCAGAGTCTGGTATGATTGCAAGGGAAGGAGAGGAAGACTTGCAATGGATAAAAGTGTGCAATATGTATGGCAAGTTCTGTAACCGAATGGCTATAGGAGTATCCAGCGCCTTGTTTGCCTCCATTGCTATGGTTTTCGTCTCTTGCATCTCTGCTTTTAGTCTTTTCCGCTTGTACGGTGCGACCAAGGACCGCAGAACCTCGCCGTGGTGAAGGGAAATGCGCATTGTGTTTAGTAGTGTAGGCTCTTGTTTTTCTACTTCTTTTTCTTGATGAATGATGATCTTTCTATGTGACAAATCATATGTAAAACTGGACTGATATGTTCTTTGGTGTCGTCAATGTGCCATATTCTGTGATAAAAAAAAACAAGACTATGAGTTTTGCTTTGTAACCTCTTTACGGTATAGAATGTACTGCTTCTATAGTTATGTGTAAGAAAATATCAAATCCATGCCCTAGAGTGGAGTGGGAGTTTATTTAGGGTTATTGACTTATTGAGCAAAGCACTCACCTACCTCATAGTGTTGTTGTTTCTCTTTTACACCGACCTATATTGCAACTCTAATTATATTTAGGCCCTTTTACACAATAAGATTATTACAAGGCCCGTTATTGCTATTTACGTTTTTGACTATTCAACCCCTTTTAAGGTTTGAGTTCATCTTCCTTCCTTTGTTCGTCGTTTTGATCGAACCAAAAAAGGAAGCAAGAAAGAACCTTTCGACGCCGTTCTGATTTTCCGATAGCCACAGCTTCTCTGATACCAATCTTTAATCGTCGCCCCTTTGTTTTGGTTCTGCTTCGCCTTCAAAGTTTAGTAATTGTAAGTTCTGAATAGAAAGCGATATGTCGGAGAAGTTTTCGCCGACCTTGAGGCTCGGAGATCTCAACGATTTCATTGCTCCGTCTCAAGCTTGTGTCATATCTCTCAAGAGTACAAAACCCATTATTAAGAAGACTGATCGACCCCAGGTCCGAAAGTTCCATGCTTTCTTTCGTTTTCTTATCTTGGTTGAGTTTTATTGCTTCTTGGGTCTCTTTCATTCTCAGCTTTATATTGCTTAATGCCTCTATTGATATCTTCAACAGCTAATAAAAGTGTTCCCTCTGTGTGCTGATTTTGTATTTGAAGGTTGTGATTGCTCCAAAACAGGAGAAGTTTGAACCGGTGAAAATTTCTCTCAAGGATTGTTTGGCTTGCAGGTCAGTTCTACTCACTTACTGATTCTGATTTAGTCTAGAGACTTTATTGAGTGTAATGGTTTTTTCATATATGATGATGATACAGTGGATGCATCACATCGGCTGAGACTGTTATGCTTGAGAAGCAAAGCTTAGACGAGTTTCTCTCTGCACTTAGTAAAGGCAAGGACGTGATTGTGTCTATTTCCCCACAGTCCAGAGCTTCCCTTGCGGTTCACTATGAGATCTCTCCTCTTCAGGTTTTCAAGAAGCTAACTACGTTTTTGAAGTCTCTCGGAGTTAAAGCTGTGTTTGATACAAGCTGCAGCAGAGACTTGGTACTTATTGAAGCTTGTAATGAGTTTGTGAGCCGTTACAAGCAAGCTAATTCTGAAGATGGCGAAATTTCACAATCCTCTCTACCTGTGCTTTCCTCTGCCTGTCCTGGTAAGCAAGCAGCTTTACTCGTTTGATGTAATTGAATGTGTCTCTCTATGTGAGATTAATGTGCAAAAATTTCTGTGTATCAAGGTTGGATATGTTATGCTGAAAAGCAGCTTGGCTCTTTTGTTCTGCCGTATGTCTCTTCTGTTAAGAGTCCTCAGCAAACTATTGGAGCTGCGATCAAACACCATTTATGTCAAGCGTTGGGACTCAGGTACTGTTGTACTCTTGAAACTTTGGTTATCATTTGGTTGGTTCCCTTAATTTTTTTATTTATCGGTGACTGTTTCATGGAACTAGACTGAAGGAAGTGTACCATGTGACTGTGATGCCCTGTTACGATAAGAAGCTCGAGGCAGCGAGAGATGATTTTGTCTTTGAAGATGGAGCAGATGATAAGCTGACTGAGGTTGATTCCGTGCTGACATCTGGTGAAATCTTGGATTTAATAAAGGTGAGACTGTGATAGAGATTAAAACCTGTTTTCATTGTAATTTTGCAACCACCCCGCTTAAATTGTGAATCTGGTTCTGGATTATTGCAGATGAAAGGAGTCGACTTTAAAGATTTGGAGGAATCTCCACTCGACAGATTGTAAGAAGGATCATTATTTCATCTTTTCTGTTTCTGAGTGATGAATTCATGTGAAGTAAAACAATTTAAATTTGCATTGCAAAATCAGGCTGACGAATGTTACCGAGGAAGGAAATCTTTATGGTGTAGCTGGGACTTCAGGTGGCTAGGCGGAAACAACATTCAGACATGCAGCAAAAACACTATTTGGACAAACTATTGAAGGTCCTATAGAGTTCAAAACTCTCAGAAATTCTGATTTCCGTGAAGTGACTCTTCAAGTAAGTTCCTAGCCAGACCGTAACAGTTTTGAATATTTCTCTCATTAATCCCTGTTTTTTTTCTCATGTTCTTCATGTTTTCTCTCGCAGTTGGAAGGTAAAACAGTGCTGAAATTCGCTCTGTGTTACGGTTTCCAGAACCTTCAGAATATAGTCCGGAGGGTGAAAACGCGCAAATGCGATTATCATTATGTAGAGATTATGGCGTGTCCTGCAGGTTCGTCTTCTACTTTGCAGACCCTAGTTGATAAACGTATCCTATATGTTGAGTTATTAACAATGCTCTAACTAACAGGTTGCCTAAATGGTGGTGGGCAAATCAAGCCAAAGACAGGGCAGTCTCAGAAACAATTGATCAACTCACTGGAAGCTACTTATATGAATGATACTGTAAGTTACCCTGCACCTGCAGTCTCTTAAATGATACCTTGCAGTCTCTAAATTCATTTTTTAACTAAGCTAATTATAACTTGCCTTTTTTGGATCCAGACTTTGATTGCAGATCCATACCAGAATCCAACAGCCAAGAGATTATACGAGGAGTGGCTTAAAGAGCCTGGTTCCAACGAGGCCAAGAAGTACTTGCACACTCAGTATCATCCGGTGGTGAAAAGCGTTACAGCGCAGCTCAACAATTGGTAGACAAACCGGAGGTGTTCGTGAAATTTTGACTGGCTAGGCAACAAAGACGTTTCCATATTTGTGTACTTTAGATATAGGAGACGAAAGAAGCTTTTTTTTGCTCAAATATTTTATGTATGTAAAAGACAAATCTCAACATTACATAAAAAGTACAATTAACACATCTTACTAAGTAGGAGTTTGTTTTAATCGGCTAGTAATAATACATTGATACAAGCCAACACTTCTACTCTATCACATAGCAGTTACTGTGCGAGAGAGGCAAGGAGCCTGTCCTTCAGTTGCTCAGCGGTGCAGCCACCCTGAGGACGGAGAGTGAATGTGTGAACCACACCCTCTTCTGTGACAGCGACACTGGAATCATGAGGCGTAACTTCATTCTCCCTCAATGTTTGTATCACCTTTGAAACAGGATGAGTTTCCAAGGGACAGCTTAGCCTCACCACTGCGTCATCGTGCCTCTGTTGATAATCGACCTCTGCTGGAGTTATCTGATTACTCTCCCTCCTCTTCAGAATCTGCTGCTCTGTTTCGTAAACCCTGATTTTCTTCTGCATATCCGTGATGTACGTGATTGCATCCGCAAGGAGCGAAGCCTTATCCATCTTGGAGATGTTAGGCACCACAGCTCTCAATGCGTAGAATCTCTGGTTCAGCTTCTCCCTCCTCTGCCGTTCTGCTTCCACATGGTTTAGAGCCTCTTCTCTTCCGTTTGCAGGTTTTCTCCCTCTCTTCCTCGGCTTCTGCTCGTCAGTTAGATACAACGTCTCATCTTTCCCTTGTTCATAAGGGTACACTTGATTGGAACCTCCGATTGCTTGTACCTCAAACGATTCCAAGGAAAAGCCAGTGTCAGCCTCTGTCTTGGGAGAGAAATTAATACTCATAGACCGTGGTTTCGATCCACCAAGGCTCAACTGTCGACCAAAGATTTTAGGAGCTTCTTTAGCCTGAACAAAGTCAGATCCACCAAACACTGATTTCACCATCTCAATCACACTCTTATCTTCTGGAATGTTTCTCAAAGAACCAAGCTCAACAACTCCACAATTCACAGGTACAGACAAGACCGTCTGAAACCCAGCAGATCTAGCCAAGAAAGACCTAACCCTATAATAACTCAAGCAGCTAGGCAAATCTGCAGCCCAGAGAGGCTTCCCAGAGACATAGGTTCCAGCAGGACCGTACTTATTGGA